>NC_138769.1:98776788-99176788 GCF_965119305.1 Pelophylax lessonae
GATTCCTCAGTCCTCAACATTCTAGGGCACTATAAGTCTCAGCATAGTGGGCTGTCATACCTCAGTCCCTCACAGCTCGGGTTAAAAACAACACAGTTAAACATCTAAAGGACAACTCCAAACAAAACTACCAATAATGGACAGAGTCCATATGCTCTATAATGTCAAATACCCGCTACCACTCACCTTCCACCTCCGGTGCTGTCATTGTGTAGGGCAAAGGGCTCCATCTACACCATGTTTGGCTTTCATGTCAGATAGGCAGGACTTGCTCAGCTCCACTCTCTTCCTTGGCAATTGACTCTGGCGTCATTGTGGATCTTTCCTCCTCTAGAAAACCCCCAGGGGCCCTCTCCTTGTCCCCCAGCCACCCAGGGCCTTCTTCTCCTCCTCCTCCACCAACCATTTTCAGACTCTTCCAACTTCCCTGGGGCTACTCAACCCCTTTGCATAGTGGACACAACAAATCTATGACCAGCCTGCAAAATATCAAGTCTGGGCCTGGTTACCTGTATGTTCCGGGTCCAGGGCGGAGCTCTCCTCCCAGAGCAACAACTGATGATAGCAGAGTGAGTTGACCGGCCAGTCACTTCCTACTGGTGCAGGTACACACCTACCGATTCCTCCACATCTTAGGATAACATGATCAGACGGCCAATCCCCAGGCAGAGAAGGAGGAGTAAGTGTCAGCGGACAACAGACACCTGGCAGACGCAGTGAAGGGACTGCAGCACACTGCTGCAACTTTTTGATCCGAGGATTGAAAGCAATCTTTTACTTGGGAGATTTCCCTGACTGCGCCCTTCGAAATGTTGGTGCTCCGCCACTGGCCGCAAGGCCCCTGTAGGTGCGAGGCCTTAGGCGCCCGCTTAATTTGCATGGTGCCCTCCTGTTTTAAAACATGGTCAATGCATCTCATTGGTGTAAGTGCACTTCTATGTTCTGAATTGTAGGGGCATTGAGTATGGTGCTAGCATGATGAGAGGTTACTGCCTATTTGTGTCCATAAATAATATATAATGTTTTTCTTTTATTTTAGAAACCAGTGATCAGGATGTGGAGGCTCAGCCTTCTCAGGCCCCCTGTAAGTAATGTGGATGTGCTGGTGTGTTGTGTATTAGGTCGAACTTGGAGGAATGATTGTTTGTTTTGTTTTCTTTTGTGGTTGATGTAACTTCAGCAAGAGAGGAGCCTCAGGCAGGGCCAAGTCGCCTGGATCCGGGCCAGGAACACATTGGTGCCCAAGAAGAGGCCAATTGGTCTGAACCGGATGAGGACCTGGGCTCTCCTCAAATGGGAAGTAAGTATTCTACATGTGTTTGTGTGTTCAATGTGTCCTGGGAAATCTAAGGGCTGTAATATCTATATTTTGCCATTGGGGTTATGTAGCAGCTGACATTGAGGATGTTAGTTGTGGAGGACTGGGGAAGAGGGGCTGCTGCTTACCCAGTCCAAAGTAACTACTACCTTCAATGTTTCCCAACTACTTTCTGTGTGCCTTTATCAAATAGCTTTGGTTCAAGGATTGTATTTGTGTCTTTGTGTTTCTAGGAGATACGACGCCATCCCCCCATGAAGGGACACCATCCCCCCATGTAGGGTCTCCCCCATCCTCCCCCACTCCAGGCTCCCCTGAACTAGTCTGTAAGTACCTAAAATTAGATTCTCACATGAATTGTGTGCGCTAGGATGATGTGTATCTAGGATAATCTAAGTTGGAGTCTAAGCAAGTGTAGTTTTGCTATATGTGACAGGAAGGTTGGTCATGAAACACTCTTGCTTAACCTTCATGTTTGAAAGGTGGTTTTAGGGAGCTTTACAGGACATGTTATCTTTTGTAAGTTATCTCAAGCCACCCTATTCTAAATTGGTGTTAGTTTCTCTACATTGCAAATGGTGTGCTTTGTACTTGTAAATTTTTTGTGGACATTGTAATTTAATCATGTCCTGATTTAGTCAACACTGAAAATGTGTGTTTGTCAATCTTTCATAAATACTCTTCCTCGGTAATGTACCACATTCCAGTTCACAATTTGTGTTCTTTTTGTGCAGTTTCTCCAGAGCCAGCCACGCCATCCACTTCAGGGGCCCAAAAAAAACCTGATGATGGTAAGTTGTGTGCTTTTCCAGTAATGTGTCTACTTAGTAAGTGGAGAAATGCTAACTGTGTATGTCCCCGCTCAGGCTTCAAGTTGTTCTAAAGGCAGCAGGTTCTTTATGTGAATGCATTCTATGCATTAGTATTCCAAGTGATAGGTGTGCATATTCCCCCGACTTACTGGGACCATTTTTTACGGTCCAATATTGCCTCCTGATGCTGTCACTCCTAATCATTGAGACCATTGGAAGGGAGGGGGGCAAGGCTGGCTCACAGCCTAGTGCCTGAACAGGCACAGGGTGCTTGGCTTCATCTCATGTGCCTCCATAGCAAGCTGCCTGCTGTGGGGTCAAACAACAGGAGGGAGGTGCCTAGAGGTGTGTACAGGGGCCATGTAAAAAGGAGGATTGTTATTTCTCTTGTCCCCAAAAACCTAGAGAGTGTAAGTCTAACCTGATTAGTTTTCCGCAGCCCTCCCAAAATGATATGTTTCCAACACTTAGAACAGGCAGGGCTGAGGCACAAAAAACATCCGAAAAACACAATCAGCACCAAAGCAGGGAGTACGTATCCTTAACGCTACAAGCTTCACCCAGTAGAATGACGCTTGCACTGTACAAATCTGCATCACCACCATATCAAAGTCTAAATCTAACTGTCAGGGAAATGTGGAGGGGTAATGAGTGGGTGTTAGAGCGTTTTCATGACTGCGTAACCTACAGTTAGCGTGATTCGATTTTTAGATACATTTTTTATTTTCTCTTAACACAGCTGGGATGGCGGAAAAACATAAAGGGGAGCAGACATATCTCCTCCGGCCAGAACTGGCCCTCCGAATTCCAAAGGGTAAGTCTCTACTATGTGTCAGGTTCAATCTATAGACAGTAAGAGGGAGAGAGAACGCTACACAAACTCCAATGGTGATAGAGATAAATGTGTGCACATGTATCGTGTTGACCAATTGAACCCAAAACACCTTACATTCTTCTAAATGATTGCTTGTGTTGACATGAAGAAAAGCCTTTTACTTAGCTTTGGTGGAACTGCTACTAACATTCCAAGCCATCTTATGTAACCTTTTGACCAATTTGCTGTGAAAGTTTGAGTTCAAGGTTTACAACAGCAATTTAGCATATTTGCTTCAGAGTGTTGATAAAAGCCAAACAATAGACTCCTAAGCATATTTGTTGAGGCACATTAATTACAATCGTTGTTTGGATCATTTTGGCTAAAACTAATTGTTATGTCTTTTTCTACCCAGGGCACACCCACCTCACATATGAGGATCTTTTGGAGTATGTGACATGGTGTATTGACCGAATTCTAGTTTTAGAAAACATTTCGGGGGTTGCTCCAGACCCAAAGGAGCCATTTGTGCGGAATGTCACCCCGTTAAAAAGATCATAGTTTTTTTTCATTGGTTTTGTTATTGTACCCAGCAATGTGACATTTCTCCCTTAAAAAAAAAATTATAATTAAAAATAAAAAATTAAAAACCCTTTTTTTTGGGACCCAAAAAAACAAAAAAAACAAAAAAAGCCTTGTTTTTGGCAACCAAAAAAAATATAAAAATTTTAAAAAAACCCTTTTTTTGGGACCCAAAAAAACAAAAAAAACAAAAAAAGCCTTGTTTTTGGCAACCAAAAAAAAATATAAAAATTTAAAAAAAACCCTTTTTTTGGGACCCAAAAAAACAAAAAAAAACAAAAAAAGCCTTGTTTTTGGCAACCAAAAAAAATATAAAAATTTAAAAAAACCCCTTTTTTTGGGACCCAAAAAAACAAAAAAAACAAAAAAGCCTTGTTTTTGGCAACCAAAAAAAAAAAAAAAATGTTTACAAAAAAGCCTTGTTGTTTTTGGTAACAAACTAAACCAAAAATGTTTACAAAAAAGCCTTGTTGTTTTTGGTAACAAACTAAACCAAAAATGTTTACAAAAAAGACTTGTTGTTTTTGGTAACAAACTAAACCAAAAATGTTTACAAAAAAGACTTGTTGTTTTTGGTAACAAACTAAACCAAAAATGTTTACAAAAAAGCCTTGTTGTTTTTGGTAACAAACTAAACCAAAAATGTTTACAAAAAAGCCTTGTTGTTTTTGGTAACAAACTAAACCAAAAATGTTTACAAAAAAGACTTGTTGTTTTTGGTAACAAACTAAACCAAAAATGTTTACAAAAAAGCCTTGTTGTTTTTGGTAACAAACTAAACCAAAAATGTTTACAAAAAAGCCTTGTTGTTTTTGGTAACAAACTAAACCAAAAATGTTTACAAAAAAGCCTTGTTGTTTTTGGTAACAAACTAAACCAAAAATGTTTACAAAAAAGCCTTGTTGTTTTTGGTAACAAACTAAACCAAAAATGTTTACAAAAAAGCCTTGTTGTTTTTGGTAACAAACTAAACCAAAAATGTTTACAAAAAAGCCTTGTTGTTTTTGGTAACAAACTAAACCAAAAATGTTTACAAAAAAGCCTTGTTGTTTTTGGTAACAAACTAAACCAAAAATGTTTACAAAAAAGCCTTGTTGTTTTTGGTAACAAACTAAACCAAAAATGTTTACAAAAAAGCCTTGTTTTTGGTAACAAACTAAACCAAAAATGTTTACAAAAAAGCCTTGTTTTAGTGAAAACCTCAAAAAAAAAATATAAAACACATAAAATATGTTTATCTAAATAAAATTAAAGTATGTTGCTCTTTGCAACACAAATGTTACATTGGCAATTTAGTTCATTCTATTATATATTGTAATATATTTTTTGTACGCTACAGTTGGTAGACACCCACATGTGTTATTAAAACATTTATTTTATTACCCAAGTTTTCTTTTTGGTGTACACATCGAATGTCTTTTGTGTTGTATTTGTTTAGTCGAGTGGTGTGGTCTGTAATTGTTAGTATGTTGGCTTTGGTTTATGTTAGCCTTGAGACTTGTTTTGAAGCTACATTTGAAGGGAGACCTTTTCTTGGGTCGTTATGTGAACATTGAGTTATCTAAATTTACATGAAATCATATGTTTGGAGATCGAGAAGCACGTGTGTATAAATGCCTACATTAACCAGGGCCATTACTTGGCCACCAACACTCCTAAAAAACCAAAGAGCAAACACAAACTAATCATTTTGCATAAAATTTTATTTCATCCCCAAAAAAAGCACTATAATAAATCATATTGTGCCACCCTCAAATTAAACAAAAAAATGGCCCAACAAATTGGCCAATGTAACAATCATTAACAAAACTAAACCAAATTAAACAAAAAAACAAAAAATTAAGTTGGTGGTGGTGCCTGAAGCAGTGTGGTGAGCACTGTTAAGGTTCCTGCCATCAAATGGTGGGCCAATAGTTCCATCTGGTCTGGGGTTAGCTGTAGAGTTGTGGTCAAGTGGCCCATTAGGATCATATCTTGTGTCTGAGGCTGCTGATGATGCAGGGTGTTGAACCTTGGAAATGTCCCAGACAGAAGATGTTGTGCCAATAGTCTCATCTGCTCTGGGGTCAGCCTAAGAATTTGGGCAACGTGTGCCATTAACATGAGATGGGATAGTTGCTGCTCCGAGGCTATTTGATGCTGCTGGTGGTGCAAGGGTTGTGAAGATGTGTGGGGAGTGGTGGTTGATTGGTTGTTGTGGTCCACGGTGCGGGGGCAAACGACATGTCGCATTGGTGACAAAAAAGAAGAACGGCCTGGGGAGGAGTGAAGTGATAAAGGTGTGGAGGGAATGTAGTCAGGTGGAAGGGGTACTGTGGAACCAGTGCGCATTGAGGTTGTGCAGGAGGATTGCTCATTGAGGGGTGTGGGAGTCCGAACGGAGTGTGAAGTGCTAGGAGTGGCTACAGGAGGAATTGTCCCATCCCCAGCTGCCTGACAAGTGGCCAACACTGGCATTACCCTCCCACTACCACAACCTGCAGTGGCAGGTGAGTGAGATGTTTGGGAGGGCTCTGCCAATGGGGCATCTTCAGATCCAAACAGGCATTGGTGTGTGGCCAGCACCTGAGTGTCAACACTTTGCCGATCCCGTTGATGCTGGTCTGCTAAACTTACCAAGCTGTTACGCATATCCTGTTGAACCTGTAACATATCCTGGTGAACCTGTACCATTGTTGCTACAGATTCCTGTATGAGCCCGAGCAGACGTACTGCCTCAGTAGATTGCTGAGTACGCCTCCTTAACTCATTTTGGACCTGATACTCATCAAGCAGCCTCTCGGCTACATCCAGCATAGATGGACGAAGTTGGGTAGGTGACAATCCCTCTGCATCTAAGGCTACCTGAAAGCAGAAGAAATAGACCAAATCATTATCAAACATCATGACTAAATATTTCAGATTAGTTTGACAACTTAACACCCCAAGCAGAACGTTGAAAAGTTTGATGTGCTTCTAATGAGTACTTGTTCATTGTAAGATTATCCAAGCTAGCAACACTTCTGATAATGGGTACATATTATATTGGTAGGACTAATATGACAAAGGCAAAAAAGATTCAACATGAAGGTGTTCCCAATTAACCCTGGTGTGGTAGGTTGTTTATGCTTTTGGTAAATCTGTTACTACACCAATGACTTTATACATCTACGTATGTTGTCTAAAATCTTGCCATCAATCGGCTAGAGGACAACCCAACCAAACGATACCCATGAATTTGGACCTGGAAAATCAAAGACGGGCCGGACTTTAAAGATCCTGGATGTTTTTGGAACATTAGTGGCACACCAAATTATAACATAATTCCCTGATGTTCAAGATAGAACTCTTGTTGTGCTGGTGCATCGTCAGAATGTCATAGCACTAATTTAACACACACAATGTAAGCCACATCTAGTCCAAAATCAATGCTACCATTGAAATGTTACATGTGCACCTTGTTCCCTTATATCACATACCACAGCACTGGATGCAGAATCGTCGCCAGCTCCTGATGCAACTCCAGCTGCAACGTCAAGAGGGGCCTGATGTTCTTTTAAAAACAAAAAAAAAAAACATGTTTAGTACATAACCTTAGTCAGTAATGATTATGGCCAGATTGCCCTCCTAGCTTCATGAATGAAGCATTGAGGCCAAACATTCAAAAGTGCTTTCCTGGGCTCATAGGACACTTGCTAAACCCTCCCAAAGGTTAAGAAGGCTTGGTCTGCCTACTAATGACGGCACCCATTAATGCTGTCAACTGTGTTTTGCAGGGTAAACATCTAAAAGGCAACACTCTTTCATAAGAAAAAACATGTGTGTTAATGGGGTTAATAAGATTCCAAAAAACATTATTTGGCTAGACATACCAACACCTTCCTCCAGGCCTAGCTGCACTGGGTGTGTTCCCTGCTGCGGATCTTCTGTAAAGGACATAGCAATATGAGCTATCTTGGAAAAAAAAAAACATCTACATTGTTTGGCACAGTATGATATTGGACCTACCAGGAGGAGGGTCAGCACTGATGTCAACACCTGTGAGTCCGTCTGGTTTGCCAAGCTGCATGGGCTGTGGAGGGGCTGAGATCCGTGCTACAGATGAACAAATTGCAGGTTGGGGAAAACAAAAAAAGGACAATTGGAAGGGCAAGTATCACATTCTATTAATGTCACACATAGGATAGTAGTTAATCTTTTCCAAACAACTCACACAATTGACATCCAAGATAATATCCTACCTCGGTGCAAAGCATCCGAATCTAAGTCCTCTCTGGTAAAGATGGTATCAGGTCCTATGATGTTCAAGAAAGGTAATTGATAATCCCAGAGAGAACTTCGTGCACGTTCATCCAGCCGACCTTGTCGGTCATAAAGACCCTCCGCAGCCCATGCAATTAGCTTCTTCCGAACGGACCCACAGATGTCGTTGACCTTCTTCCGCACACTGTCACGGTGGCGAGGTGCTTCACCCAGTGCATTTACAGCATCCCGGATTTCATCCCACAATCTGTTCTTCTCTGTTACTGAGTAAGACGCGGCCCTGGTCCCATGTATCGCCTGATATCTGGCCATATAGGCGTGGACCAGGGCACAGCACTGATTGTGGGTGAAACGGGGAAGCCGGGATAATGTGGACAAGCTGACTCTGGTGGACGGACACGCTCCAGGACTACTGTCAGAAGAGCCAGCTTGTCCACTTGGTGTGTTACCACCTCCCCCGGCTTCCTCCTCCGGGATGGGGATGGTGGACTCCCTCATGGATACAGCTGGAGCCTCCCTCACACCAGAGCCAGACGATCTGCCCACCCTGCCCCCCCTGCCACCCCTGCCCCCCCTGGCCACCCTGGCCACCCTGGCCACCCTGGCCACCCTGCCCCTTCTCATCCTTCCAGTGGGTGGGGCCATGGGAGCACAAGGTGGGCAGAGAATCTGGCTGTCCAGCAGCAGCAAAGAGCCCCAAACTCCTAAATCTGAAATGACAAAAGAGAAAACAGAAAAAACAGGATTTGCAGATTGCTCTTCATATACAGTATAATTAGTGAACAGTTACAGAACACACTTACCTAATGGCACAAACAGACTTGGTGGTGGTGGTGGTGGTGGTGGTGGTAGTAGTGGGCAAAGAGCAGAAGAGGCTGCAAAGAAATGGAAAAAAAAAACACATAAGAAAACGCATATGGGTACAAATCACACGAGGCCCTCCAAACACTTACCTAATGGCACAAACACGGTGGTGGTGGTGGTGGTGGCAAAAAAAGCAGAAGAGGCTGCAAAGAAATGGAAAAAAAAAACACATAAGAAAACGCATATGGGTACAAATCACACGAGGCCCTCCAAACACTTACCTAATGGCACAAACACGGTGGTGGTGGTGGTGGTGGCAAAGAGCAGAAGAGGCTGCAAAGAAATGGAAAAAATACACATAAGAAAACGCATATGGGTACAAATCACACAAGGCCCTCCAAACACTTACCTAATGGCACAAACAGACTTGGTGGAGGGGGGGTGGTGTAATCCTTTATAGGCAAAAGGAGGCTGCAAACATTAAACATACATGAGAAATCGCATGACCTACATACGTGCACATAATAAATTACAGTTATCAGGAAAGCAAAAATGGTGTCTTTGGAAGCTGGGAAGGTAAGGGGGCAGGTTTAGATGCCAAATCTAGACTGCACACCTTTAACAAACATGAGAAAACACATGTCCAAACCACATGCACATGGGGCCAACTGCCAATGATTAAAAGACACTTGAGGGGTTCCCAAGCTATTGTGGGTTGGAGGGGATTCACCATAGACAACTTAAGCACACCCAAGATAAGTACAAATTCTCTCCTTCCTTTTTTTTGGGAGAGAGAGATACAATTGTCTTACCTCCAGATAATGTAGGTTGTGGGTCACAGGGTCTTGCTAGCACATAAGAAACATCGATCTATAACATCCAGCAGCCATATTGGCCATGTGCTCCTTTTATAGCTGGCTCACAGGTGTGATAATTAGCGGCCGTTTCTATATATATCTGCGCATTCGCGAATTTGCGCGTTCAAAATGGAGGACGATATCCCAGACGCATTAGATGGTGCAATGCTGGCATTTATCGGTGCCTTGTTTGAGGAGGCCCTAGCACAGGAGGCAGCAGAAGGTGGGGAAGCTGCAGCAGAAGGTGGGGAAGCTGCAGCAGCAGCAGCAGCACCTCCAGCAGCAGCACCTCCAGTCCGTGTGCCCTTACCTCGCCAGCCACGCATTTTTGCTCCAAGGATCTATTTGGACAAGCTGCGGGATTCTGATGTCAGGAGGAAGTTCCGGCTCGAGCGAGGAACTATTCTACACCTCTACCAGCTCATAGCAGACAAAATTGACCCGGACACACAGCGCGGCCATGCGGTGCCCGGCATGGCCAGATTGCTGGCCACTTTGTATATTTTAGGGCGTGGCAGCTTCCAAGCCACTTCGGGAAGTATCATGGGCATTAGCCAGCCCACAGTTTCAAGGGTGTTCATGTTGGTCATTAATGCCATAGTGGATATAGTGCCCAATTTTATCCACTGGCCACAGAATGAAAATGAGTGGAATGAAGTCAAGTTGGGTTTCTACCTGCGGGCACACATGCCGCAAATCCTAGGGGCAATCGATGGCACCCACATAGCCATTAGGCCACCAAGGAGCCACGAAAGTGAGTACCGGAACTGCAAGCAGTACCACTCTGTGAACGTCCAATTAGTGTGTGACGCCAAACAGCGCATCATGAGTGTCAACACTGGTCACCCAGGGTCGTGCCATGATTCCAGTATGTTAAGAACCAGTACTCTGTACGAGGTGTTTGAAAGTGGACAAATGCCCGAAGGGTGGCTTATTGGTAAAGTATTTTGTCTTAACAACATAAACTGTAAGATTACATAGACATAGGAATAAGCTACCTCGGTGTACACCCTGATTTAAGCAAAGCCTACCTAAAATGGATGTGTTAGGAGTTGTCAGGCTGTTCACACACAACCAGATCAGCAGCTTAGCAGCTCACAAAAGAAAGATTTGCAAAGTTGTCTTTGAGTCCAATGAAGGTGGTTAACCAATGTGTAAATGGTGTCCTCTAGCCACCCAAAGAAAACCTACAAATGATTCCAATGGTATTGCCATATCCCCAAAGTACTTTGCATAAGTGAGTCAATATTGGTTTCCTCACTCTAGTTGCAGATATATTCCAGAAGTAAGACCTAGGCTAATGTAATAGGAACAAAATAGGGGCCAAGTTGGAACTTGCAAGAGAAACCCACCACTTTGTGTGTCCTTTTTCCCATTTGTATTAGTGATTTAGGCAGTTAGACAGAGTTGAGATGTTTCATATGAGTTTTTGCAAACAGACGAGCAGGTTGTTTAGTAAAATGCCTAATTGTCTCCCATTTTGAGGAGTCATCTAAAGTCACATGATAGGAAGAACTAATGTATATTTTTCTTATTTTTCAGGGGATGCTGGTTACCCGCAGCTGACGTGGCTGATGGCTCCAATCAGGTACCCCCAGGGCCCAGCAGAGAGGAATTACAACAGGGCCTTGCGGAGAAGCCGGAGTATCATTGAGTTGACCATAGGTCTTCTCAAATCCCGGTTTCTCTGCTTGGCCCGGCCTGGGGGTGAACTCCTGTACTCTCCTACAAAGGCTTCCAAGATCATCCTGGCGTGCTGCGTGTTGCACAACATGTGCGTTGCCCGGGATGAATCTTGGGAGCTGACGGAGGAGAGGGAGCCAGAGGTCCGTCAGCCGGCGGCCCCCAGGCGGCGGAGCACCGCTGCCGGTATGGCCACCCGGAATACCCTGGTTGCTAGCCACTTTACATGTAAGTACTGTAACCGGTCAAGATAGGGCATGTGTATTAATTAGCTAGTTAGCAGAGGTGCCACTCACAGGGAGACAGAGGGTCATTATCATCTGCCAATGACACTTGCCATTGTAGATAAAGTGTAGTCAACATTGGTAAAATTGTGTTACTTGAGCAAAAACATGCACCTCTTACCATAAACATGTTGGTATTGTGAATAGTGTAAAGGGCTGAGAAGAGCTGGCAGGTGTTTATTTGTGTCTATGCCACCTGTGTAGTTATTGATAACATGAACGGCTGCTTGGTATCTTATGGTGTTGTAATTTTCCAGAACATCAACATCTTGGAATCATGGCACGTACCATGGGAAGCCTGTGGTGATGGGCTGTCTGGCGTCACAGGTGTGTATTCAAATGTTTACATTAATGATTTCTGGTTTGTGTAAGTTGGCATAAAATGTGTTATTTCACTCGTGATGTCGAAATTAAATGAAGTTCAGAATGAAGCAAACAGGCATTAAGATGTGATTTTCATAATGAAATGTCTTATCCTTTGTTTTATTTTTCCAGGAGTGGTACTGCTTGCGGGTGTAGGTGGTAGAAACCCACCTTGATGGACTCCACTCATCTTCTTTTGTGGTCAGTGGATATTTGGTAAGGCACATGGCCAATGACCAACATGAACACCCTGGAACTTCGAAAGTGGCTTGGAAGCTGACCAGCAACCTTGCCATGCCTGTCCCCTATGAGCTGGTAGAGGTGCAGAATGGATTCTGAACTCTGCCTGAAGTTGTGGAAGACATCAGAATCCCGTAGCCATGGAGCAAAGATCGTGGTCTGGCGCTGTAAAGGCACACGGACTGGAGAGTGACAATATTATTTTGCTGCATGCCTCCTTCTGCTGTCATTCTCAAATAAATAAAGACTTTAGAATTGAACATGTGTTTTTTGGTTTTGTGTGGGTGCCTACAGACATAAGGGCCATCCACACTGTAAGATTTAGAGAAGACTTTATCCTTCAGATTGACATTTTCTATGTAGTGCAAGGGCCTGCCTGATTGCATCCAAATTGAAAGTGTTGAGGTTTGAGCTTATATTATATGGTTTGGTTAAGTCTACAGGAAAAAGTCTAGACAAATTGTTAGTGTATGGCCCATTAAGCTGCCAAGGCCGGAGTTTTGCACTTTGCATGCTGCTTGTACTGGTGATGTGAGGGGTTGTAATGTAGAGTAGGGATGTGACAGTGTTGTGTTGAGGTGTGAGGCAAATGTAGTGTTGGACTATGAGGGTCTGTGTTGTTGAAATATGGAGAGAGTCCAATATCAGACACCTATGTTTATTGGTCAAGAAATTGTAAGAACCATGGTAAATATGTAAAGAATTGCATCTTGATAAAACTAGGACCACACTCATAAAATCAAAATTGTGTTGTTTCCATTGATGTGCTTGAAATTTGGGTAGGACACCCCCCCCCCCCCCCAAATTCAAGATAGTTAAAAAAAACTGTTAAAAAAAATGAGAGTGAAAAGAGATCCCAAGTGTAGTGATGTGATTTGAACCCATGACGTTGTTAACTGCAGTGAAGTTGCAAAGCACTTAGCTATTGTGCAGAATAAAGCTGTATGGTGGAAAAAAAGGAGTGTGTTAAGGCTAAAAAGCACATATAGCTAAAGAACTAAACATTGTATGGAATGTGGGAAGAAGACCATGGTAAAATTGTGAGGTTTCATCTTGCCCTGAAGTAGGGTAGGGGTTTGGTCACTTGCCTTTGGTACTTTCAATCATAAGATCGATTTGACACACAGACAAGATCAAAAAAACACTTAAAATGGTGTAAGCTTGCAAGCGCTTCTGAGTGTAACATTATTTAGCAATATATATGATGTAATCCGTTACATTTTAGCAATATAAACAAAAAAAGAAAATAAAAAAAGTAGGTGGAGATGGTAAGCCTCAAACCTACAGCAGAGGGAGATGAATTACAGACGTGTGATGTGTGCACTAATCCACTACCCCACATCGCTATGTGAAACTGCTATAAGCACGAAGACATAAGTTTGCGAATTGGCGAAGCCGCGATCGTAAGTGAATCCCGCTGACGGCGGAATTCATTATTGCTGTTTCACTAGCCAATTCGCCGCAGCGCCAGTTAATTGATTTGAACGCGGCGAAACTGAAACACGTCATAGATGTTTGAAGCTGCAGTTTCTTTAAATCCGGCCCCCCGGGACAGTTCACACATCCATCTTTACGCCCAATGGCTCGTTATTCAATAAACAGTCCAGGGGTATTGATTTTATTTTTATTGTGGAACTTGGATGGGAGAAGGGAATAGTGGGATACTCCGACTGGAACTATTTACAGTTGATAAAGACAACTTGGCCTCACTTGGTTATTTGTGGACACACTGCTTAATCCATACTGCCACTTGTATGGAGGAATTAAAGAGGAAGTAAACCCTCCTCTGTAACTTGTACCTATAGGTAAGCCTATGATAAGGCTTACCTATAGGTACTGTAAATATCTCCTAAACTTGTACCGCTTAGGAGATATTTACCTTACATGCAGCCATTGACGTCACTGGCGCATGCGCTCTGAAGGAATGGCCGCTGGTGCCGTTCCTTCAGAGCCCCGTGCCGTGACCGTCGGCTCCCGCGTGCGTGCGCGGGAGTGACGTCACCGCAGCTCCGGCCAATCAGATGGCCAGATGCCGCGATCCCGGAAGACGGGCGACTGGACATGTCGCCCGTCATGCAGGTAAGCGGACAGCACGGCGGGGGCTCGTTCTAAGGTAAGTATTGCATAATGAGCTAGTATGCGATGCATACTAGCTCATTATGTGTTTCTCTTGCAGGTGGCAAAAAAAAATGTTGGGGGTATACAACCTCTTTAAGTCTTCTTGCTCTCTCTAGCAGCAGACTTCATGCAACCGCATTTTCTTTAGGACACTCTCTAGCATCCCCTTGACTGACACCCGTCCACTGACTTTTCTAGCTGAAGGGATATGTGCAGAATCAGATTCTTTCCTTTCCGATCCAAGTCCCTTCCAATCAGCTTCACAGGACCTCCGGGTTCAGCTCCTCTCAGGCCCTCAGGGTGCATTATATTAATGTCTGACAGGAAGAGGTTAAAAATCTTGACTAACTATGCTACAAATAACATTTGTATATATATATATATATATATATATATATAGTGCATTGCGAAAGTATTCGGCCCCCTTGAACTTTTCGACCTTTTGCCACATTTCAGGCTTCAAACATAAAGATATAAAACTGTAATTTTTTGTGAAGAATCAACAAGTGGGACACAATCATGAAGTGTAACAAAATTTATTGGATATTTCAAACTCTTTTAACAAATAAAAAACTGAAAAATTGGGCGTGCAAAATTATTCAGCCCCCTTTAGGTTATACAGTGCATTGCGAAAGTATTCAGCCCCCATTGAACTTTTCGACCTTTTGCCACATTTCAGGCTTCAAACATAAAGACATAAAACTGTAATTTTTTTGTGAAGAATCAACAACAAGTGGGACACAATCGTGAAGTGGAACGAAATTTATTGGATATTTCAAACTTTTTTAACAAATAAAAAACTGAAAAATTGGGCGTGCAAAATTATTCAGCCCCCTTTAAGTTAATACTTTATATCGCCACCTTTTGCTGCGATTACAGCTGTGAGTCGCTTGGGGTATGTCTCTATCAGTTTTGCACATCGAGAGACTGAAATTTTTGCCCATTCCTCCTTGCAAAACAGCTCGAGCTCAGTGAGGTTGGATGGAGAGCGTTTGTGAACAGCAAAAGGTCGAAAAGTCCAAGGGGGCCGAATACTTTCGCAATGCACTGTATATATATATATATATATATATATATATATATATATATATATACACACACACACATGAAATAGACAATTGGTACCCTTTCAAAGGCATGAATATTCCCCTACAAGCCTGTATAGGAAAAGGGTGAGCATGTAGTAACTCTACATCCTATATTCTCACAGTGAGACTGCTCTCTCTCTCTACAGAGGCGACTTTCTCACCTACAAAAATCTCTAGCACGAACGTTCCCCTAGAGGCTTCTGATGTATCCGGCCCCCTAAGGGCACGCTTGACTCATCGTCCTGCTGTGTTCCTGTAACAGACAAACAGGACAATCTGCCAATCTAACAAACTAGATAACAGCTGATTTAAGAAATCGGCACATCTTAGTAGTAGTGGTCAAGATGAGGTATGCGTTCAAGACTCAGGATATTGATGGCCCAGGCTTGGCCTTTTCCATCTGGGCGGTTGACCTCCACTCGGTCAATGTATATGGACAGCTCCAGATTCCAGTTTGCCTTGATAGGCAGGAAGGTGTCCCACAACTGAGATCTGGATTGGTTCCGATGTGGCTTGGGGATATATAGAAAATCCCAAACAGCCTCTTCACACCAAGCCCCCCTCTTGTTCTTGCTTTCTTCCATTATCTCCCGGAGAGCATATGGATAATCGTATCCGTACTCCATGGCCACCTTCTTTTGGACAAGGCCTTAAAAAAGTGAGAACATGTCTCCTCTCCCAGGTGGGGTGTAAGGGGTCTCCATTTTGGCGATTGGCTTGGAGTAGGCATCATTCTGTGCCCAAGCCCGGGCATAGGTGCGAGTTAGGGATAGGTCTGGGACCCTAGTGGCATAGGCCTCACAGAAACCCAGATTCCTTGCACAATTCATGTGACTGAGTGCCCAGGACCAGTGGGGGGCCCCATGAGAGGCTCCTGGGGATGAAGTCAGTGCCGGATCAACATCTGGCATTGTGCTTCACTCAGTGAAGATTCCTGTCAGGCTGCCTTCAGTTCTCCGAATTCCCTGTCCGCCTCCTCACTCCCCGCCCGCCTCGATGACCCTCTTGCTTGCTAGGACCGGCACTGCTCACGAGTACGGACACAGCTTGGTCGGCTTGGCATGGCACTACTCCCGGTTTTTAACATTGGCGTCTATAGGAAATCTTGGTCAACTTGACATAGCACTGCTGCCGGTTTTGAACATTGGCGTCTATGGGAAATCTCAGTCAGCTTGACATGGCACTGCTCCCTGTCTAACATTGGCGTCTATGGGAAATCTTGGACAGCTTGGCATGGCACTGCTCCCTGTCTAACATTGGCATCTATAGGAAATCTTGGTCAGCTTGACATGACACTGCTCCTTGTTTTTAACATTGGCATCTATGGGAAATATTGGTTTTGAAATGACACTGACTTTTTCTTTATACCCCGGGGGTAGGGGGGGGCACAGTTTGCCATCTTTGCCCTGGGCACCAGATGACCTTGTCCCCGCACTGGTCCTCAGGCCATTACTTGTCTCTTGCACATGCTCTGGCTGCCGCCTGCAACCTCTTTCTCTCTTCTTGTGTGGAGCTCCACACAAGAAGAGAGAAAGAGGTTGCAGGCGGCAGCCAGAGCATGTGCAAGAGAAAAGTAATGGCCTGAGGACTAATGCTAGTGTGGAGCTTTCGGCATTGAAGAATCTATGGTCTGGGGACCAGCATAAAGAGCAGAGCCCATATATGGTTGATGAGGGGATCGTGTGCCACTACATGAGAGAGCAGAGGAAGACAGTACCCATACCTTGACTAATATGCTGTATGTGACCCTTGTAGTGAGGGTCATACATGTCTGGTAAGAGGCAGTATGAACTGTTTCCTGGTGGTGGTTCTCTGGGCTTGTGGATCTTCACCTTTATTTGAATTGAACACTTATGGACTGTTGTTTGCCTATATGATTTATGGACATTTTGCGACAGCGGTGTTCGGATTAGCGCCACATTTGTATTATTCTTCATTAACACATGTTGATTGAAAGGAGGTGCCAACAGGGGCACCCATCATAATAATATCGGCCGATTCAGCAAAATTTGAGCTGTGTATGGCAAGCAAACATGCTACCCTTAAGGGGGTGGACTATTTGTGACTAATATGGTGTTTTTTAACTTTTAACGATTATGTATGCAGTACTCATTAAAGTCTCCTAAAGAAGCCACAGGCTGGCGAAACATGTAGAGCAGGAGTCACTACATTCGTGTCATAATCGTATGACCACTGTATTATGATTTTATATGAAAACATTGTGTAGCCGGGACTGGACTACCATTACCTGATAGTGCAGACTCACCTTTTGTTCCTTCAGATTGTCTTTGTATCTCTATAGTGTTGGTCTAAGGGTTAAATCATCATATTGCAGAGACTATATTTCCCAGAAAGCTTTGGATTAGAGAGGAGCATCTTGAGAGAGGCTATAAAGGGATCTGCAGAACAGGCCTAAGCCCTCTTGCTTCCTGGGATCCATTGTGTGCACATCAGGCTGCTGTACAGAGAGAGAGCTAGCAGACTGTGGCCTACTGCACACCACCCTTCTGCCTGTAGACTCAGCCCTGGCGGGACGGATGTTCATCGCAGCATCGCAGACATCCTTGCAGCATCGCTTATCGGGTGGAGTCGGCGGGACACACTGAGACAGCAGAACATAGCCATCCTGAGGCCACAGAGCGTGAAGGATTGCCATTGCCTGTTCTTCCAGGACCCTCATTGATGGACATCAGGATTTGGTGAGAGGGCACCTGCTCAGAGTTCAGACTCCATTTATTACAGTTCTTGTTACACTGAACACAGACACTTTACAATTGAGCCAGCCACCAGATCTTTTAGAAGTATAATCAACTATTCTGCATTGCTTGCTATACACAGAGTCACATTGGGAACTGTTAATTTAATGAGCTCCAACTGCCGGTGAAGATTCTAGCAGGGCCTTGCAAGTTGGACACTATTATATTATTGCTTTTAAAGGGGACACGTTACTGGTATCTAGATTACCTAATTTCTCATCAGGATAAAGGTGGTATAGGCCAGCCCGGGGTTCTCCTTTAGCCAGAATGCTTCACAGTAATAATATATCATTTTCTGAGAGATTCGCATGCATATTCTCTGGGACTGTGTTTATTAGTATTATTTGGTGTTATTAAAACCTGTTTCTCACTGTCTTTTTTTGGTGTTGGTTCAACTGAACCCTGGTGGTTTATCAAGGGTCCAGTTGACTAATATATTTTTGCAAGTTCTTCTTCTGACTAAAGTTAAAACTCATTCATATTGTGTCAGTGTGTTATTTAAAGGTATATGCAACCTGTCTGAACCTAGAGTGTCAGGAGGGCTGGACTTTACAGGGTCAAAGCAATACAGAAGAACATACATTTACCAGCAACCCCCAAAAGTTGTTGTTATTTAATGTTTCAATAACATTTTGTTACTTTTATACATCAATTTGTTTTCTTGGTACCTTGAGAGCCGGTTCACACTGCCGCGAACCACTAAAGTCGCCTCATAAGGGGCGACTTCTAGCGCGACTTCAGCGCGACTTCGGCACGACTTTGCACGACTTTGCGCGACTTCGGCATGACTTCAGTGCGACTTGACGCGAGACGACTTTGTAGGACTTTGTATTTGGCCAATCAGAATATGATGTGTTGTGTCCTAATTTCCCTTTCCTTTTTTTTTTTTTGCTGGAATTTATCGGGAATTTTTTGGGCGTCTTTGGAGGCAGGCATGTCTTTAGTATCTGGGGGGTCTAAAAAGTGTACCTGTGAAGTTTCATCTCTGTAGCATGTCCAGAACCAGAAAAAAAAAAAGAGAATTTTTCTTACAATTTTTATGAGCACATGAATATGGCTTCTTTCCACCTGGGCGATTTTCTTGCAGGCATTTATCGGGCATTTTTGGAGACAGGCATGACTTTTTTTGGATTAGTATCTGGGGGGGTCTAGAAAGTATACCTGTGAAGTTTCAGCTGTGTAGCATGTCCAGAACCCCAAAAAAATATAATTTTTCTTATAATTATTAATACAGCAGTGTGGCGGCTTCTCTACACCTTGCATTTTTTTCTTGCAGGCATTTATCGGGCATTTTTGGAGGCCGGCATGACTTTTTTTGGATTTAGTGTCTGGGGGGTCCAAAAAGTGTCCCTGTGAAGTTTCAGCTCTGTAGCATGTGCAAAACCAGAAAAAAAAGCATTTTTCTTATAATTATTAATACAGCAGTGTGGCGGCTTCTCTACACCTTGCATTTTTTATTGCTGGCATTTATCGGGCATTTTTTTGGCGTCTCTGGAGGCAGGCATGACTTTTTTGGATTTAGTGTCTGGGGTGTCAAAAAAGTGTCCCTGTGAAGTTTAATCTCTATAGCATATCCAGAACCAGAAAAAAAAGCATTTTTCTTATAATTATTAATACAGCAGTGTGGGTTCAGTGGGTTCAGTGTGGGTTCTGGACATGCTACAGAGCTGAAACTTCACAGGGACACTTTTTAGACCCCCCAGACACTAAATCCAAAAAAAGTCATGCCTGCCTCCAAAAATGCCCGATAAATGCCTGCAAGAAAAAATGAAAGGTGTAGAGAAGCCGCCACACTGCTGTATTAATAATTATAAGAAAAATTTTATTTTTTGGGGTTCTGGACATGCTACAGAGCTGAAACTTCACAGGTACACTTTTTAGACCCCCCCCCCCCCAGAAACTAATCCAAAAAAAGTCATGCCTGCCTCCAAAAATGCCCGATAAATGCCTGCAAGAAAAACGGCCAGGTGGAGAGAAGACATATTCATGTTTTAATAAAAATTATAAGAAAAATGCTCTTTTTTTCTTGTTCAATACCATTTTTATGGAAAGTCGGATCACAAGTCGGATCACAAGTCGCTTCAATTAAGATAAGGAGGCGACTCCCATTGAAGTATATGGGACAAGTCGGATCACAGGTTGCCTCAAAGTAGTACAGGACCCTTTCTGAAGTCGGAGCGACTTCAGTAGTGCCAATTAAGACGGCCCTGATTGATTAACATTGCTTTTGTTATGTCAAGCGACCTGGGGCGACCTGGGGTGACACAAGTCGCCTCATAAGTCGCGCTAGTGTGAATGGGCTCTGAAAATCCCATTTCTCTGCTCTTTCAATATTTTGACTATGGCTACTTCTTATTGTGGCCTGTTATGTTTAAAGAGGAATAGAGGGTACTACCAGGCAATGCAATATGTGTGTTAGGTGCTGGGGGTGGGGAGGGGGATGCAAGAAAAAAAAATTCCTGCACACATAAATAGTTGATAGGTAGGATATTAGGATATCAGCACCATTTCCTTTTCTTCTGGAGTGTGGTCAGGGTAGGTATCAGGTTCGACCAATTTGATTTTCTATTTTAAAGATTTCCTTTTTTTTATGGAAAAGGTGTTTCTCCCTGGCAGAGCTGGTAATGAAATTTAATTTTCCACTGCTCCGTGCCAAACTGAAATTTTCATTGGTTCTTGTTCTCCAGTGCAGTGCCCACCCCATGCTATTTTTAGACACCTTCTTGCCTATTAGCCCAGAAAATGGGCATTTTGATTTGACAGAAGTAGCTCTCATTGACTTCATTGAAGTTTGAATACAGGGTCCAAACTACAGCTGTAAGGAGTGGCAGTAAAGCCATTTCTACTGTGACATAGTCTTCTCACTGTCCCCCGCCATCGATAGCTGACCAGAGGAAACCAGTGTGAATGTCACATCTATTGTGGCCTATCATGCTATGTGCCATATTGGTCCTTATAAATACAGTATAGCAATACACGGCACAAGAAAAGAGATGGACTGAAAAAGGGTTAAAAAAACTAGTATTTTCAACTTTCGACACAGTTTTGGCCATCTGCTGGCCTTTAGATTGCAAATTCTACCAGAGATACAACAAAGCCAATATTAAAAATTATTTAATTTTGCAATTTTTATAAATATGCTCTTTAGTCTTGCTAAGATTCTACTTACCCATGTAGACCACTGAAGATCATTCATAAGAATAATCAATTCACTACATTAACTTACATGTGTATATTGAATAGAATCTATATTTGTATCCTTGGTGCCAGTCTTATTTGGAGAAGGTTACAACAATCAGTTAGAAAATTCAACTTGGTCAATCAGTTTTTCTCCTAAGGTCGGGTGGCCAGGTTGTGTCTGCATTGCTCTCATAGACCTTTGATCATCTGACCATAAACCCTTGTCTTTGGATTCCCTAATAATATCAGAGTACTCACAGTTTAGGTTACTTACATGAAGCAGCTCTGGGGAATGAGGGGGAAGCATGTCTCAGGGATAATACACAGTGTCAGCTTATTTGTTTTCCTCTGTGAATTGGCCCTCAGGGGGCATCTGTCACAGTCATTAACCTAGTTGGAGACAGTGATCTGGAACAAATCCTTAGTTACATACACTCAGGAGCAAATGTAGGAACAGCAGTGCTGAATTAAATCTGTTACGGATCCAGTGCAGTGCCAAGATTATGCATCCTCTGCTCCATTATTTTCCTTGCTGTTACCTGCAAACTATTTTTGACATGTTTGCATCCACTTCACTAGTGTTCCCATACCATGATCTCTGCTGTATACCACCATCATAACCTATGTCTTGCCTGGGTTCCAGCTGTAGTCTTAAAGTGGCTCTGACACCTTTAAGTGGTTCGAAAGCCTTAAGGCTTTTCACCCTAAAGCATTCTATGCATTAGGGTGAAAAACCTTCTGTGCTGCAACTCCCACCCAGACACCCCCCCCCCTCCTTTTTCTTACCTGAGCCGGATCTAATCCAGCGTTGGGCACGATGCGCAGTGGCTCCAGCCACTGTCTCTCTCCTTATTAGAAGGATTGATAGCAATGGGAGCTAATGGCTCTCGCTGCTGTCAATCAAATCCTGTGACACAGGGGCGGGGGGTGGCACCAAGTCCCGCTATTTGTGTCAATGGACGCAGCAGTGGGACTCGGGAGCAAGCACGCATGGGTGCCCCCTTGGAAAGTTGCTTTCCGTGGGGGTACCCGACGAAGAGGAGGGACCTGGAGCGCTGGCGGGGGAGAGCTGCTCCCCAGAGAAGAGGGAGCAGGTAAGTATATTATGTTATTTTAATACAAAGAAAAAATAAAAAGCTTTAGAACCACTTTAAAGTGTATGTCAAGATAAAAGTTTTTGGATAGAGTGGAGAAGATTATAAACACCTGTTGGGTTCACACTGCTTTCTGTAGCTCTGTTAGAAGGAATTTCCCTCCCTTCTTGTCCTGCTGATAACATTTCACTAGACAGGAAGGGAGGGGAAATCTTCAATTTTCAACAGGCAGAATTAAAAATAATTTCTACTTTTGTATGTGTCCCTGCTTTAGATTAGACAGAGACAGTGGGTCTAACCCTTCTTCACTCTATCCAAAACTAAAAAAATGTTTTAGCTGGACAAACACCTAGAGCACCCGGGAAACCCTGGGTAGTTGGAGATCTACCTGAATAACATTTAAAGATCATCAGGGTGAGGCTTACTTATTTTAACTGCTTGCCGACTGCCCACCGCAGATATACTGCAGCAGGGCGGCTCGGCTGTGCAAAATCACGTAGATGTATGTGATTCTGTGCAAGTGGCCTCGGCGGCGCACGCCGTGCTGCCGTAGCTGTGTCTAAACACAGCGGGAGGCGGGCCGCGGGAGGAGTGGCGGCGACTGCCGCTGGCCTCCTGCATTTGTCAGAGAAACTGATAGAAGACCCGCCTGCTTATTTAAACAAAGCAGGCGAGTCTTCTGTCACACAGGCAGGGAGAGATCAGGAGTTTCAGCTAAGCTGAAACCCCGATCTCTCTCTCTGCCTGTCACAGAACCTCCCCCCCCCCACACATTTAGTAAGCACCAACAGACATACATTAACCCCTTTGATCACCCCCAGTGTTAACCCCTTCCCTGCCAGTGTCATTTATACAGTAACAGCGCATATTATTTAGCACTAATTACTGTATTAACGTCACTGGTCCCCAAAAAGTGTCAAAAATGTCAGTTAGGGGTCCGATCTGTCCGCCGCAATGTCGCAGTCCCGCTAAAAATCGCTGATCGCCACCATTACTAATAAAATAAAAAGTCCAAAAATCTATCCCGTAGTTTGTAAACGCTATAACTTTTGCGCAAACCAATTAAAATATGCTTTTGGGGATTTTTTTTTTTTTTTACCAAAAATATGTACCAGAATACAAATTGGCCTAAAATGATAAAAAAAATTTGAATTTTTAAAAAAAAAATATTGGGAATGTTTTATAGCAGAAAGTAAAAAAAATATGGTGCTTTTTTTCAAAATTGTCGCTTTTTTTTGTTTATAGCGCAAAATCTAAAAAACTCAGAGGTGATCAAATACCACCAAAAGAAAGCTCTATCTGTGGGGAAAAAATTACATCAATTATATTAGGGTACAGCGTCGCACGACTGCGCAATTTTTCGTTAAAGTAACGCAGTGCCGAATAGCAAAAAATGGCCTGGTCATTAAGGGGGTAAAATCTTCCTCAGCTGAAGTGGTTAAGGAAATAACTTGGTAGGACCTCATTAAATAGTAAGGAAAGTTTGAAGAGTTCATGGGTCAGTAGTATGTCATGTAGAGTTCAGGGGGCAGTGTTAAATAGCACAATTTGTAGAAGTTACTAATATGCAATGCAGAGTTCAGAGGTCAGTAGTAAGTAATGCAGCATGCAGGGGTCAGTATTATGTAATACACAATAATAAATCAAAAGTGCAGCACTACAGTACTTCAAACAAAGTGCTTCGTGTAAGAAAAATTAGACGTGGATCAAACATGTGACCACCTTACATGACACAAGAAATAAATAATCAGAATCTTAAAGTCCATAAAGTGCAAAACAGGCCAAGAAGTGTAAAAATCTTCCAGTAATGGTATATTCCCAGGTGATATCAGACATAAAAGGCGACAGAAGTGCTTCTCTGCATAAAGTGACAAAAGTGCTTTTTTACATTAAGTAACTCAGGCGCTGCTTCCTTCACCAATATGCACTCACCAGAATGCCATTAGTAAGAGACATAACGCCAATATATCCTATGAGAGTTCCCAGCAATGATCAAGTGGTGAAACGGTTTCTCGCACTGAAACCTGATCAAAAAGGTGCTCACCACACGGAGCCCGAGAAAAGGTTTCTGGTGTAGTCATTTATTGTAGAATTAATAACATACAAGTAAAATGAGGGATCCAGTATAAAACATAAACGGCCAAACTTACATCAATAACCGCCGATCTCAAACTAGGATACAGCAATGTGGCGTCAGCATGTGAGGCTCCTCCCTATGCACTTCGTGAACATGTACTTCATCAGGGGATCCATCTACTAGATCTCCTGATAATGTGCATGGGCACAAAATGCATAGGGAGGAGCCTCGCATGCTGATGCCACCCTGCCGTATCCTAGTTTGGGATCGACGGCTATTGATGTAAGTTCGGCCTTTTATGTCTTTATACTGGATGTACAGCCCTGATTTTACTTGTATGTTAATAATTTTACAATAAGTTACTACACCAGAAACCTTTTCTCGAGATCCGTGTGGTGAGCACCTTTTTTTATCAAGTTTCAGAGCGAGAGACCGTTTCACCTGTGGATGAGCCACTTGATGATTGCTAGAAACTCTCATAGGATATTTTAATGTTATGCAGTTTACCAATGGCATTCTGGTGAGTGCATATTGGTGAAGGAAGCAGCACCAGAGGCACTTGATAAAAAAAGGACTTTTGTCACTTTATGCAGAGAAGCACTTCTGTCACCTTTTATGTCTGATATCACCTGGGAATAAACCGTTATTGGATGATTTTTACATATTTTGGCACATGTTTTGCACTTTATGGACTTTTAAGATTTTGATTATTTATTTATTGTGTGATGTAAGATGGTCACATGTTCGATTTATGTCTATTTTTTCTTATACATGGCATTTTATGTTTGAAGTACTGTAGCGCTGCACTTTTTATTTATTATTGAGTTTTATCATAGGGCTTGTCACCTCACTCTTTGAAGGACTCACCGTGTTTTATTGAGTATGTAATACGCAGCGAATGGGTCAGGAATAAATAATATTGAATGCAGGGGTAAGGAGTAAATGATATTAAATGCAGGGGTCAGGAGGAAAGACCGTAGAATGCAGATGTCAGTAGTATCTAATGTAGAGTGCAGAGGTCAGGGATAAATAACGAAAAGTGCAGCGGGTCAGTAAGAAGTACTGCAGAGTACAGGGGTCAGGAGTAAGTATTGCAGAGTACAAGAGTCAGGAGAAAGTAACGCAGAGTTCAAAGATCAGTAGCAAGTAAAACAGAGTGCAGGGGTCGATAGTATATAAAGCAGAGTGCAGGGGTCTGAGGTGTCATATGATACAGCCAAGGGGAGACCTGAGAAGACATCCTTTACTATGATGAGTGCTACTGGATCTGAGGTCTGGTGAGGAACATAAGCTTTCCGATTCAAATTGCTCCTCCTATCTGATACCTGGGAAGCGGAAGTTAGGGCCAGGAGCTGGTGGCACAGCAGGGTCAGATGCGATCTATCCATCACATATCCACAAATGATAGGTAGATTTAAGATGATAGGTTGCTGACCCATGACCTAGTGAAACATGCTCATACCCATAGCAGCCATAAGTCCCAGCCACTTCGCCCAAATACTGAGCTGTTATAACGATACAAAGCTCTAGCAGTACTTGGTGATATAGAGGATTTCCTGCCCTATTTTACTTCATGCACGTTCCTATTGGTCAGTAGGGCAGACTATCATATTGATGGGCCAATAGGAATTTATTCAGGCTTGCAATGAAAATCACCCAGAGTTCAAAGATATTTAAACCCAAAACAGATATGGTGACTAATTTAGTTTTCTGTTTTAATGCTGATGTAGCACCCTCCTAGTGAAGGATGCTAGGCAATTTTAGTTTTTGGATCCTTATGTAGTCAAGCAGTGATTATTTGTTCTGGTCTGTTCAGGGCTTCACAGGCTAGGAGCTTGATTGCTTCCCCCTGTCCCTGGAAGAAGCATCCTGAGTTTGGTGCGGGAGATTAAAATAGCCAGCTTGAATATTTATCATGCTCCAGCCAATCCCTGAGGAGGAGTGTTCAGTAAGGGGCTGGAAAGGTGATAAATAGTCTGAAGCACTGGAGAGCTGGGTTCCAAAGTTTCAGGGGCTCCTGCCCTGAGGTAGCCTATTGACTGTGCAGCTGTTCTAGAGGCTCCGCTGTGTCAAGGCTGACACAGCTGAGGACAGTGTCTGGAGGAAGCTGGAAGATGGCAGCTGTCCTGGGGATTTGTGAGTAGTGTCCCTGAATTGATCCCTGGTGACTGTGTGCTTTTTGGGTATGTAAGTGCCAGTGGTAGATATGGACTAAGAGGGGTCTCCCAGTGTCTCAGAGTTTTGTCCATTCCCTTGTCCTCACTTGGATCCTGGAGTGTAAACCTGGACAAAAGTGCCCCTGTCCTGTGCAAATTTGAAAATCACTGTGGATAACAGTAGTTGTGCAAGGTAACTAGATGTCAAAGGAAATTGCATTATGGTCTGCTACACTTTTGAGGCCTTAGACTTTTCGATATTCCCACTCACCTAGAGATAAAGAGACTAAAGTGAAAATTGTCATCTCAATGTTGCCAGACGTTTTTTTGGGAGTACTCCATGCCCTAATCCCTCTCCTGTTTAAAGTTGTTCAAGCAATACCATTTCAAAAAGACATCCCCTAGACTGAGTTATTGAAGCCAGAGTATGTGGACTGGTGCTTGTGGTGGTGAGAAGCTTCTGTACTATCCGGGAAGAAGCAGCTATTACCAGCTACAGGGTTAGTGCTACACTAAAACAAGTACTGAAAATACCTACTGATTTTGCCACTAAATATTAAGAGATCTGCTCGATCATCAAGGGTGATCACTTAATGAGTTTAATGGTTGTATGAAAAGAGAAAAACATGTAATCATTCAGGGCAATACAACAGGCTTGCTGTAATGCCCTGCATTCCCAGCAATTTAAACTCATCTTTACTTTTCTGATACAGTGGGGATCGAAAGTTTGGGCACCCCAGGTAAAAATTTGTATTAATGTGCATAAAGAAGCCAAGGAAAGACGGAAACATCTCCAAAAGGCATCAAATTACAGATTAGACATTCTTATATTATGTCAACAAAAGTTAGATTTTATTTCCATCATTGACATTTTCAAAATTACAGAAAACAAAAAAATGGCGTCTGCAAAAGTTTGGGCACCCTGCAGAATTTATAACATGCACTTCCCCCTTTGCAAGGCTGAGACCTGCCAGTTTCATGGATTGTTCTCAATCATCGTCTTGGAAGACCAGGTGATGTCAATCTCAAAGGTTTTAAATGCCAAGACTCATCTGACCTTGCCCCAACAATCAGCACCATGGGATCATCTAAGCCGTTGTCTAGAAAACTGAAACTGAAAATAGTTGACACTCACTACTATCACTAAGCTGGAGAAGGCTATAAGAAGATAGCAAAGTGTTTTCAGATGTCAATATCCTCTGTTCGGAATGTAATTAAGAAATGGCAGTTATCAGGAACAGTGGAAGTTAAAGCAAGATCTGGAAGACCAAGAAAAATATCAGACAGAACAGCTCGCAGGATTGTGAGAAAAACAATTCAAAACCCACATTTGACTGCAGGATCCCTCCAGAAAGATTTGGCAGACACTGGAGTTGTGGTACACTATTCCACTATAAAGAGATACTTGTACAAATATGGTTTTCATGGAAAAGTCATCAGAAGAAAACCTCTTCTACGTCCTCACCACAAAAATCAGCGTTTGAACTCTGCAAATGAACATATAGACAAGCCTGATGCATTTTGGAAACAAGTTCTGTGGACCGATGAGGTTAAAATTTAACTTTTTGGCCGGAATGGGCAAAGGTACGTTTGGCGAAGAAGGGGCACAGAATTTAATGAAAAGAACCTCTGTCCAACTGTTAAGCATGGAGGTGGATCAATCATGCTTTGGGGTTGTATTGCAGCCAGTGGCACAGGGAACATCTCACGAGTAGAAGGAAAAATGGATTCAATAAAATTTTGGATGGTAACCCAATGCCATCTGTGAAAAAGCTGAAGTTAAAGAGAGGATGGCTTCTACAAATGGATAATGAATCCTGATCCTAAACACACCTCGAAATCCACGGGGGATTACATCAAGAGGCGTAAACTGAAGGTTTTGCCATGGCCTTCACAATCTCCTGACGTCAACATAATTGAAAATCTATGGATAGACCTTAAAAAGGCAGTGCGTGACAGACAGCCCAGAAATCTCAAAGAACTGGAAGACTTTTGTAAGGAAGACTGTATAAGGTGACTCGGTTTTTTAAATGAAATCCAGGGACATATTTTTTTTTTTAATCGCAATTGATAAACTATTTTATAAGCATAATTTCTAAAAAATGATGTATGCAATTTATGCGGTATGTGTTTATGGAATGATTTTATGATATATATATATACCTTATTTCTCACATTTCATCCATGAGATAAATTAAAGATACTTCTTAGAATTTTTTTTGGAATATGACTACCAAATGCTAAGAAGATAAGATAAAGAAAAAACTTTTCAATGCATATTTTGTATTGAAGCGCTGAGGTGCACTATGTACAGAGTGCAGAGTTTAGGGGTGATCTATGTGCAGGGTTCAGGGCTTCACCCAGAGATGGTTTGAATCTTAGCTGGTCCCTGCTAAATCAGGCAAGTGGAGGTGTTAGTGTTTTTTTCTTTATTATTTTTACAATGTCATTTTTAAATATTTATTCATTACAGTTTGTTCTTGCTTTTTTTTTCAGCCCTGTTGGTGGGCTTTGTTGAGATATCAGGAGTCTAAACTGACATCTCGCCAGATTCCCCAGTCCCTTTCTCAGCAGCCTCAGCTGCACTGAAGATAAATGGACAGGAGACATAGGCTCCTGTTCATTCATAAACTGAAGCATCGCTAAGTTATGAATGAACAGTTAGTGATCACTGACTCTGCTCATTCAGAAAAGGGAGGAGCTGGTAAATGACATATTTACTGACTCCTTCCTCCGCTCTCCATCCTGACAAATCCAGGGGGGGCGGACCGGAGGACCAAAGAGGGGGACCAGAGGAGCACAGAGGACACAGGGAGCCAGAGGAGCACAGAGGGGGACCAGTGGAGCACAGAGGGGGACCGAAGTAGCACAAAGGGGGACCGGAATAGCACAGAGGGCATAGGGAGCAGGAGAAGGACCCAGGGAGCCAGAGGAAGGCATGGGGCCCAGAGATTAGGGACATTTGATGGGCATTCGGGGATGGTCGGTGCAGTGGTGGGGGGAGTTACAAGCACCGATCGTCCTGTGTGGCTTTTAATGAAGCAGCTGAAAGTTGCGGGGGGAAAGGAGGAGCTTGTAACCCACCGCCACACAGATCAGGGCAGGGGACAAAACCGGTGACAGACTTGGTCTGGGGACTGTCCCCGGAAACCAGGGACATCTGGTCACCCTATGATATGTTCACCACTGGGAACTGTCAGATACATCCCGTACTTCTTGGTATGGAGCAGCATGTGAGTCAAGCCATTAAACTGCTGGGCCCGTCATATAGGGGTGTCCATAGCTCTATGTAGGTTTACAACTCCAGCAACTTGTACTGTATACATATTTTGCTTCTGACAGCAAAATAGAGTGTAGGGATTGTGAAAGAAAGGAAATTGTATGTGTTTATAGAAGTCTGATATAAAGAGAACCTGTCACTTTGCTCTACAAAAAATAAAAGATCCACCTTAAGTGTTATGGCTGTATGCACTTCCTGGTGTAAATAGCAACATCTGTTGGTGTAGATAGGCCTTTGTGGAGATTGAACCATGCTGGATGAAAACAGAGATTAAGGATTAGGGTTTAAAGCTTGCATTCACATTCAGGGCCCAGTAAGGTATTGTGCCATTCCTCTAATCTCACTGCTGTGGCAAAGGTCATCCATAGGGAACATAAAGCAGTGATTCTCATTGGAGGATATGAAAGAAAAATAATAACAAAATGCAAAATATGCACATTGCAGGATTATTAAAGCATCCTGTAGGTAAAAGTCCCCTTCATACAGAAAGGGATACATTTAACCACTTTAAGACTTTAAGGTTTTACCCCCTTCCTGACCAGGCCCTATTTTGCGATTCGACACTGCGTTACATTAACTGACAATTGCGCGGTCGTGCGATGCTGTACCCAAATAAAATCGACGTCCTTTTTTTCCCACAAATAGAGCTTTCTTTTGGTGGTATTTGATCACCTGTGTGATTTTGAATTTTTGCACTATAAACAAAAAAAATAGCGACAATTTTGAAAAAAAAATATATATTTTTCACATTCTGCTATATAACATTCCCAAAGAAAAAAATTTAAAAATCAAAATTTTTTAACATTTTAGGCCAATTTGTTTTCTGCCACATATTTTTGGTAAAAAAAAAACCGCAATAAGCTTATTTTGATTGGTTTGCGCAATAGTTATCACATTTACTAACTAGGGGAAAGATTTATGTAATTTTTATTGTTTTCTTTTTTTACTAGTAATGGCGGCGATCTGCGATTTTTTAGCGGGACTGCGACATTGCGGCGGACAGATCGGACCCCTAACTGACATTTTTGACACTTTTGGGGGGACCAGTGACATTACTACAGTAATCCGTGCTATACATATGCACTGTTACTGTAATAATGACACTGGCAGGGAAGGGGTTAACCCTATGGGTGATTAAAGGGTTAAATGTGAGCCTCATGCTTACTGACGCGTGTGTGTGTGTTTGTGTGTGGGGGGGGGAGGGGGGGTTCTGTGACACAGACAGAGATCAAAGGTTCAGCTATTGTGAATCCTGTGATCTCTCCCTGTCTGTCACTGGGAAGATCCGCCTGCTTTGTGTACATAAGCAGGCGGGTCTTCTTACACTTTCCCCGATGATAGGGGAAGAGAGGCGGCAATCACCGCCTCTCCTCCTGTGGCCCGACTCCCACTGTGTCTAAAAACAGCGGGAGCGTGCCTCTAGGAGTCCAGCGACATAGGTCTACGTCGCTGGACCCAAGGGAGCCAGTAGGATTATTTTGAGCAGTCGGCAAGTGGTTAAAGAGGAAGTAAAGCCTAAAGAATAATTTGTACCTATAGGTAAGCCTATAATAAGGTTTACCTATAGGTACTGTAAATATTTTCTAAATGTGTACTGTTTAGGAGATATTTACATTGCATGCAGCCAGTGACATCATCGTGCAGTTCCTTCAGATACCTGTGCCTTGAATGACGGGAGTGACATCTTTGCAGCTCCGGCTTGTCACACAGCTGGAGTCTGCGGTCCCGGAAGGAAGACTGGGAGAAAATGGACGCTGCCTCCAGCAACTACATTGCATCGCTGGAGGGCTTCGTTTTCAGGTAGGTTTCATATAATGACATAATAACAGCAATTGCTCCATGCATGTGAGGTATCACCACGAACATCAGATCGAGGGCAATAATTCTTGCAGTAGACCTCTGTAAATCTAAAGTTGTAACCTATAAAGGCTTTCAAAGGCTTTTAAAAATGTACGTAATTTGTTGCCGCTGCACGGGCATGCGCAATTTTAAAGCATGTCATGTTTGGTATCTATGTTTTTGGCATCAAATCTAGGGAAAGGTAAGCATAAGATCATCTTTTATATTTTACCAAACAATTGAGCAATATATAATGTATTTGTGCATTACATTTAAAAAAGTGTTTTTTTCCCTACAAATTGCATTTGGAAAATCTCTGCCCAAATAACGCGTGACGAAAAAAATTCCAACACCCACCATTTTGTTCTGTAGGGCCTATGCTTTAAAAAAATATACAAACCCGATTCCCAAAAAGTTGGGACATTGTTTAAATTGTGAATAAAAACAGAATGTAATGATGTGGAAGTTTCAAATGTCAATATTTTATCCAGAATATGATATATCAAATGTTTAAACTGAGAAAATGTATCATTTTAAGGGAAAAATAAATTGATTTTAAATTTCATGGCATCAACACATGTCAAAAAAGTTGGGACAAGGCCATGTTTACCACTTTGTGGCATCCCCTCTTCTTTTTATAACTGTCTGCAAACGTCTGGGGACTGAGGAGACAAGTTGTTCAAGTTTAGGAATAGGAATTTTGTCCCATTCTTGTCTAATACAGGCTTCTAGTTGCTCAACTGTCTTAGGTCTTCTTTGTTGCATCTTCCTCTTATGATGGGCCAAATGTTTTATATGGGTGAAAGATCTGGACTGCAGGCTGGCCATTTCAGTACCCGGATCCTTCCTCTACGCAGCAATGATGTTGTAATTGATGCAGTATGTAGTCTGGCATTGTCATGTTGGAAAATGCAAGGTCTTCCCTGAAAGAGACGACGTCTGGATGGGATCATATGTTGTTCTAGAACTTGGATATACCTTTCAGCATTGATGGTGATTTTCCAGATGTGTAAGCTGCCCATGCTACACGCACTCATGCAACCCTATACCATCAGAGATGCAGGCTTCTGAACTGAGCGCTGATGACAACTTGGGTTGTCCTCTTTAGTCCGGATGACATGGCATCCAAGTTTTCCAAAAAGAACTTCAAATTTTGATTCGTCTGACCACAGAACAGTTTTCCACTTTGCCACAGTCCATTTTAAATGAGCCTTGGTCCAGAAAAAACACCTGCGCTTCTGGATCATGTTTAGATATGGCTTCTGTTTTGGCCTATAGCGTTTTAGCCGGCAACGGTGAATGGCACGGTGGACTGTGTTCACCGAAAATGTTTTCTGGAATATTCCTGAGCCCATGTTGTGATTTCCATTACAGTAGCATTCCTGTATGTGATGCAGTGCCGTCCAAGGGCCCGAAGATCACGGGCATCCAGTATGGTTTTCCGGCCTTGACCCTTACGCATAGAGATTGTTCCAGATGCTCTGAATCTTTGGATGATATTATGCACTGTAGATGATGATAACTTCAAACTCTTTGCAATTTTTCTCTGAGAAACTCCTTTCTGATATTGCTCCACAATTTTTTGCCGCAGCATTGGGGGAATTGGTGATCCTCTGCCCATCTTGATTTCTGAGAGACACTGCCACTCTGAGAGGCTCTTTTTATACCCAATCATGTTGCCAATTGACCTTATAAGTTGCAAATTGGTCCTCCAGCTCTTCCATATATGTACATTTAACTTTTCCGGCCTCTTATTGCTACCCGTCCCAACTTTTTTGGAATGTGTAGCTCTCATGAAATCCAAAATGTGCCAATATTTGGCATGACATTTCAAAATGTCTCACTTTCAACATTTGATATGTTATCTATATTATATTGTGAATAAATGCGATTAGTGGAATGAGGAAATAGTCCATTCCTTTTTTACTCACAATTTGTACAGTGTCCCAACTTTTTTGAAATTGGGTTTGTATAATATTTTGGGTTCAAATTAATTTTCTAGTAAACAAAACATTTTTTTCATGTAAACAAAAATTATTCGAAAAGTCTTGGTCTTCAAGTGCTTAGAAGAGTGGGTGATGTGTGGCATAAGCTTCCAATATTGGGCAAAAATGCCAGGACAGTTCAAACAACCCCCAAATGACACCTCAAGCTATTTGCTGAGAGGCATATTAAGTCCATGGAATATTTTATATTTTGCCTCAAGTTTTGGGAAAATTACATTTTTTTTTTTACACAAAGTTGTCACTAAATGATATATTGCTCACACATGACATGGGTATATGTGGAATGACACCACAAAATATATTCTTTGGCTTCTCCTGAGTACAGGGATACCACATGTGTGAGACTGTTTGGGAGCCTAGCTGTGTACACGACCCCGAAAACCAGTCACCACCTTCAGAATTTCTAAGGGAGTAAATTGCTTATTTTACTTCCCAAATACCTGTCACAGTTTCGGAGGCCATGAAATGTCAAAATAGCACAAACCCCCCCCCCCCCCCATGACCCCATTTTGAAAAGTAGACACCCAAGCTATTTGCTGAGAGGCATGTTGAGTTCATGGAATATTTTATATTTTGCCACATGTTTCGGGAAAATTACAAAAATATATTTTTTTTTTTTACTCAAAGTTGTCACTTAAATGATACATTGCTCAAACATGCCATGGGTATATGTGAAATGACACCCCAAAATACATTCTGCTACTTCTCCTGAGTACAGAGATACCCCATGTGTGAGACTTTTTGGCAGTCTAGCTGCATACAGGACCCCGAAAACCAATCACCACCTTCAGGTTTTCTAAGGGCATAAATTGTTGATTTCACTCCTCACTACCTATCACAGCTTCGGAGGCCATGAAATGCCAAGATAGCACAACCCCCACCCCCCAATGCCCCCTGAAAGTAGACACCCCAAGGTATTTGCTGAGAGGCATGGTGAGTATTTTGCAGCTCTCATTTGTTTTTGAAAATTAAGATAGAAAAGGAATTTTTTTTTTTTCTTTTTTTAATTCTCAAAACTTTGTGACAAAAAGCGAGATCTGCAAAATACTCAAAATGCCTCTCAGCAAATATCTTAGGGTGTCTACTTTCCGAAAAGGGGTCATTTGGGGGTGGGGGGTTTATGCTGCCTTGGCATTTCATGGCCTCCGAAACTGTGATAGGTAGTGAGGAGTGACATTTTGGGATGGAGGAACTTGACTGGCCTGCACAGAGTCCTGACCCCAACTCGATAAAACACCTTGGGGATGAATTAGAGCGGAGACTGCGAGCCAGGCCTTCTAATTCAACATCAGTGCCCGACCTCACAAATGTGCTTCTAGAAGAATGGTCAAACATTCCCATAGACACACTCCTAAACCTTGTGGACAGCCTTCCCAGAAGAGTTGAAGCTGGTATAGCTGCAAAGGGTGGGCCAACTCAATATTGAACCCAACAGACTAAGACTGGGATGACATTAAAGTTCATGCGTGTGTAAATACCCAATACTTTTGATAATATAGTGTAGGTATGCATGGAAAATACTGTCCAGTAATGCAGATTTTTGTATTTCATTTGTATTGATCTATACGCAGCGCAAGTCTACCTGTCTGTGTGTACAGGCTTAATAAAAACAATGGTCTTCTGCATACATTCCTATAGAATATATAACTTCTGTACAGATATGAGCTAAGAAAATCCACCTTTGTTATTATAAACTACTTCCCATGCAGACAGCCAGTCAGAATAGAGTTAGGAATGGATGAGAAGAATACCACATTTACCACATTTTACATTAAAAAAAAACAGGCCACGGATCCAGCTGGCATGACTGTACAAGAAGCCCAGCTGCAGCTCCGCCATTGAATAAAACGCCGCCATTCGCCTTTTAACAAAATGTCCCATAAATGAAGCTGGCAACTTTTTTTTTTTTTTCCCACTTTTAAGACCCAAGGTAGCCGGGCCTAAGCAGCTTTCACAGCCTTTCAGTGCTGTGGTCAGTGAGGCAGCAGTAACAGTGAAAAAATGACCCGTCTACACCCAAACAATAACAGAATCCCCCTTTTAATGTTGACAACGCCCACGCCTTTCTCTGCTCTGCAAGACTCCCCACGTAGATGCAACTGTCTGACCAGCCTTCCTCTGAACAACTTAATTAAGCAAAAGAAAAAGTGTCACTTTCTGCCAACGCCGAGCTGTGGGGGGAACGGAGAGAGGGCCGCTGCATTAACCCGCATTCCTCGGCTGGTTAAGGGAAGAAAGCCGGGCCTTTCTAGCAGTGCCAGGAATAAGCTCACATGCTATTGTTGTCATTTAAATGAGGCAGACCTGCTGCTTCATGAACCATATCAAACATAGTTAATTAAAACTGTGCTAATGGTCAGAATGCTGTAGGCTGGATGGGGATGGGACGGCCTGTACAGTTGGGCCTTGCTAAGCAAAAAACATGGTATCTCACATGGTAAAAAACAAAGTTTTCTCATATGAGCACATTGAGAATCGTTTCCCAGAAATTTGGACAAAAACCAGAGGATTTTGGCAAAATTTTCAAATTTTGGAAAATTGCTTTGAAGTCAATAGGGAAGGGTAAATGAAGATTGTTTTGGCTGGTAAAAATAGAGTGCAATGGATTTAAATTGGCTCCAGAGGGTAACAGAAGTATTAAAGAGGAAGTAAACTTCCTTTACTGCCTTTTACCTATAGGTAAGCCTATGATAAGGCTTTCCTATACGTACTGTAAATATCTCCTAAATATGCACCGTTTAGGAGATATATACATTACACACAGCCAGTGACATCACTGGGGCATGCGCTCTGAAGGAATGGCTACCCGCGCTGTTCCTTCCGAGCTCTGTGCCGTAAACAGTGGCTCCTGGATGCATGTGCGGGAGTGAGGTCATCGCGGCTCTGGCCAGTCACAGATAAAAAGTTTTTTGGTTTAGGTTATAAAATTTTGTAAATAAATAAGTTTTTTCCTGCACTGATGAGCACTAATGAGGCTGCATTGACAGCACTGATGAGGAGGCACTGATGGGGTGGCACTGATGATGAGGCACTAATATGCAGCACTGATGGGCACTGATAGGCAGCACTGATATGCAGCAATGATATGTGGCACTGATATGCAGCATTGATGGGCACTGATAGGCGGCACTGATGGGCACTGATAGGCGGCACTGATGGGCACTAATAGGCGGCAATGATGGGCAGTGATGGGCACTGATGGGCGGCACTGATAGATGGCAATGATGGACAGCACTGATGAGGAGGGCATTGAAAGGCTCCCTGAGCACTGATTGGCATCCCTGGTGGCATGGGTGGGCATCCAAGGGTCTGCACTGGTAATCAATGCTCTGATTACCAGCACAGACCCCCCCTCTGTCAGGAGAGCCGCTGATAGGCTCTCCTCTACTCGTGCCTGTCACGTGCGAAGTGAGGAAAGCTGATCAACGGCAATTCCTATTTACTATGTGACCAGCTGTGATTGGACACAGCTGGTCACATGGTAAATAGCCTACATCATAGGCTCTTTACCGGGATTGGAGATGCGGTGTATCAGAGTGACACACCGCACCACCGATCGCTGCTCTGCGCGCCCCCCAGGGGCACACAGAGCGGCCTATTCTGCTGGATGTCATATGACGCCCAGTCAGGATAGAGCAACCACTTTGTGGCCGTCATTTTGTTATATGACGGGCGGGAAGTGGTTAAGGGCCGGTTCAGCGACAGTTTCTGCAATCTGAATGTGTTTCTGCATGTGCATTTTTGAAGCGTATTTTATGCTTTCTGGTGTGTTTTTGATGTGTTTTTGATGCGTTCCAGTGCATTTTTTCCCCTCTTTTTTTTCTCATCTCAATTAAAAACGTGCATTTCAGTGCATTTTACTGCTTTCCAGATGCATTCTATACAGAAAAAATGCAACATGTTCTACTTTTGTTGACTTCACTAGAACGCACTGCACTGGTGTAAACTAGGGCCATTAGAATCTATGGTAAACACTGTCCAGGTGTTTTTGATGCAGAATAAAAAGGCACTTGGCCGCATCTGGTGCAAACCAGCTCTTAGTATTTTATTTTAGTAATAAAGTAACACAAATAATGATCAATTACACAAAAAAGAAAAAAAAAAACCCAGAAGACCAAAGCCCCGTACACGCTATGAGATTGGGGGAACGATTGGCCGGTTTTCCTCAATGTTTCACAGCAAGTCGGAGCGGAGGATAGAGATAATGTATGAAAATTCTCTTAGGACAAAAGCTTTTTTTTGTTATTTGCTGTTTCTGATCATGCGCAGTCTTTCATATCTAATATTTCTCGTACGAAATTCGTACAAAAACGGTACACAATAAACTAAAATAGTTATTTTGTTCCTGTAGGAGAAACATTTTGGGGTTTGTCCCTTCAGAAATTTTCGTTTGGAAGGTCGGAATCGGCTGTCGAAAGCTGCGTACACACTATCAGAAAATTTTACGATCGTTTCTTGGACAAAAATGTTCGCCCAATTTTCTTATAGCATGTACGGGGCCTATTCACACCACTTGTGGGAATTCTCAATACATAGACAATGGGGCAGTTGCGGCCGGTTCGTTAGGGGCGCAGGGGCGCCGCCCCCCCATCCATGCGTCCGGCCCCCTAATCTGCATGTGGGGCGCCGGACGCATAGAGTTCAATGGGGATTTTTTTTTTTTGCGTCACCTGATTAGAGCCAGAGGCTCTAATAGGGCGATGCAAAGGGTGGACCTGGGGCGCAGAGCAGTGACAAAATTCGCTATTGTCACACCGATTCTCCTCCTGGCCAATCAGGAAGCGCGTCCGATACGCGCTTCCTGATTGGCCACAAGGCAAACCCCATGCTATTGGCCGAGGAGGAGATGGGAGCGGAAGGACTGGAGGACACGCGCCGCCGGGACCGAGGAGAAGCTGCCATTCGGGGGACTGAGGAGAAGCCGATCGCCGCCGCTGCTGCTCCAGTTAAGTAAGGGGGCACGCACGCTGATCTCTGCATTGGGGGAATGTATGCTGGTCACTACATTGGGGGCATGTATGCTGGTCACTGTATTGGGGGCATGTACGCTGGTAACTGCATGGGGGGGCATGTATGCTGGTCACTGCATTGGAGGCATGTACGCTGGTCACTGCATTGGGGGCATGTATGCTGGTCACTGCATTGGGGGCATGTATGCTGGTCACTGCATTGGGGGCATGTACGGTGGTCACTGCATTGGAGGCATGTACGCTGGTCACTGCATTGGGGGCATGTGTGCTGGTCACTACATTGGGGGCATGTATGTTGGTCACTGCATTGGGGACATGTATGCTGGTCACTACATTGGGGGTATGTATGCTGGTCACTGCATTGGGGGCATGTACACTGGTCACTGCATTGGGGGCATGTACACTGGTCACTGCATTGGGGGCATGTACACTGGTCACTGCATTGGGGGCATGTATGCTGGTCACTGCATTGGGGGCATGTATGCTGGTCACTGCATTGGGGGCATGTACGCTGGTCACTGCATTGTGGGCATGTACGCTGGTCACTGCATTGTGGGCATGTACGCTGATCTCTGCATTGGGGGGAATGGTATGCTGGTCACTGCATTGAAGGGGGCATGTATGTTGGTCTCTGCATTGGGGGCATGTACGCTGATCTCTGCATTGAAGGGGGCATGTACGCTGGTCACTGCATTGAAGATGGCATGTATGCTGGTCACTGCATTGGGGGCATGTGTGCTGGTCACTACATTGGGGGCATGTATGCTGGTCACTGCATTGGGGACATGTATGCTGGTCACTACATTGGGGGCATGTATGCTGGTCACTACATTGGGGGCATGTACGCTGGTCACTGCATTGGGGGCATGTATGCTGGTCACTGCATCGGGGGCATGTATGCTGGTCACTGCATTGGGGGCATGTATGCTGGTCACTGCATTGGGGGCATGTACGCTGGTCACTGCATTGGGGGTATGTACGCTGGTCACTGCATTGGGGGCATGTACACTGATCTCTGCATTGGGGGGAATGGTATGCTGGTCACTGCATTGAAGGGGGCATGTATGTTGGTCTCTGCATTGGGGGCATGTACGCTGATCTCTGCATTGAAGGGGGCATGTACGCTGGTCACTGCATTAAAGGGGGCATGTACACTGGTCACTGCATTGAAAGGGGGCACGCTGGTCACTGTGCATTAATAGGGGCACGCTGGTCACTGTGCATTGAAAAGGGGCACGCTGGTCACTCTGCATTGAAAGGGGGCATGCTGGTCTCTCTGCATTGAAAGGGGGCACACTATACGTTAATTACTGAAGGCCCCTTTCACACTTTTGCGACCTCAAAGTCACGCAATTCTTTACAGCGTTTTTTGCCGCAAAGCAATGCCTATTACATTTTTCTCTTTGCGCCCCCTCCCCCCTCCCCCAAAAAAAAACATTTTGAGCACCAGCCGCCACTGCAATGGGGTTTATTTTACTAAAGGCAAACCCCCTGTGCACTGCAAGTGCTTGGAAGTGCAGTTGCTGTAGATCTGAGGGGGACATGCAATGAAAATAAAAATCAGCATTTTTTGCTTGCAAATAATTAGATGCTAGAAATCAGCAGAGCTTCCCTTCATTTCGGATCTTCCCCTCTGATCTACAGCGATTGCATTTCCAAGCACTTGCAATGCACAGTGGATTTGCCTTTAGTAAATGAACCCCAATGTCCTGTTGGTTCAGTTTACACCAATGCGATGCGTTGGCGTGCGTTGAACACCAGAATGGTATGTCATTTTGTGACATTTTAATAAAGTAAAAAAAAAAAGAATTAAAAAGGGAAATGGTGTGATAAGTTTATAACACAACGCCTCTACATAACACATGCCAGCAAGATGTACATTATACAGAACATATCACTAAATACATAAAACACCCCAAATTTGTAAAAAAAAAACATAAAAACCTAAACACTTCCTCTAAATAAGGCTAAAAACCCGAAATTGAGAATTTCCATTGTGAAAAAACTCCTGACAAGCAGGGTTGTAGTTACCATAATGAAATCTGTGGACCAATGCCAAGGCAAGAAGGTTAGAAGAGGAGGCACCAAAGTCTAAAATTTACAAATTTGTTATAATTTTATTCCTTTTCCTCTTCTTTTGAATAAGATGCATTATTATTCTTTATATAGCATTTATTCATAGATGAGCTATCTCACATTTACTCTATGTATTCAATTTATTTATAAAACAGAATGACAAATATAACTGCTTTCAGCTAGAAAAAAAAATTATATATATATATATATATATATATATATATCATTTTTATATATAAATATAAGTATATACAGGGCTTTTTTTCTCAGAGAATAGGTGCAGGAACTCCCACTTTCGGGGTTACCCCTTGTCTCCGCCCCCTACCTACCTCCAAGCACTGTTCCTAGGTTCTACCCTCTACCCACCTCCCAGTACTGCCCCTTTTAGAGAATACAGAATCAAGTATCATTTGTGGTACTAAGTAATTTATATGGGATTTGTTAATGATAACGAGAAAAGAAGAAAAATAACAACAAAGGACCCCCCAGAAACAGTAGATCCCACCAGCAACAATGGACCAGTCACGACAAAATACCCCCAGACAACAATAGACCCTCAGCAGCAACAACAGATCTTCCCACAGACAGCATCAATAGACCCTCCAGCAGCCATTTACAATAGATGGTTCCCTCAACAGTAGATCCCTCTCAGCAACAACTGACCCCCCAAGCAACATAAGACCAACCCCAGCAGCAATAGACACCCTCTGTAAAAATAGATCCCTTCCAGAGACAATAGGTCCCCCAGGAGCGACAGTAGACCTCCCCGGCAACAATAAACATCCGGCAAAAATATATCACCTCCAGCAACAATAGATCCCCCACCAGCCAGCATCAAAAGAAACACGTAGCAAAGCCCAGCACCCCTTGCCATTACATACATTCAGTGCTGGAGGTGTCGGAACTGCGTTCCCCCGCGTCCCCGCTGAAAAAAAGCCCTGAGTATATATAGATATAGACATATATATATATATGTAATTGAATGTTATTAAAAGTTACCTTTCCTTTTCAATCTGCAGCCGCTTTCATTTTCTGTAAAATGCAATGCAATATGATAACCTGAGGGTGTTCTGTACACAGATGGTGTACAGAATACCCCCTGAAAATGTCATTTCCTGCTTGTGTGATTGGCTCACTGATTTTCCCAGAAGTCTGCACCAAAATACAAGTCAGATTTTTGGCATCCTCTGCAACAAAAATGTCATTTTTGGTGAGATACTCCCAACGGGAATTGAACCATAAAGAATAGCTCACACATACACAAAAAAAGGTTGCTTTCAAATCTTGCAAGGCTACTTAAAACACCTGATCTTATTGAGTAAATATGGGGATTTAGTCACACCATATGGCCCCACTGCGTCAAAGTGCCCCATTTTCAGTGCATCCTACACTATTCATAGAATGAAAGTTAAATCCCACTTCTTAAACCCATGGGGCATACTCACTGCTTACATGGGAGAAGTGTGCTAGCTGCAGATTCCTCTGCTAAAACTGCACTATAAACGGACTCCTTCTATAACTACTTACTGGTGGACACTGATAATGAAGTACTGAGGGGAGAGAGTGGGGTGCTCCACCCAGAAGTCTGGTCAGGACTCAATATGTAACAAACAACGGTAAATAATGTCTAAACTTTCCTCATTAGAGCCCCACAGGTGCAGCAGCTGATTGTTAATCATAAAATCACTCCCATACAGACTTATTTGGCACGTGGACACAGACAAACACACTGCTATTTCTTCAGAATAACAAAAGGTAGGAATCTGCAACAAAGTGTGTTATAATCTTCGCAATGTACAGAGATCTCCCAGAGGGGAATGTTTTTTTCTCAACAAAAGTGGAGGTACTCTTCAAATTGACTGTGGTGGTACCGTAAAAATCCTATTAGTTGTGTTTGAAGAAAGTTTTTCTAAGTTGTTACAGATTAAGTATTGTAGTATTCATTTAGATGATACACTATATTGTCAAAAGTATTGGGACGCCTGTCTTTACACATCACATGAACTTTAATGGCATCCCAGTCTTAGTCTATAGGGTTTAATATTGGGTTGGCCCACCCTTTGCAGCTATAACAGCTTCAACTCTTCTGGGAAAGCTGTCCACAAGGTTTAGGAGTGTGTCTATGGGAATGTTTGTGTGGTCAGGCACTGATGTTGGACGAGAAGGCCTGGCTGCGCTCTAATTCATCCTGAAGGTGTTGTATCGGGTATAGGTCAGGACTGTGCAGTGGATGGTGTCAGTAGTTTTTTATTTTTATGTATTTATGTTTCTACAATTTAATTTGCTTTTCATTTTTTTCACAATGCTTTCTGGGGGTTTGGGGCAGTGGACAGTGTTGATAAGACAGGAGGTGGGGGATGGTGTCATTAGTTTTTTATTTTATTTTTTTATCATTTTTTTTTAAAAATAATTTTTTAAAATATTTATTGATTGTTTTTTTTTATTTTTTTATCAACCCTATTGGTTGACTTTGGTGAGATATCGGGGGTCTCAACAGGCCCCTGACATCTCCCCTTTGAGACAGAGAAAGGGACTGAGGACACCGGTTCCCCAATCCCTTTCTCAGCAGCCTCAGATGAATGGACAGAAGACAGAGCCTCCCATTCATTCATAAACTGAAGCAGAGTAAACACAGTTTACTATTTTCAGTTATCAAGGACACCGGAGAGATCGGTAGTGATAGCTCACGGTGTCCAATTCAGAAAAGGCAAAGGAAGGGTAAATGACATATTTACCGGCTCCTTCCTTGGCTCTCCATCCTGACAGATCCCACTGCAGCTGGCGGGAGAGGAGAGGAGGGAAGCCGGATGCGGGGGAGGAGGACAGGGGGTCAGAGGAAGAGGACAAGAAGGGGGGGGGGGGGGCGGGATGAGGAGAAAACGACGGCCAGAGGAGGAGGAGGACACGGGGACAGTCTGGGATGATCGGTGCGGCGGTGGGGATAGCTGTGAGCACCGATCTCCCTGTATGACTTTCTAGCTGACAGCCGCAGGAGGGAGAGGAGGAGAAGTGTCTGTCAGCTGAAAAGTCATACAGGGAGATCGGTGCTAGCAACTGTCGCACCGATCATCCGACTGTCAACCAGGAGATCATCCATGGGTGCAGGGTGGGTCACAGTGGGGCTCCCCCTCGGGGCCTGTGTGCAGTGCACACTTGGATGATACGCCACTGTTTGGAATGAATTAGAGAAGAGACTGTGAGCCAGGCCTTCTCGTCCAACATCAGTGCCTGACCTCACAAATGCCCTTCTGGAAGAATGGTCAAACATTCCCATAGACACACTCCTAAACCTTGTGCACAGCCTTCCCAGAAGAGTTGAAGCTGTTATAGGTGCAAAGGGAGGGCCAACCCAATATTGAACCCTACGGACTAAGACTGTTATGCCATTAAAGTTCATGTGCGTGTAAAGGCAGGCGTCCCAATACTTTTAGTAATGTATGTATGTAAGGACACTTTTCTATTCCTCTTTTTTCATTAGCTTTTTTGTCTAGAATAAAAAAAATAAATAATCAGCTCTAGCTGCAGCACACACTGTTCTTCCAGCACTGTTCCCCATAGAAATTCCATTTCACCACTATACAGTATTGGCCCCTCTGTGTTAGAAGATGCCAAGGTAGTAAGGATACCAGTTAGCTGTGGTGGGGGATGGTGGGCTTTCAAAAAAGTGCATTTATTGCTCTCTGTTTCCTTGTTGAAGGTTCTGCTCACTTCCTGTCCTGATGACCACGCAAGAAATTATGAAACATCTTTCCAAGGGGGACAGAGCCACACTGGTTTGGGCTGGAGTTTTGCATTAAAAACTGTCTACAGAACTTTGGAATGGAAAAAAGGGGCAAATGTGTGCCCCCCCCCCCCCCCTACACTTTAACCACTTTTCCACTAGAGGATTTTGCTGTCTTACGTCTGGGCCACTTTTTGCGATTCGGCGCTGTGCGATTTTAACTGACAATTGCGCGGACGTGCAACGCCATACCCAAACGAAATTTACGTCCTTTTTTCCCCACAAACAGAGCTTTCTTTTGGTGGTATTTGATCACCTGTGCGATTTTTACTTTTTGCGCTATAAACAAAAAAAGAGCGTAAATTTTGAAAAAACAACTATATTTTTCACATTTTTTTATATGAAATTCCCCCCAAAAAAATGTAAAAATCTAAATTTTTTTACATTTTTGGCCAATTTGTTTTCTGCTACCTATGTTTGGTAAAAATTCACAATAAGCGTATTTTGATTGGTTTGCGCAAAAATTATTGCGTTTACTAACAAAGGGAAAGATTTCTGTAATTTTTGGTGTTTTTTTTTTTTAACGCGTAATGGCGGCGATCTGCGATTTTTTTTTTTGCGGGACTGAGACATTGCGGCGGACAGATCGGACCCTTGACTGACATTTTTGACACATTTGGGGGTACCAGTGACATTACTGCAATAATCAGTGCTATATATATGCACTGTTACTGTAAAAATGACACTGGCAGGGAAGGGGTTAATTTTATTGGAGAGGGAGGGGTTAATGTATGCTTGGTGCTTACTGACATGTTTGGGGGGAGGTGACTATGTGACACAAGGACAGATCCAGGGTTCAGCTATGCTGAACCCTGCAATCTGACCCTGCCTGTCACTTGGGAGATCCGCCCGCTTTGTTTACACAAGCGGGCGGATCTCCACACTAGATCCCCGACGATCGGGGAAGAGCAGCGGCGATCGCTGCTGCTCCTCCCCTGGCCCGACTCCCGCTGTGACTGAATACAGCGGGAGCAAGCCTCCGGCAGCGCGCGCGCGCCGCCGAGAGAGGGGAGTGTCTGACGACGTAGTACTACGTCGTCAGACGATAACGAGCCACTTTGCCGCAGTACTATTACCGTACGCAGACGGCAAGTGGTTAAAAAAAAAAAAAAAAAAAACACCAGCTTCTTATCCTACAGGAGGATATAATGTGAGTTTAAACATTTTACAAAACATCTTCTTTTGAGATGTTATTGAATTAACCGGGTGGAAAAGCATTTTATTTTGTAATAAAGCCCCTGGATGTTTTCTTCTAATTAAAGCCGCAAAGCGATAGCAATGAAACGCATGGGTGCACACAATCCACACTGTAACTCACTTAAATGCCAAGGAATAAGGGGCTGTGTATACTTCTGCCATTGACAAAAAGTGGGAGGCAGAGTAGCAAAGCCAGGCTTGACAGATTGCTCTTGTTCCATCAAATTTATGACCTACTACTTCCTCTGGAAGACTTCCCACGTTGAATTGTTGGACATCACTGACCCTAATACCCTACACAAGGAGGGTGGGAGCTTACACCCAGATGTCCCGTATCTGTGGAAGGTGCAAGACTCTAGAAAGAAGACCTGCATGTCATCTATTGGAGGGGTCAGGGGGAGGCCTAGGCCAGTGTGTGAGGCTCAGTGTTTCGGTTCAGTTTGTTTTTTGATTAGTGCAGTTCATGACCAGGCCAACCCACCTGAATAACAATGAGGCTAATTCCCAGAATGGCTGCAGAGTATGTGGTGCGCCAAGGACAGCAACATATGGATCCAAGCCCTGGGAAACGTAGAACCTTCTAGAACCCAGATGGCTCATCCCTGAGCATCTGCAGGCAAACTGGATGTGTTTTTATAACAGAATTTATGGATGACAAGTGGAGGACGCCCCACAATACTGTTGATATATTAGTATAGACATTTGTACCATTCAATTCTGCCCATAAGGCAACATTACTTGTTAACCTTTCAGACACAAGTTCTATTCTAGCAATACGTTTAAAGATTGCAGTGTTACATTGCCTTAACAAAAAACTTTGTGAGCTCTAGTCATGCCCCACCAAGAATGGTTTTGCTATATAGTAGTGAGATACACTAACAATATTCACAAAGTGTTACATATATAGATGGAGCACCCAGGGCCGGTGCTAGACTATTTTACGCCCTAGGCAAGACGAGCTACTTGTGCCCCCCCCCCCCCCAAAAAAAATAAATAAAAAGGGAAAGGGTTAAAAACTCCTCTATGTCATCCCAGTGACCCAGTGACCCTGATCTGATGGTTCCTCCATGTTATGCTGTCATACCCAGTGATCCCCATATTCCTTCATGTCCTTATGTCCCTCTATGTCACACCCAGGGACCCTGATGTTTTTCCATGTCACATCCTGGGACCCCAATATTCCTTAATGTCATGCTGTCATACCCAGTGACCCCAATGTTCCTCTATGTCACACCAGGGGCCTCTGATGTTCCTCCATGCCATACTCGGAGAGACCCTGATGTTTTTACATGTCACACCTGGGGACATCAATCCCCCATGGCACACGAAGGGACCCCAATTTCTCAGGGCACACATGGTGACCCCGAACCCCTGTTACACCCAGTGACCCCTATCCCCCATGTCACACCTGGTGACTCCGATTCACCATGGCAAACCTGGTGACCCCGATTCCCTTTCACACCAGGGATCCTCCATGTCTCACCCCGGGACCCCGATCCCCTGTTCTGGGGACACCCACTGGGCAGTATGAAGAGAGTGGTCCACACTCTGCCCTCCTTCACCGTGATTCCTTTTCCCAGGACGCTCCTCTCCTGGACCACAGTGCTCACCATGGCTCCAACCGGCTCGTGGTGGATGGAGAAGCAGCAGTCAGTGCCGAGCTCCAGCTCAGGTTCAGCTCTCCTCTGCTCCCTGCTTTATATCGACCCAGGGACGTGAACAGCTGCCCACCAGCTCAGTGCAGAGTATCAATTCCTGCTCTGGGTTTAGGCCACTCAGCTCCAGCCGAAGAGGATCATCATGCAGGCAGCACTCCGGTGGGCTCCCTTCCTGCCTATTGGGGCCCCCCCAAACAGCAGTGGGAAGCCAAGGCCTGGTAGTTCTGCCACTGCCCCAGACACCTATCATCTTCCTCTGTCCCTTCTTCCTCGCCCACTGCCGCCTCTCCCCTCAGCTCACAAGGATCATTAATGATGGAGAGAGAGTGCCGACTCATGGCTGCGCCCCTAGGTGGCAATGCGCCCTAGGTGGCTGCCTAGTTTGCCTAGTGGAATCACCGGCCCTGGGAGCACCCTCCTAGGTAGGTGCTAGGAAAACATATTTGGTGGCTCTTTTCTGCTTATCAGGAGAGCCTGATCTGTTAGTTTAGCCTGTCACATGTTTCCAGGTGTGATTTATTGGGTCTAAGGGAGTCTCTCCACTGTATCCAATAAGGGAGCTTGTTGGACAGTGGAGGAAACCTAGCCAGTAGCACACCAGGGTTTATGGCTGTCTCAGTGGGTGGGCATTGCTGCAATGCATCCTAGGATTGGCTATAAATCCAGAGGGGGCATGTGACAGGGTGTCTTTTGGTAGGAGCAGAGTCCCAGGAGGAGGTGACGGCTGTCTCTCCTCCTGCAGGTGTGAGGAAGGTGGTTCAGGTGGTCGGCCTAGGAACCAGGTGTGGATCTGAGCTGCCGAGGATCCAAAGTGCTGACAAGTGGAGCTGCTGGCAGAATCATTTTGGGAAAAACCTTATCCTGAGTACCAGGAGATCTGCCTAAGGGTCTACCTAGGAGAGGGGACCACTCCAGAGAGGTCAGAGGATCAAGGAGCTAGCTCACACAGGGAGTGTATCAGTAAAGGGGGTGCCGTGTAGTTGACTCTGAAGATTAGGAACAAAGGGGGTGCCAGGAAAGGCCCTGAAGTTGTTCTGCAGTACAGTCCAGATTAACTCAGGATACAGTTTACCTCAGGATACAGTTTACCTCAGAAAGCTCATTCAAATGACTCAAGGACTCATTGGCATGGGTAGTCAGCGGGTGGTAAAAATTGGCGGTAGAGACATGGTTTACTGCTCATGTTGCAATGGAGTCAGGGTTGTACTACACAATAAGCACAATGCTTTGCTTGCATTTAAAAAATGCATTTGATAATGTATTCATATATAAAGCTGAACACCAGCCTTGTATCCACAATACACTCTAGGGCTCAATACAAGGTGCTCCCAAAGATGCTTAGGCGCGTAATGCTTCCTCAGGTGCAGCCCTCCACAGATCGGGGAATCTTCAGTCAACTGCAAAAAACACACACAAGAGGGTGCAAACTCCTTCTGCATTACCACCAAACAAATTAATAAATCCCCAAAGACAAATGAATACTCACAAACTTATAAAAACAGCAGGCATATACTATGAATTCTTCAGCCACGGACAGTTTGACCCATCATTGGACCATCTGATTGGAAAGCTAACGCGTCTCGGAAGACTAGCTCCCTTGTTCAGAGCTCAACCAACCTAGTGTAATTTCACCCTTTAAATAAGGGGTGGGGAACCTTTTTTCTGCCAAGGGCCATTTGGGTATTTATAAAATCATTCGGGGGGCCGTACAAAATTATCAACTTAAAAATGTGCCTGTTATATTTGGTCAAAAATTTAATCAACCCCCCCCCTTAATGCGATAGCTGCAACTACTTCTCTTTGGTGAGGTATGTGATGTTAGCTGGTATTGATGTTGCTACTCGCAACTGGTTTTCCAGGTTTGCGTCGGAGCGCAGTCGACTTTATGGTGGTAAGCTTTGAAAAGAACTGCTGGCGGGTAATGCTGGTGGGTATAGCTGGCTGGTACTGTGCTGTGGGTACTGCTGGCTCAGGCTGGTACTGCTGTGGGTATTGCTGATTCAGGCTGGTACTGTGCTGTAGGTACTGCCTTGGGTACTGCTGGCTAAGGCTGATACTGCTGGCTGGTACTATGCTGTGGGTACTACTGGTTCTGGCTGGCTGGTATTGCTGTGGGTACTGCTGGCTGGTACTGCTGTGGGTACTACTGGTTCTGGCTGGTACTGCTGTGGGTACTACTGGTTCTGGCTGGTACTGCTGTGGGTACTGCTGGCTCTGGCTGGTACTGCTGTGGGTACTGCTGGCTCTGGCTTATATTGCTGCGAGTACTGCTGGCTCTGGCTGGTACTGCTGTGAGAACTGCTGGCTCTGGCTGGTACTGCTGGCTCAGGGAAGTTGGAAGAGCCTTACAATGGTTGGTGGAGGAGGAGAAGAAGAAGGCCCTGGGTGCCTTGGAAAGGAGAGGGTGGCTGGAAGAGAAGGAGAGGGTCCCTGGGTGGCTAGGGGAAAAAGGAGAGGGTCCCTGGGTGGCTAGAGGAAAAGGAGAGGGTCCCTGGGTGGATAGGGGAAAAGGTGAGGGTCCCTGGGTGGCTAGGGGAAAAGGAGAGGGCCCCTGGGTGGCTGAAGGAGAAGGAGAGGGCACCTGGGTGGCTAAGGGAGGAGAGGGCCCCTGGGTGGCTGAAGGAGAAGGGGAGGGCCCCTGGGTGACTGAGGGAGAAGGAGAGGGCCCCTGGGTGGCTGAGGGAGGAGGAGAGGGCCCCAGGGTGGCTGGGGGAGAAGGAGAGGGCCCCTGGGTGGCTGGGGGAGAAGGAGATGGTCCCTGGGTGGGCTGGAGGAGGAGAAGGAGAGGGACCCTGGGTGGCTGGAGGAGGAGAAGGAGAGGGACCCTGGGTGGCTGGAGGAGAAGAAGGAGAGGGCCCCTTGGTGTCTGGGGAAGAAGGAAAGGGCCCCTGGGTGGCTGGGGGAGGAGGAGATGCCCCCCATGATGCCAGAGTCAGTTGCCAGGGAAGAGAGTGGAGCTGAGCCAGTCCTGCATATCTGACATCAAAGCCAAACATGGGGGAGCTGGAGCCCTTTGACCTACACAATGACAGCACCCGAGGTAGAAGGTGAGGGGTAGCGGGGCTTTGACATTATATAGAATATGAACTCTGTACATCATTGGTAGTTTTGGTTGGAGGTTTCCTTTAGATGTTTAACTCTGTTGTTTTTCCCCCCAGCTGTGAGGGACTAAGGAATGACAGCCCACTATGCTGGGACTTATAGTGCCCTAGAATGTGGAGGACTGAGGATAGTTCCAGAATAGCAGGCTGCCATGCCTTTGTCCCCACAGAGGACACTACAAGTCTTAGCATAGCAGGCAGTAGTTCCTCAGTCCCCTACAGAGAGCAGTACAAGTCCAAGCATAGCAGGCTTCCATTCCTCATGGAGGAATGGCAGTGCACTATACTGGAATATACAGTGCCCTCTGTGGGGACTCAGGTATGGCAGCCTTCTGCAGTGGGACTTGTCGTGCCCTAGACTGTGGTGGACTGAGGAAGGGAAGTGTAAGGGAGTCTCTGGAAACTCTGATGCAAGGGGGAGCTTTGGTGACCACAGAGTTCCCTTTTACACCAGAGTCCCCAGCTTTCCCCCTCAAATCAGGGTTCCCAGAACTCTCCTTAAATCAGAGTCTCCAGCATTCCCCCTTAAATCGGGGTTCCCAGAACTCCCCTTGCTTCAGAGTCCCCAACATTTCCCCTAAATCAGGGTTCCCAGAACTCCTCTTACATCAGAGTCTTCAGAGTTCCCTATTACAGTGTAAGGGGGAAACTCTGGAGACTCTGATGTAAAGGGGTTCTGTGAAATTTGATTTAAAAGGGGGACTCTAGTGTAAAGAGGAATTCTGTGGACTCTGATGTAAGGAGGAGATGCTTGGGGGAATCTGATTTAAAGGAGAACTCTTATGTAAGGGGGGGACACTGAACTCTGATGTAAGGAGGGACTCAGGGAATCATGACCTATAGGGAAATGATGGGGACTGTGATTTAAGAGCAGACATATATATATATATATATATATATATATATATATATATATATATATATATATATATATATATATATATATATATATATATATATATACATACATACATACCCGATGTTTAATGATCTTTGATTAAAGAAGAATTGGTTAGAGAAAATTCTAGAAACTGTGAATTCATAGTACAAAGGTTAAGGCTTTTAATATATGCAATTTATACAGTTAATTTTTATCGCTTGAACTATTTTTCCCATTATGGGCGTGAGTGGGGCCTCATGTCCAAGTTTTGCCTTAGGCCTCACAAAGCCTAGAGCCGCCTCTCCTCGGCATCCCTTTAAGCCAGCCACAGATGGTGCGATAATCCTTCCTGCAACCACAGGTTGCAGGAATGAAAATCTCTTGATTCCCCATAATAACAGTCACTGTTGATTGGGGAAATCCTCCTGCGGAGCCATTGTGTTCTCCCAGTGAGGGAGCAGGGAGAACACACAGTAATTATTGCTGGCAGCTCTAGATCGACTTGTGTACAATCAGCCTGCCCATACATAGTTTGAATCTCAGCCGGTCCATGCTGAACCGACCAAGATTCAAACCGTCTATGCCTCGCTTTAGATATGCATCCTTGCTGACCACTGGATGCTTCTGACTTATCTGTGCAATCTGTTGATCAGTTGGTTTGTTACACTCAAATAACTGATCAACAGATTGCACAGCTGATCTGTTGGAAGTTTTTATATGCATATATTAGAGTTTAGCTTTAAAAAAAAAAACTTTACATTTTATTAATGTGTCATTTGTTTTTCTCCTAGAATTCAGCTTTAGGGTTTACATCTACATCAAAACTGATCTCCGGTAATGCTCCCCTCTCCTTTCCTCCCACCCTCCTCTAACTAAACGCTGGGGTTAAAAAAAATACACCAAAGGCTCTTTTACTTACCTAAATACAGCCAGGTCCATAAATATTGGGACATCAACACAATTCTAATATTTTTGGCTCTATACACCACCACAATGGATTTGAAATAAAACAAACAAGATGTGCTTTAACTGCAGACTTTCATCTTTAATTTGAGGGTATTTACATCCAAATCAGGTGAAAGGTGTAGGAATTACAACAGTTTGTATATGTGCCTGCCACTTTTTAAGGGACCAAAAGTAATGGGACAATTGGCTGCTCGGCTGTTCAATGGCCAGGTGTGTGTTATTCCCTCATTATCCCATTTACAAGGAGCAGATAAAAGGTCCAGAGTTAATTTCAAGTGTGCTATTTGCATTTGGAATCTGTTGCTGTCAACTCTCAATATGAGATCCAAAGAGCTGTCACTATCAGTGAAGCAAGCCATCATTAGGCTGAAAAAACAAAACAAACCCATCAGAGAGATAGCAAAAACATTAGGTGTGGCCAAATCAACTGTTTGGAACATCCTTAAAAAGAAAGAATGCACCGGTGAGCTCAGCAACACCAAAAGACCCGGAAGACCACGGAAAACAACTGTGGTGGATGACCAAAGAATTCTTTCCCTGGTGAAGACAACACCTTTCACAACAGTTGGCCAGATAAAGAACACTCTCCAGGAGGTAGGTGTATGTGTGTCAAAGTCAACAATCAAGAGAAGACTTCACCAGAGTGAATACAGAGGGTTCACCACAAGATGTAAACCATTGGTGAGCCTCAAAAACAGGAAGGCCAGATTGGAGTTTGCCAAACAACATCTAAAAAAGCCTTCACAGTTATGGAACAACATCCTATGGACAGATGAGACCAAGATCAGCTTGTACCAGAGTGATGGGAAGAGAAGAGTATGGAGATGGAAAGGAACTGCTCATGATCCAAAGCATACCATCTCATCAGTGAAGCATGGTGGTGGTAGAGTCATGGTGTGGGCATGTATGTCTGCCAATGGAACTGGTTCTCTTGTATTTATTGATGATGTGACTGCTGACAAAAGCAGCAGGATGAATTCTGAAGTGTTTCGGGCAATATTATCTGCTCATATTCAGCCAAATGCTTCAGAACTCATTGGATGGTGCTTCACAGTGCAGATGGACAATGACCCAAAGCATAGTGTGAAAGCAACCAAAGAGTTTTTTTAAGGGAAAGAAGTGGAATATTATGCAATGGCCAAGTCCAGGGGCGGACTGAGAACCCTCAGGGCCCCCGGGCAAAATAAATCAAGGGCCCCTTCCAGGCCCCACCCATGTTCCGCCTCCAGCCACACCCTTGCCAGTCCTCCATCCACACCCCACCTCCAGCCACACCCACAATAAAACAACACAACATAGCTCTCTGATATCTAGGCTAAGTTGGCTCTTCTTACCTTAATTACAGTTTCTGGCTGGCAGGCTGTGGTCTTGCTGGCAGGCTGTGGTCTTGCTGGCTACCGCTGGCAGGCTGTGGTCTTGCTGGATACCGCTGGCAGGTTGTGGGCCTGTGGCTGGCACTGGCAGGCTTGCTGGCAGGCTGTGGCTTGCTGGCTGTGGCTGGCTCTGGCAGGCTTGCTGGTTGGCAGGCTGTGGCTTGCTGGCTGGGCGCTGGCAGGCTGTGGCTTGCTGGCTGGGTGGCTGGCAGGCTGTGGGCCTGTGGCTTGCTGGCTGTGGGCCTGTAGCTGGCACTGGCAGGCTTGCTTGATGTGGCTTGCTGGCTGGCAGGCTTTGGCTTGCTGTCTGTGGGCCTGTGGCTGGCACTGACAGGCTGACTGGCTGTGGCTTGCTGGCTGGCAGGCTGTGGCTTGCTGGCTGTGGGCCTGTGGCTGGCACTGACAGACTCGCTGGCTGGCTAGCAGGCTGTGGCTTGTTGACTGGCTGGCAGGATGTGGCTTGCTGGCTGGCTGGCTCTGGCAGGCTTGCTGGCTGGGCGCTGGCAGGCTGTGGCTTGCTGGCTGGTTGGCTGGCAGGCTGTGGGCCTGTGGCTTGCTGGCTGTGGGCCTGTAGCTGGCACTGGCAGGCTTGCTTGCTGTGGCTTGCTGGCTGGCAGGCTTTGGCTTGCTGGCTGTGGGCCTGTGGCTGGCACTGACAGGCTGACTGGCTGTGGCTTGCTGGCTGGCAGGCTGTGGCTTGCTGGCTGTGGGCCTGTGGCTGGCACTGACAGGCTCGCTGGCTGGCTAGCAGGCTGTGGCTTGCTGGCTGTCTGGCAGGCTGTGGCTTGCTGGCTGTGGGCCTGTGGCTGGCACTGGCAGGCTTTCTGGCTGGCTGTGGGCCTATGGTTTGCTGGCTGTGTGCCTGTGGCTGGCACTGGCAGGCTGACTGGCTGGCAGGCTGTGGCTTGCTGGCTGGGCACTGGCAGGCTGTGGCTTGCCGGCTGGCAGGGTCTGGGCCTGTGGCTTGCTGGCTGTGGGCCTGTAGCTGGCACTGGCAGGCTTGCTGGCTGGCAGGCTGTGGCTTGCTGGCTGGATGGCAGGCTTTGGCTTGCTGGCTGTGGGCCTGTGGCTGGCACTGGCAGGCTGACTGGCTGGCAGGCTGTGGCTTGCTGGCTGGCTGTGGCTTGATGGCTGGCTGTGGCTTGCTGGCTGTGGGCCTGTGGCTGGCGCTGGCTGTGGGCCTGTGGCTGGCACTGGCAGGCTTGCTGGCTGGCTAGCAGGCTGTGGCTTGCTGGCTGGCTGGCAGGCTGTGGCTTGCTGGCTGTGGGCTTGTGGCTGGCACTGGCAGGCTTTCTGGCTGGCTAGCAGGCTATGGCTTGCTGATTGGCTGTCAGGCTGTGGCTTGCTGGCTGTGGGCCTGTGGGTGGCACTGGCAGGCTTTCTGGCTGGCAGGCTGTGGGCCTGTGGCTTGCTGGCTGTGGGCCTGTGGCTGGCACTGGCAGGCTTACTGGCTGGCAGGCTGTGGGCCTGTGGCCAGGGGTGGACTGAGTGGTCGGGTACTTTGGACGTGGCCTCAGGGCCTGGCCAGAAAGGGGGGGTCCGGCCTGCAAAGGGGCCCGTCGCCCAGTACAAAATTAACTCACTCGGCGATACGTAGTGGGAAGAGGGGAGGGGCCCGGCGGCCTACGCTGCTTCAGTGTGAGGAGGGGAGCTTGGGAGGGGAGCTTGGGTACATTTGCATTATCCCACACAATTTTAATAAAAATATATGAATCATATATTTTTATTAGAATTGTGTGGGATAATGCAAATGTACTATGTACACATCATTCCTCACAGGAGAGACCATTAAGTGGAGCTGGATTTCAGGCCACAAGAACTACTCACAATAAAACAGAATGAAACCGCCGCCAGGGATCCATGCATGAAGGGCTTGAAGAAGACAATCGCAGGAATCCACTGAAGTTCTGTACTGGATCGTCATATGTATCACGCCCTATGGAGGCAGGGCACGTCGACGTCACGTCAGTATGCGACGCCGACACGCCCCCGCACACAGGACACCATCAGCAATGGAAATCCAGCGCTAGCAGCAACGGCTGACGGGCCCCTCCCCACCTCACACAGAAGCAGCGCCGCCGCCGGGCCCCTCCCCAGCTCCCCTCCTCACACTGAATCAGCGCCGGGCCCCTCCCCTCCTCCCACTACTTATCGACCATGTCCGAAGTGCCCGACCGCTCAGTCTGCCCCTGGCCAAGTCAATCACCTGACCTGAATCCGATTGAGCATGCATTTCACTTGCTGAAGACAAAACTGAAGGGAAAATGCCCCAAGAACAAGCAGGAACTGAAAATAATTCCAGTAGAGGCCTGGCAGAGCATCACCAGGGATGAAACCCAGCGTCTGGTGATGTCTATGCGCTCCAGACTTCAGACTGTTATTGACTGCAAAGGATTTGCAACCAATTATTAAAAAGTAAACGTTTGATTTATGATTGTTAATCTGTCCCATTACTTTTGGCTCCTAAAAAGTGTGAGGCACATATACAAACTGTTTTAATTCCTACTTCGTTCACCTGATTTGGATGAAAATACCCTCAAATTAAAGCTGAAAGTCTGCAGCTAAAGCACATCTTGTTTGTTTCATTTCAAATGCATTGTGGTGGTGTATAGAGCCAAAAAGATTAGAATTGAGTCGAGTCCCAATATTTATGGACCTGACTGTATGTGGTCACATGAGGTACTAGAGCACATAGGCAACAACAAGGGAATTCAAAAGAGGATCCTATCTCTTTTGAATTCCCATGTTGTTGCCTGTGTGCTATAGACACTTACCATTGCTTGTACAGCAACAGGCGCTCTCTGGCTACAGAAGACTGCATGATGTCGCCATGAGGGGGACAATTAGCTTTAACATCTCTCCTCGGGTGTGTGCATCTCGTGCGCTTTGTGGTCGCAGTGTCCTTTGGAGGCAAGGCTGGTGTTTTCAGATATTTATTTGTAAAAAAATTTCCCTTCACAATTATGTGCCACTTTGTTTTGGTCTATCACATAAAATCCTGAAAAAATACATTTATGTTTTTGGTTGTAACATGACAAAATGAGGAAAATTTCAAGGGGTATAAATACTTTTCCAAGGCACTGTATCAGTGCCCTGATCATCAGTGCAGTCCTATCAATACCTATCAGTGCTGCCTATCAGTGCCCATCTCTGCCGCCTATCAGTGCCCATCTCTGCCACCTATCAGTGCCCATCAGTGCTGCCTATCAGTGCCCATCAGTGCTGCCTATCAGTGCCCCCTCATCAGTGCCCATTAGTGCCCCCTCATCAGTGCCCATCAGTGCAGCCTCATCAATGAGCATCAGTGCACATCAGTGAAGGAGAAAAATTACTTATTTGCAAAATTTTACAATAGAAACTAAGAAAAACTTTTTTTTTTTTCAAAATTTTCAATTTTCAATTTGTTTAACAAAAGATAAAAAACCCAGTGGTGATTAAATACCACCAAAAAAATGTCTAAAAAAAAATGTGTAGCAATATTTCCAGGCCTTGGGCCTGATATGGGTCTGCCATTGTTACCGGTGACACTCCAAACACATTTAAGTTGTGAACCCAGGTGTGAGAACTGAGAAAATGACCATTCCGGCATCTTTGGTTTGTTTTGTTTATTGTATTTAGGGGATGGGAGAAGGGAATGAGTGGGATACTCCTCTGGCTTAACTAGGTTTGACTGGGACACTATACAGAAAAAAGCCCGTTGGCGCTGTCTTGACGCCAGCTGAATGCTGACCAGCGCTTCCTGACACTTACAGCTACTGTGATACTGAACTTGTACTGGAACCTCAACTTTAACTTGTTTGTTAATTCAGAAGATCCAGGACTGTAGCACACTTGACTCCTGACACTCGGTTTAGCTCAAAAGTCACTGAACAGCTCCCTTCAGCCCTTCACTGACTGAGGTAGCTCCTTGTCACTGCTTGTGCTGCTGCAACTCTTAACTACTGTACACTGCACACTGTACACTGACTCTTCAGGGCCCAACTGCTGGTGCCCCCTTTAAAACTTCAGGGTCCTCTGACTAGGTACCCCCTTTACAGCTAGCTGACTCCTGGATCCCTGGGACCTTCACTGGATGGGTCCCCTCTACACTAGGCAGACCCCTTGAGACAGTTCACAGTACTCACGACCTTGGCAGGCTTTCCTGGAACTGAACCCTGCTTCCTCCACTGGTCGTCGGCAAACCAAATCCCCTCTGCAGCTCAGCTCAGCTCACTCTGCAACTCTCAGGCAGCCACCCGAGACTCCCGTTCCTTCTGACAGGAGGAGAGACAGCCGTACTCTCCCTCCTGGGACTCTGCTTCCCACCAAAGATGTTGTGTCATGCATTCCCTCCAAACTTATACCCACTCCCAGAATCCTCTGTGGCAGAATCTGCCTTCTGGGGTAGATACAAGCCTGAAGGGGCTACTGATTGGGTTTCCTCCACTGCCCAATGAGAATCCTCTCACAGAGCCAGTGGGGAGAATCCGCTCACAGTAACCACACCTGGGAGACATGACAGTGCAGCTGAAATTATGGCCCTGCTGTTAAGCAGCCAAGGCCCACTATACTTTACCTAGCACCTACCTGTAGGGTGCTACAAATGTAAATTGGCCCGGGCAGGAAGGGGTATGAAAGTGCCCTGTATTGAAGTGGTTAAAGGGCCCCAAGTCTCTCTAATCTCCAATTTTAACTGCAATTCCTCTAGTCATTGATATTGAATACTATTTTAATATAAGTCATAGAGATGTTACTGAAATACAGTTATTTCAGTATATTTGACAAATGCTATTGCTACCTGTATAAGTCACAGATTTTGGACCACTATCCCTCCAGCCCCCCCCCCCCCCTTTGGTCTAACCCTTTGGACAGGGTTTCTCATCCAGAGTTCCATGGAATCCTAGGATTCCTCCAGAGCTTGCTAAGGATTTTCTTTGAGCAATGAGCAATTTCTGCCTCTGAGATAAGTTCCCATTGACTCCGTTTAGTTATGTGTATGGAGGGAATTCTTCCCAATGACCTTTTTAACATGGATGAACACTTGAGATAACTTTCAGGCCTGCCAATAATAACTATAGCTCACAGGACATTAGCAAGGTGATTAGTGGAAAGGATGCATTCTATTTTGGTAATCATTTTAAAGAAATATATTGAATGGTGCGCTAAAACAAATGATGAATGACAAAAATAAATCAATATGTAACATAAGAGTGAAACTTAATTAATTTCACAAATGAGTGACAATAGTGAATATTCCTTGTGTTCAAATTAACATAAAAAAATGTCCATCAAAAAATGTTCATAAATTGTCCATAAAGTGGTGATGACTCAAACTTATGAAAAGTGAAAACAAAGTGCTTTCCAAATCCGATGTGAAAGCCCACCACCTGGTGAAATTCCTCCTTACCAGACGGAAAAGATAAGGTGCCAAAATAATGCCAATAAACTGAAGATGAAACAAAACAATCCCACAGTGCTTCAAAACTCCTTGAGAAAACACCCAAATAATCCTCTTACCAGACTGCAAACAAAAAGCGCTTGCTAATCACTCCCAGGGAACACTATCTTCTACTCCTCATCAGCAATCGAGCAAATGTTTCCCAGATGACGATCGCTCTCCAACATATGACATAAAGGATAGAAGAAGCTGGGGTGCCCAAACTTTCGATCCCCACTGTAGCTGCAAAAAAGTTCAGTGCTGTATCTTGAATTATCTTGGCTTTTTCCTAACTGTCTTTCTTCTTTGTGATCAGCTCTAGTTCGGGGTTTGAACCCAGGTCTCTGGTGAGGAAGTGCACAGACTTAGCCATTCAGCCTTTTTAGTGTGCCCTCTTTATGTATAGTTAAAAAGATCATCGGTGTCAGTACAATCTGAGAGGCGGAAATAGACCTCTTCTTCTCAAAGAACAACTAGCAACTTCTGGAGGAACCCTAGGGTTCCTTGGATCTCTGGCTGAGAAGGCTTGTCTAGGCTGTGGCCTCAGAGGCATTTCCACAAAAACGAAGTGTGGTGACATACAAAAACTTAAACCATATCCTTACATTTCTATGTCCTTTTTTTGTTATCCAGCAATTAAGCTTTATAAAAAAAAAAATAATGATAGAAATATTTATTTTAAAAAAAAGAAAAGCAATACACAACACAACAATACACGGCCCAACAACACCATATTCAAGATAAATTTAAAGAAGAGCAAGTACAAAGAGTGAGATAGTACAGCCCTGTTACACGGCTATGTGTTCAAGCCATATGTACAAAACATTACCAAAAAAATTGTAATTAATATACAGGAAATAAACCCATATCTGATACTCTTTACCCCGCATTATTCCTTAAAACTCTATCCATGGTCAGGTCCATGGGTGCTAGCCTGGGGACATCCAACCAATTCTCCCATACCTTTTCAAATTTACCCGGGCACCCTTTATGTAGATAACAACGTTTCTCCAACCTCAGAGTCACTGATGCTTTTTATCTATTTCCTTAGGGTAGGTGAGTCCTCAGATTTCCAGTGAATCAGTATCAACTTGCGCGTGTGAAAAAGGGCTCTTATAATCTCTTCTTTAGTAAATGCCTCCATATCAAGTTCATTCAGAATACTTAAAATGCAATTTTTAGGGTCTAGCGTAACTGTAACCTAAAATACTAAATTAAAGCGGAGTTCGGGGCACAAAATCAATATTTTTTTTTGTGCCCGTCCGCTTGTTCTCCTTCACCTGAAAAGGAATTGGATAGTTAGGTTTTTTTTTTCTTTTTACTCACCTTGTAATTGTAGATCGAAAATACTCACCTCAGTGTACTTCCTCCCTCTGAGCCGCGGCTCCGCCGTCACTTCCTGTCTTGCGATAATTCCTGGGAGCTGAACGTCATCGCTCCCAGGAATCAATGCAACGGCACCGGCCCCGCTCGTCACTTCCGGGGCGACGCCGCATTCCCTGCTAAACAGCTTCTGGGCATGCCCAGAAGCTGTGTAGGAATGCGGCGCCGCACCGGAAGTGACGAGAGGGGCCGGTGCAGGCGCATTCTGGGAGAAGAGGACACCGAAGAAGACGCCGAAGAGGATCGCGCCGGGTTCAGCTGCCCACAAGAGAGATGGCAACGCTGTGGAAGAAATTTTATAAGTGAGTATTTCTTCTTGCAGGTAAGTGCGAACCGGGACAGATCAGAGGCTAGCCATTGTGGAATGTACTAGCCCTGACTGTCCCGGGGGTATGTTCACTGAAAAATGTTTTCTGTGCCCGGAACTCCGCTTTAAGCATATCAACCACCTCCTTCCAATATGAGTGCAATTTCGGGCATGTCCACAGACGGTGGATTAAATCTCAATGGTCCTGTTTACATCTAGTACACATGGGCTCCTGCAAAATCCCCATTTCTTGTAATCTGTGTGGTGTATAATAGACACGCTGTAATTGGGTCAACCTTTGGGTCACATTCATAGAGCAATTCAACACAGATTGGAAGACGTCTTCACAATGGTCTCCTGTGACCTGCTCTACATGCCTTTACCACTTTTTCTTTACTCGCAAAGGGTGGTTCTTAAGAAAATATTGTTACAGCATTGGATAACATTGGGATATAAAGCCCTTGGAGGACACAGCAGAGTATATGAGAGCGGGGGACAGAATCCATTCATTAACATTTCCATATCCTTTTTTAGTTTTTCTGTCCATAAATAAAAATCTTGATAATTAAAAAAAAAACCTCCTGCCAGGTTATACGAGTATTTATATCTCTGTCATAAAATGGAATGGCCTGAGTAATGAAATGGACATGTTTGGTCTTGCTTCTGTGAAACTTTAGACTACCCTAAATAGTATTGCTACAAGGGAAATGGGTAACTTCTGGGCTATTGGTATCCTTCAAAGCCGAAGCTTTAATCTGTAGTTGGTGTTATTTGGTGACCTTTTCACATTGACACTCCAGGCCTTTGTGCACTGAAATTGGTCTCACCATTCTTGAAGTGATGGGATTCCAAGAGTGACACAGGAGCTGTCCTCCTTCAACTGGATGGAATCATTCCCACTTGAAACTGCATACGAAGATGAAAGTAAAGCCATCAGATTAAAGATAACCAGATTGGGCTCCACCTACCAATCTCGTTTCAACACTCAACAGCCTCCTTGCCATGATTAGATCGGTCTAAAGGGGGTTTTAATCATGTTTTGATCTGGTGCAATATTTAACTTTACTTTGCCCAAACATATGTCCACTTCAACATAATAGAAGCTTTCCATTCATCAACCGAGGGGGGGATACAAAATTCAAGTGGAAATAGAAAGTTCTACTGACATTGTTCCCTTTAGGGAAACCATTTTGGAAACAAAATGGATTGTCCATTCATTTGCATAAAGATTGGAACCTTGTGTCCATTATGTTCTGCAGTGTGTAAATTACAGCTCCTGACGAAGAGTCTTAGGTAGATGTGAAATCTATTGATTATTGGATAGACTTTGTTTCCCACACAAGTAAAAACTGTATACGAATACAGACCATGGGTAAACAAATCTCCCACTGGTTCAACAAGATCTGAATTATGTATATTGTTAAATCGGACATTTGAGTAAATTTAGAGCAAAAGTTGAGTTGATTTTTTTTTTTTTTTAAGCTTTGTCTTCTATTATTAAAAATCTGTCTTTGAACCTCAGTAAAGTGACTTTGCATAGACTGAGATGATGTCATCAGTCTTCCACAGGCAGAATAAAACCTATTACTCTTTCATGGGCATCCACAGAACCTTTTTCAGGGGGGCATAATGTTAAGGTCACCCATGCTCCGCCCCTTTTCAACAATGTCATGAAGGGGAGGGGCTTAGTCATTATACTTATTTTGAGTATATTCCCTTAAAGCATGTTATACAGCACAGTGTTTTGCTGTGTAATTTGGCCCCTTCTATCACCTAAAATACCGGGCTGATCCTGCCTGGCTATGTCCTCCCCTCTGTAAACTGACCACGGTATACCATGGCTGCTGAGCCCTGACACCGTGGTCAGTTTACGGGCCTCCATCATCCGCAGTCCTCCTGTCCTCCTCTGTCCTCTCCCCCCCCCTCCCACCCTGCCTGTCTGCTCCTGTGTCAGTGCCCACCCTCCCTCCTCTCCTGCTGCTGTAGTTTCATTTAAAGTTTCATATCCTATCTACAGTCTGTTTAATAATCCTGTGTGCCCCAGTGTCTGTGTTTTATAAATATAAGCCATTCTTTACAAGTATAGAGTGTCACGTGAGCGGCGCTCGGCCCTCTGAAAACTGGTAAAGAACAGCTTATTTTTTTTAAAACACAGACACACAGGCACACATGATTATTAAACAGAACAGACAGGATGGTATAAAGTGGCTTAACAACCACTTAAAAGGGGAAGTTGAGATTCCAAGGGGGGGCATTCGCCCCCCCTTGCCCCTACCTGCGGATGCCCATGTACTCTTTACTTTTAGCCTCCGGTATCCCAGTGATCAGACCGCAACATGCTAGCATGTCACAAAGTAAGAGGCTTCATAATAATCTTTGATAGACATTGGTTAACACCATCAAGAACTGTGCAGGCACCAGGATTTACATGAATAAGCCAACATCTCAGTCCAGGAAGTAGATGCTAAACTTAACCGCCTGACATCCGCGCTACAGCCTATATACGGCTGCAGCGCGGACTTGAATTTTCGGGAGGCCGTTTTTAAACGGCCTCCCAGAAAGACTCTCCCCGCGCGCTCCCGCGAGCGCGCATCGGGGAGAATCTGTGTCACAGATCGTGGTGAATGGCCAATCACAGCGGCCATTCACCACGTGATCAAGCCGTCCAATGAGAGATGATCTCATATGTAAACATATGAGATCATCTCTCATCGCCGGCGCTCCTTCCTCACACAGAGCCTGCAGTGTGAGGAAGGAGGGGGAGCCGACAGCCGCTGGGGACACAGAGACATGTAATCAGGGCACTGATCACCAGTGCCCTGATTACTAAAGGTAAAAAAACATACACATTGCCCCCCCATCAGTGCCCACAGTGCCCGCCTCAGTGCCCCCCATCAATGCCCACAATCAGTGCCCATAGTGCTGCCAGTCAGTGCCCATCAGTGCCTGCTCATCTAGGCACTGATGAGCACTGACTGGCAGCACTATGGGCACTGAGTGTGGGCACTGATGGTGCTGCCCATCAGTGCTCATCAGTGCCGCCCAGCAGTGCTCATCAGTGCCACCCGCCAGTGCCCATCAGTGCCATCCACCAGTGCCCATCAGTGCCGCCTATCAGTGCCCATCAGTGCCGCCCGTCAGTGCCGCCTCTCAGTGCCCATCAGTGCCACCTCTCAGTGCCACCTCTCAGTGCCCAGCAGTGCCGCCTATCAGTGCTCATCAGTGCCGCCTATCAGTGCCGCCTATCAGTGCCGCCTATCAATGCCACCTATCAGTGCTCATCAGTGCGGCATATTAGTACCTCCTCATCAGTGCCCATAAGTGCCACCTCATCAGTGCCCATAAGTGCCACCTCATCAGTGCCCATAAGTGCCACCTCATCAGTGCCCATCAGTGTAGCCTATCAGTGCCCATCAGTGCCGCCTCATCAGCGCACATCAGTGAAGGAGAAAAATTTATTTTCAAAATTTACTCGCAGAAAATAAGAAAAACTTTTTTTTTTTTTTCAAAATTTTCTGTCTTTATTCTTTTTTTTTGTAAAAAATAAAAAACCCAGAGATGATTAAATACCACCAAAAGAAAGCTCTATTTGTGTGAAAAAAATTTCATATGGGTACAGTGTAGCATGACCGCGCAATTGTCAGTCAAAGTGTGAGAGCACTGAAAGCTGAAAATTGGCCTGGATGGGAAGGGTGTTTAAGTGCACAGAAGGCAAGTGGTTAAATGGCAGTGCCAAAACAAAGATGGCACTGCCCATCTGGGGAGAAATGCAAACTCAAGTTTCCCTTTTCTGACTCCCCCCCACCCCTTCAACTTTTGGCACGTGAATTTTTGAAGCCTGAGTGCAGCTTCTTGGGACACAGCCGGCTCGCGGATGTGGAGTGGGAAGCTGGCTATGAAGATGAGCCTACAACACTAAAGATGCTTTAAAGATGCTTTCGCCAGACACCAGTGAACAGCTGGCACGGGTGAGGACAGCACTGGATCTTTGGATCAGGAGAAATTATGCATATGAGGTTTACGAACACTTAGAGCCGGTCCACACTAGCGCGACTTGTCAGGCGACTTGTCAGCCTGACAAGTCGCGCTCCCTCGCGGTCCATTGACCGCTACAGGACCCGTTCTAATAGGAGCGACACAAAAAGGGTCCTGTACTACTTCGGGGAGACCTCGGAGCGACTTGCATAGACTTCCACTCCGAAGTCGTGGTGCATGGGAATGCACAAGTCGCCCCCGAAGTAGTACAGAGTCGTGTCACCCCAGTGTGAACCGACTCTTAACATGAAACGCTCCTGCTGGGGTAGCAGGAAACATGCACCCTTCACTCCTGCTCGTGAATGAGTCTCCTCTGCATGTCAGTCAGTCAAAGGAGAGGGGGCGTGGCGACACATTTTTTGCATGTGTCGGATTTTTTTCCATTAGCAAAGCAGGGAGGATAACAGATGACAGGTTGCTCGTATTCCTGTCAGACTGAGCACAAATGAGTTCAAGGGGTAATGGTCTAGTTCCCGCCCAAGCACGCCTCCATCCCAAATTAACATAACAATACAGAAAAATGGCCCGCGGGACTTTAAATGAGGTTGGTGCTATTGGCTGGAGATTGAATAAATACCAAATTAAATATGTAAAACAATGTATAAATTTATTATTACACTGTATAAACAAGTTAAGCAAATAATAATGACATGTAAAAAATATCACATAGCACGGCTCGATGGCCATAATGGCATAGTGTAATAGCATGTACAATATTAAACGTTGATAGATATCCTGGTGTGACCACTTGGTTGGACAATAGCCTGGATAACATGTTGATGGTTCCATGATAGTGGAATACAATACAAATTGATCTGACGCGTTTCGGGAGCTACATCTCCCTTCTTCAGAGATCTATGTATTTGGATGTATCTACAAAAGAACAATAAGTTTGAGTATATGTGAAAGGCTGTAAGGCTAAAGTTAACAATTCAAAAGGGATAATGATGATACAAAGGAGTGTGGATTACTCACAGGTTGAACTACATGGAGATTGGATTCCCGTGTAATGGTGGCGGACCGAAAGCCTGACCCGGGAGCTGAAGGGTCCCATGGAGAGCAGCCAGAGAAGGGGGGTCCGCGGTAGGTGGGTAGTGAGAGAGTGATGGGAGATTGGACCTACCAAATCTGTTGTGTATGTGAAAGGAAAGAAAAATGATAATGATGTAGCAAAATGATATGGATAGGGTGAAATAGAAATAGCGGTGTGATGAGCAGGAGCTAGTGTGGAAAGTGAGAGGGATACAAGCTGAATAATGGAAAAAAAAGTGGGTGTGAAGGACAAGAAAAAGAGAAAGAAAAAGAAATTGAAAAAGTGCCTGGGGCAGGAGTGAGTGTGCAGGGGTGGATGAGAGATGGGTATGACAGGTGGCCTGGAAGGGGGAGAGGGGGAAGAAGGAGGGGGAAAGGGGAGAGAGGAAAAGGGGTGGTGTGACATGGTGCTGACCCAAAGGAGAAGGATGCCAGGGGGATGGTGAGATGGTGAAGAAAGGAGAGACTGAGGATGTGGTGTTGAACCTACCATGTGTCCCCAAAACTGGCTGATGCGCCTGGGATCCTAGCGTCATGTGAGCGGGCAATGGCGGGTCCGGACAGGATCATCCGTGACCTCGTGGAGGAAGGAACGCTGAGGGCGGACCTCCCCCTCCCGCAGTTGTAGGGCACGCAGATGACGTAGCGGCGTCAGTGAGAGCACTGACACGCCACGTCAGAGATGCAACATGGCGCCGATGTGAGGGTGGACCCGCTCGTCCCGGGTGGGGGAGGAGCGGGGACAGCAAGGGGGCGGAGCCACCCTCTTTACACATCGCAGCTCCCGGAGTCAAGACAGCCGTCGCCTGCAAGCACAAGAGCCCAAAGGCCGAAAGGGATGTAGCATCAGTGTGAAACATTCACACATAAAGAAATATGAATATAAAATCAATAAAATTGCCTAAGGATGTTAAGGAGTATATAGAAAGATGTTTCAATTGAAAAAAACCAAGGAGATAAAACACCAGGGTAGAATGTCCAGCCAGGGAAAGGAGCCAGACCATTGAATGGGCACTTGTGGGTGTCTTCCACCCTAAATCATGAGCACAAGGGGTAATGGTCTAGTTCCCGCCCAAGCACGCCTCCATCCCAAATTAACATAACAATACAGAAAAATGATTTAGGGTGGAAGACTCATGATTTAGGGTGGAAGACACCCACAAGTGCCCATTCAATGGTCTGGCTCCTTTCCCTGGCTGGACATTCTACCCTGGTGTTTTATCTCCTTGGTTTTTTTCAATTGAAACATCTTTCTATATACTCCTTAACATCCTTAGGCAATTTTATTGATTTTATATTCATATTTCTTTATGTGTGAATGTTTCACACTGATGCTACATCCCTTTCGGCCTTTGGGCTCTTGTGCTTGCAGGCGACGGCTGTCTTGACTCCGGGAGCTGCGATGTGTAAAGAGGGTGGCTCCGCCCCCTTGCTGTCCCCGCTCCTCCCCCACCCGGGACGAGCGGGTCCACCCTCACATCGGCGCCATGTTGCATCTCTGACGTGGCGTGTCAGTGCTCTCACTGACGCCGCTACGTCATCTGCGTGCCCTACAACTGCGGGAGGGGGAGGTCCGCCCTCAGCGTTCCTTCCTCCACGAGGTCACGGATGATCCTGTCCGGACCCGCCATTGCCCGCTCACATGACGCTAGGATCCCAGGCGCATCAGCCAGTTTTGGGGACACATGGTAGGTTCAACACCACATCCTCAGTCTCTCCTTTCTTCACCATCTCACCATCCCCCTGGCATCCTTCTCCTTTGGGTCAGCACCATGTCACACCACCCCTTTTCCTCTCTCCCCTTTCCCCCTCCTTCTTCCCCCTCTCCCCCTTCCAGGCCACCTGTCATACCCATCTCTCATCCACCCCTGCACACTCACTCCTGCCCCAGGCACTTTTTCAATTTCTTTTTCTTTCTCTTTTTCTTGTCCTTCACACCCACTTTTTTTTCCATTATTCAGCTTGTATCCCTCTCACTTTCCACACTAGCTCCTGCTCATCACACCGCTATTTCTATTTCACCCTATCCATATCATTTTGCTACATCATTATCATTTTTCTTTCCTTTCACATACACAACAGATTTGGTAGGTCCAATCTCCCATCACTCTCTCACTACCCACCTACCGCGGACCCCCCTTCTCTGGCTGCTCTCCATGGGACCCTTCAGCTCCCGGGTCAGGCTTTCGGTCCGCCACCATTACACGGGAATCCAATCTCCATGTAGTTCAACCTGTGAGTAATCCACACTCCTTTGTATCATCATTATCCCTTTTGAATTGTTAACTTTAGCCTTACAGCCTTTCACATATACTCAAACTTATTGTTCTTTTGTAGATACATCCAAATACATAGATCTCTGAAGAAGGGAGATGTAGCTCCCGAAACGCGTCAGATCAATTTGTATTGTATTCCACTATCATGGAACCATCAACATGTTATCCAGGCTATTGTCCAACCAAGTGGTCACACCAGGATATCTATCAACGTTTAATATTGTACATGCTATTACACTATGCCATTATGGCCATCGAGCCGTGCTATGTGATATTTTTTACATGTCATTATTATTTGCTTAACTTGTTTATACAGTGTAATAATAAATTTATACATTGTTTTACATATTTAATTTGGTATTTATTCAATCTCCAGCCAATAGCACCAACCTCATTTAAAGTCCCGCGGGCCATTTTTCTGTATTGTTGAGCACAAATGAGTTGTGCTGCTTTGCTGATTTAGATAAAATGTTCCGTTTAATTTTTGTTATCTGGGTTTACAACAACTTTAAAGGCCACTTATACTCACCTTAGCGGCTCTCTCCTGCCGGTCGCAGCTGCTGCTAAATGCTATGTGTAAGTGCCCAGTCTAGGTCCTAAAGACAGGAAAGCTGCAGTAAATATTTTCGTTCTCAAGTAGTGACGGGCTGCACACCCCACGGTTCGGTTCGCACCAGAACTCCCGAACATGAAAACATTTCAGACCCGAATCACAAACCCTATTAATTTCTATGGGACCCGAACTTGAAAAATCAAAAGTCCCCATTTTGAAGGCTTATATGCAAGTTGTTGGCCATAAAAAGTTTATGGGGGCCCGGGTACTGCCCTTGGGGGACATGTAACAATGCACATTTTTTTTTTTTTAAAAAAAGATAGTTTTAAAAGGAGCAGTGATTTAATATTTGTTAAAGTGAAACAATAAAAATGAAAAATTCCTTTAAATATAGTGCCTGGGGGTCCCCTCAGTTTGCTTGTAAAGTGGTTCATCTGTACCATATATAGAACCCGCTGCAGCAAAACTGACATATATATAAAAGAAAAAAATTGACATTCAAATTAATTTTCCCGGCTGCAAGCTTTCTTGACTAAAAAACCCATTGCGGACAATCAAAAAAAAGTAAAAAAAAAAAAAAAACCCACGCCAACATAAAGAAAAAAACAGCGTGTGCCCCTCCCCCAAAATCTATACCAGAGCCTTGGGTCTGGTATAGATTTTTAAGGGGAAACCCCCATGCCAAAATTAAAAAAAAGGTGTGGGGTCCCCCCCAAAATTCATACCAGACCCCCTATCCGAGCATGCAGCTCCACCCTGTTTTTTTCCCCACATTTTTGTATTTCCAGCAATGTTTTTTTTTTCATTCAGCTGTGTGAGAAGGTGACAATGTAGGAGAACAGCTGACAGACAGGGACAGAGCGTGATCATCCTATAACAGGAAATGTCTGAACAAGGACCTACATGGCAGGATCACCAGGTATTACTTTAATGTTGCAGATTTTAAAATAGTGAAAACATCAACATGCTAAAAATGAACTCTGGAAAAGTTGTAAAAATCCTCCCTTGCTGTGGGATTGCTCCACACTACATGGTTAAAATGCTGTGGGTTTTCCTTTTTTTTTTTTTTTTGTTTATTTGTATATGTTTTTTATGTAAAAGGGTAAAAAAAATCAAAAATAAAACCTGATTTAAAACAAAAAAAGAGTCCTCCCTTTACATCAGGGTCCCCCTTTACATCAGAGTCCTCCTTAGAGTCCCCCCTCACATCAGGGTCTCTCTCAGAGTTCGCCCTTACATCAGAGCACCCCCTTACATCAGAAGCTTGTAACAAAGGCAGCCTTTCCTAACCTTTAATCCTCAATGGGCACATGAAGGATTTGCTTCTGTCCCTGGCTGGGGACCAGAAAAGATCTTGTAGTGGGCCTAATGTGGTCCGCGGGCCATGGTCTGTAAACTCTTGGTCTAGAGGACCAGAAACTTCCCAAAACCTCTGCTCCCACGGGCCATCGCTGTGCTGCTTTACCTTTCCCCACAGCCTCTTCTACCCTACACTTCAGGAAACACAAGTCCTTTGATGTCATCAAGTCCAATGCAGTGCCCATAGCGTTAAATTGGACATGAGGATGCCAAGGAACAGTCCACTTTCATAGCAGAGGGGGGTAGAGGAGAATGCTGACTACTGGAGAATCAGGTAAGTAAAACTGCTTTCTCTGTCGCTCATGAACAGACGCAGTCCTCTTGGTTAATATCAAATTGGGTTATACTGCCCTCTACAGGAGTAGGACACTAGGCAGAAGGAAAACGTTCTGGCCACACCTTAGGGGCAGTCCCAGTGGGTATATCCTCTCTCTCTCTGCTACAGGATGTTAGTTTTTTTCTGTCTAGTCAGGAGTAAGGACCTAAGTTTCTTGCTGGGATCTTTGGTCCTGGCAAGAATTTTTTTAGAAAAACTTTTTTAGGCAGCTTTTTTCTCCAGTTGTTCCTGTGAGATCTTCAAGCAATGATGCTGGAGCTGGGCGACGGGCTGGATGTTGAGATCCAGTGGTCACCCCAGTCAGCCTACGAGCGCGTGCAGGCCCTAGCTCCGCGCTGGGTCGGCCGCGACATAGTCCCACTGGACGGGGACTGACCCTGCGAGTTAAACGTCTCGCCGGGACGCCGACGACCAGTTGGAAACTGAGTCGCGGCGTCCGTATTGGTCGACAGCCCCCCCACCTCGGTGGAGAGGGGTTCTGTCAGGAGTTGGCGCCCGCCTGTTCCGGTATGGTGAGTAAGATGTTCCCCCTCTCCCCCTGACGGGTTTGTGTTTGGACGCGGGCCCCTCCCTGGGATGATCGGACCCTCATGATCCTGGGTCTCCCCATAGAGGTGGAGGGAATTCCAGTTATCCTGGTAGCTCCAGACTGGCCTCGTCGACCCGGGTACGCCAACTTGATCAGACTGGTCACGGACACTCCTTGGAGACTTCCTCTCAGGGAGGATCGGCGGTCTCAGGGACCGATCTTCCATCCTGCTTTACAATCGCTGGCTTTAACGGCCTGGCTATTGAGACTCAGGTGCTGAAGGACAAGGGATTGTCAACTTCAGTTATTCCTACTTTAATTAAAGCAAGGAAAGCGACTTCCAGAAAAGTCTATCATCGCACATGGAGGTCTTATATTGCGTGGTGTGAATCCTTTGGATTTCCTCCACGGGCCTATTCGGTGACCCGAATCTTGGCTTTTCTGCAACAGGGGGTTGAGCAGAAGCTGGCCTTGAGTACTGTCAAGGGTCAGGTTTCAGCGTTAGCAATTTTCTTTCAGAAACCTTTGGCTACTCATTCCTTGGTGCGGAATTTCATCCAGGGGGTGCGGCACCTGGCTCCGCCAGTGCGCGCGCCCTTACCGCCCTGGGATCTTAATCTGGTGTTGTCGGTTCTTCAGAAACCTCCCTTTGAAAATATCAGGGAGATTCCCTTGCTTACATTATCCCAGAAGGTGGCCTTCTTGGTGGCCATTACTTCTGCACGCAGGGTGTCAGAACTGGCCGCATTATCCTGTCGTTCCCCATATCTGGTGGTTCATAGGGATAAGGTGGTTCTTCGTCCGAATCCATCCTTCCTTCCTAAGGTGGTTTCAGAGTTTCGTCTGAATGAAGATATTGTGCTACCTTCCTTGTGTCCTAAGCCCAGTAATCCACGGGAGTGTGCGTTACATTCCTTGGATGTGGTTCGGGCAATCAGGGTATACCTGAAAACTACGGACTCGTTTCGTAGAACGGATTCACTTTTTGTGATCACGGATGGTGCCAAAAAGGGGTTGCCTGCATCTGCCGCGACTATCTCCAAATCGATCAGACAGACGGTGGTACAGGCTTATTCTATTAAGGGTCGGAATCCTCCGTTCCCTGTTAAGGCGCACTCCACTCGGGCGCTCAGTGCTTCCTGGGCCTTCCGCCATCAGGCGTCAGTGGTCCAGGTTTGCAAGGCGGCTACCTGGTCGTCGGTTCATACCTTTACAAAGTTTTATAAAGTTGATGTGATGGCATCGTCGGATGCATCTTTTGGCCGCAAGGTTTTGCAGGCCGCAATTTGAGGAGACCGTTGGTCTACCTCGAGGGTTTTTTTTTCTGTTGGGTTTTCAGTTGAGTCTCATCCTTTTGTCTGATGAGCCTTTAAAACTTCTAGTTGGCACCGGTTGGGCCTTCTAGATTGGATTTTGATTTCTGTTATCCCACCCCTCATTTGTGGCACTGCTTTGGGACGTCCCAATTTGATATTAATCAAGAGGACTGCGTCTGTCAATGAGCGACAGAGAAAAATGGATTTTTGTAAAATCTTACCGTAAAATCCTTTTCTCTTAAGCTCATTGACAGACGCAGTACCCGCCCCTCTACTTTTGAGTTGGGTTGGGTTAAATTCTCTGACACTGCTTTGTGACATAACTAACATCCTGTAGCAGAGAGAGAGAGGATATACCCTCTGGGACTGCCCCTAAGGTGTGGCCAGAACGTTTTCCTTCTGCCTAGTGTCCTACTCCTGTAGAGGGCAGTATAACCCAATTTGATATTAATCAAGAGGACTGCGTCTGTCAATGAGCTTAAGAGAAAAGGATTTTACGGTAAGATTTTACAAAAATCCATTTTTTCCTGGTCCCTTAGACCAGCAGTCTCTAAAACTCTCTAAACTGTGACCTTTGCTTGCCTTTTTTCGGCCCTTGAAGCACGATTCTCCCACTGATATACTGTAAAAAACGATTTGACCCCTTGACACAGACTGTCAGACAATGTGGCATTATTCCTCCTTCTGACACCAACAATGGGGCATCATTTCTCCTACAGATTTTAACAACAAGGCACCATTCCTCCTATTGACACCAGCGATGGGGCACTATTCCTTCCACTGATGCCAAGAAAGGGGCACTATTCTTACCACTAATACCAGTAATGAGGGAGCACTATTCCCCATCTACTAACCACTGACATGGGGCACTATAACTTCCACTGACACCAACGATGGGGCACTACTCCTCCAAATAATACCATTGATGTTGCATTATTCCCCATCCTACTGACCACCAGCATTATGTAATTTTTTTAGCCCTACTAATCAACAAACCTAAGGCATTGTTTACTCCTATTGCTGCTGCCTGAATTTTCTCCTCCCACAGGCCACAGTCTGGCCCCTCTGAAGTATGAAGGGCAGTAGATTGGCCCTTTGCTTAGAAAGTTTGGGAACCCCTGTCTTAGACCTTCATAAGTATTTGAACCTTGAAGCATGGTGGCAACCCCAATTTATGGGAGGATTTTAACTTTCATTAAAGATGGATTTCAAAGCTTCTGTGAGATTTTAGAGATACAGTAGGGTTTACATAAACTTTACATTTCTTAACATGCAAGCGGGGGTAGGGTAGATAGGTGGTACCTCCTCCATTTTCCCCTCTTCTTTGGTTGCCAAGTGTGGGTCACATAGGAGGCCTACCCCAGGGCGGGTTCTTTTGGGCTACGTTAGACATCTTGAACAAGGTCACTCTCCTGCACAGGTGACTGAACTTTGGTAAACTCCCTTAATGTCACAGTCACTGTTGCATTTAGGAGGAACATGCTGAGCCAATGCCTTCTTCACCCGTCCAGCGTATCTCCGCTCCCTCACTGCCAGTAACGGAATGGTGCCCCGCTGTGCTTCTAGCGTGGGCTCCGTGCATGCACTTCCTTAACTGGTTGCCGACAGCCGCACGACTATATACGTCGGCAGTCAGCCCCGGCCAGGGAAAGTGACGTATATATATGTCACTAGCCTGTCACTTGCTTGGGAGCCAATAGCGGGCGAGCGCGCGCCCGCGGAGGCGCGCTCCCGCCCCGGCTCGTTCCCCAGCAAGTCCGTGCGTTTGACCGGCGGACCCATCCATGCTGCGGAGGGAGTCCTGCACTCTGTCCTTGTCTTCAACCCGCACTCAATAGGTCAGTAGCGGGGACTTTTTACTTCTCCTCACCAGGGATCCTTTAGGCATGTCTGTGGCAGAAGCAGTGCAGCCTTTTTACAGGACATCAGAGTGGCCCAGGGGGCAATTGCCCCCATGTCCCTTGGCCCAGTCCTCCCCTGATGGAAGGACTCAGGAAATGGATCATAACCCCTGTCCCTTTTTATACAACACAGGACCATTGGGTCCAAGAAAGCCTGCCAAGAAAGACCCGGGAAGAATGTTAACTCTATACGCCCCCAGCAGCATAAACTTAACCTGCGTACAAACAGTTCACCCTCTTTGTAGGCTGAACACCTTTTTATATCATGTCCATTTGTTAGATACCATTTTACACACTTAAATACTAGTAACTTGTATGTAAGGTTTACTACTCTTTAAAAAAAAGTACAAAAAACCTGTTTGCCCCATTTCTGTTTTTAGTCCTCCTCTCCTGTTTGACCTGCAGCAGTAGATGTTCCAGTGGTACAGTTCTCATGAATAAATCAAGCTTGGTCTGTTTAAGCAGAAAGCAATTTTGAGATAAATACAGTGGAAAAAAAAAACTGCCTGACCAGAAAATTAATAGTCCAGCAAAAACTTTCTCCTATTGTGGCCCTGACCAAGCCATGCCAGCTATATGTAAATTTCTTGCGGTGGTCTAAGAGCATGTGTACACTTTGATGTTACCATCTGAATTTAATTCTGCTTTTGTGAGTAAATCAGCCCATTACTTCTAATCTCACTTAATAGTAAGAAACTGTCTTTTGTTGCTTTCTATCGACAACATATTCTGTCCGGAGCATACACAGCTTGGCATTCACACGTAAACTATTAATCCCCAATGCCTGGTAATTGCTTCATCTTCAGGGTCTGTGTGTGCCATTCACAAGAGCAGTGATTGCTGTCATTCTCTCCCTATACATTAATGCTCCGCTCTAGCCGGCCTTCTTTGGCTCGGTCAACCCTATCAAGTTGTCCACATTTTCTGGCCATGTGGACGTATTGTAAGGTGTTCAATTAGATTGTCAGCTGACCCCCTAAACACCAAAAAATCTATTAGCCGTGTGGGATTCAGTGATTAAGAAGCCTGATTTAAACACTCAAAAAAAAAAAAAAAAACGGCCATGAGAAGCCAGGCTAAGTGAGATTGAAGATTTATTCTCAAGTGACAAGGACGAGGTCCTCTGCCTGGTGGCTCCTTATCTACAGACTAATGAGGGAGTGCAATTTTATAGTGCATTGTTTCCTTCTGTCCATATTTTTTTCTTGATAGTTTAAAGATGAAAATATCATTTGGAGCACAGTTGCAGAAAGTTACTTGTTAGAAGGATCTTAAAACTGGACTATCAAAATGTTCCAGTCCCATGAAGGCACATCACGGGGCCATATAGAACATTTTTGTGATGACCCACCCTGCACTAGGATAGCATTGTTCAGGGTGATAAGTAGGGATAGGCTGTGTGTTCGAGTCGAACGTAAGTTCTTCTCGAACATCAGCTGTTTGTATGTTCGCTGAACACATGAACAAATAGGGCGCTCGGCGGGAAGTTCGCCCGTCGATGAGCACCCCATAATGCACTGCGCTCTTGCCGTAAATTGATTGCTGATGATTGGCCAAAGCATGCACCTGACCTATATGCTTTGGCCAATCACAGCACAACGTACTGTCTGAGTCATGGTTGGCCTATGGCCAATCATGGCTCAGGGGCTAAGTCCACGCCCCACACTATATAAGGCTGCTGCTTACATAGCAGCCGTGTAGAGTGTGTGACAATGAAGATTAGGCAGGTAGTTAGTGGATAGTGTGTTCAGTCAGTGTAGTGCAGTCAGTGTAGTGTACAGGCATACCCCACTTTTTCCCTATGGGAGATATTGTAATTGAAATAGTTGGCCCAGTGTAGTTAAAGGAAGGATTTAAAGTAATCTGAATTAGTAAGGTGAGTTTGGAATTTCGAAGTGGGAGAGTAAGACCAACCTTAGGAAAAAGAGAGTTAGCTCCACTGGGTTCCCCAGTGTTCAGCACAACAGTGGTCATGTTACCACTCTATTCTCTGTAATCTGGGCAACCACCGGGACACAGTACTCAGCAGAAGACCTTGGAGAGATACCTACACCTGTAACACCCTGAGATACTCCTACATAACCATTTATGTAGTAGGTAGAGAATAGTATGGAGGGTCATTTTAGTGACAACTCTGAGTCTGCTGGGGCTGCTGATAGACAGGCTAGTCTGAGTATTTAAAAAACTGCTGATCTAGTGGGATTTTGACACACAAACATCTCTAGGGTTTACAGAGAATGGTCCAAAAAAAAAAAAGAAAATATCCAGTGAGCAGCAGTTGTGTGGATGAAAATGCCTTGTTGATGTCAGAGGTCAGAGGAAAATGGGCAGACTGGTTTGAGATGATAGAAAGGCAACAGTAACTCAAATAACCACTCGAAGCAACCAAGATATGCAGAATACCATCTCTAAATGCACAACACATCGAATCTTGAAGCAGATGGACTACAGAAGCAGATGACCACACTGGGTACCACTCCTATCTGCTAAGAACAGGAAATACATAGTTTAAACCCCATACAGGCCTGTCACAATCAAACCATAGTAGTTCTAGCCCTATATCTGGATGCTGCATGTGCTATTACCATTTTATTAATTCTGGGAAGGGGCACATTATGTGCCACTATTGCTTCTTCCCCTTGCCTCACCCTTCACCTTCCCCTAATCATAGACTCAGCGACTTTGGAAAGTTCTCAGGTATGTACAATAGGGATCGACCGATTATTGGCAAAGCCGATTATCAGAGGGCCGATTTTCACTTTTGCTGATATATCTGTATCGGCCCCGGAACTGGCCGATATTACTGATATTCCAAATATTGCTCATGTAAGGGTCCTTTTACACAAACGATCCGATCAGATCGGCTGTCAGTTTTTTAGGCGGATCTGATCGGATCCTCCATGCATCCCTATGGGGCAGCAGATGTAAGCAGTGACATGTCCACTGACACCCGCTGCCATCAGCATCCGATCCTGTCCGTGAAATCCGGACGGATGGAAACCCTATGGGATCGGATGAGGAACTGGCCAATATTACTGATATTCCAAATATTGCTCATGTAAGGGTCCTTTTACACGAACGATCTGATCAGATCGGCTGTCAGTTTTTTAGGCGGATCTGATCGGATCCTCCATGCATCCCTATGGGGCAGCAGATGTAAGCGGTGACATGTCCGCTGACACCCGCTGCCATCCGCATCCGATCCTGTCCGTGAAATCCGGACGGATGGAAACCCTATACGATTGGATGAGAGCGGACAGGAGGTCCAGGCGGTCCACTCTTATCCGATTCCCTATAGAGAGCAGCGGGGCTCTGACACTTCCCTCTCCGCACACAGAGCTGAGCTGTCACCTGCCTGCTCAGCGGGGGATAAGTGTATCGATCTTCCGCTGAGCAGCACGGAGTCCGCCGATGGAGCGGACTGTGTGAAAGGAGCCTAAGGGTAAAATGATGTCACATAGCATAATTCAGTTTACAAATGTTATTGAATATGCCACTTACATGTGTACATTAGCAGATCTGCTGGCAGATCAGTATCTCTCACCCACTTGCTGTAAGTGATACCGCTCTGTTCGGCATCCACTCAATACCACTCCACTCCTCATCCGCTCCAATTCCCACCCACCCGATACCGCTCCATCTCTCACCCACTTGCCGTAAGTGACACCCAGGTGATACCGCTCTGCCTGGCATACGATCTCGGAGGTCACGTAGTCACGGGATTACGGTAAGTGGGTGAGAGGCGGAGTGGGTGCCGGACGGAGCTGTATCACCCGGGTATCACGTTCGGCAGGTGGGTGAGAGATACCGATCTGTCAGCAGATCTGCTAATGTGGAATTGCTTATATCTTTTGTACATATGCGAGTGGCATATTCAATAACATTTGTAAACGGAATTATGATTTGTGACATCATTTTACCCTTACATGAGCATCACCACCTAATGGTTGGAGGAGAAGAAGACTAGTCTCGAATCCTGACATAGGATGTACAAAATATCGACCCATATCGGCCGATACCGATACGTTGTGACCAATATATCGGTATCGGTATCGGCCCTGAAAAAAACAAATCGGTCCATCCCTAATGTACAATATATCTCTGGATGCAGTAGAAAGGATTATCTGAAACTTCCCTACCTCGCTGCCTTAGCCGTTGTTACGCCTGGCACTGGCTGTATGAAGCAAGTGATGTTCTCTTTTGTAAGAGAATCCAGACTTTGTTGGCTTTAACCACTTGCCGCCCGCCCGCCCGCCGTCAATTGACGGCGGAACGGTGCGACCAATATTCTGGGAAGACGTCATATGACGTGATCCCAGAATAGCAGGGCAGGCGTGCGATCGAGTGTGCGCCGCCCTGCACTGCCATTCTGCCATCACCGCGATTCTGCCCGCGATCCGGAAATCATTGCAAATTGCGGGACGCCTGTGCGTTGCCCGTGATTTGCAATAGCACCCCAAACGCTGTGCGATGTTGCTGCGATTTCCACCTGCCGAATCGCGGTAACAACGCGCACAAACATCGCATGACGCCCAAAAAAGGTACAAGAGCTTCTTTGGGGTGTCTTGCGTTGTTTTCGTGATGTTACCGCGATTCGGCAGGTGGAAATCGCAGCAACATCGCACAGCGTTTGGGGTGCTATTGCAAATCACGGGCAACGCACAGGCGTCCCGCAATTTGCAATGATTTCTGGATTGCGGGCAGAATCGCAGTGATTCTGCCCATGATCGCTACGCTCACATGTGGACATAGCCTAAAGTTCACCGGTCACCAGAGACTGCCATCAGTACCGCCGTGCACCATCGCCCGTCACCTGTCACCCATCAGTGACCATCGCCCGTCACCTGTCACCCCATCAATCACCGTCACCTGTCACCCCATCAGTCATCGTCATCTGTCACTCTATCAATCATCGTCACTTGTCACCCCATCAGTGATCTTCACCTGTCACCCCATCAATCATCGTCACTTGTCACCCCGTCAGTGATTGTCATCTGTCACCCCATCAATCATCGTCACTTGTCACCTCATCAATCATCGTCACCTGTCACCTCATCAATCATCGTCACCTGTCACCCCATCAGTCATCGTCACCTGTATCCCCATCAGTCATCGTCACCTGTCACCCCATCAGTCATCGTCACCTGTCACCCCATCAGTCATCGTCACCTGTCACCCCATCAGTCATCGTCACCTGTTTGCCATATACATGCAATCACTTACTGACCGCCTAACGACTATATGCGTCGGCCATTAAAAGCTAAATACTGGGGTTATGGCAGCTATCTGCTGCCATAACCCCGGTATTTTTTGAAACGGCAGGCGGTCGGCTTTCAGATAAGGGTGATCCCAGTGGTGGATTCGCCGCGAAATTACCCTTGCGGTGCAGGGGAAGAGGTGCCCCCCCCCTCCCGCCGCGTCCCAGATGTTTTCCCAGCTTACCGGACCCGCCGGCAGCGGGGAAAACTATCCGGTCCCGGATCCTCAGAGACAGGAAGTCGAGTGAGGGCAAGATGGCCCTCACTCGACTCTATGGTCTTGGAGGACCGGAGCTACGTCAAAAGACGTTGCCTAGCAACCGGTTTAAAGGGCCGCTTTTTTTTTTCTTTTTTTTTTTTCCTTTTTCAACAATTTTTTTTTTTTTTTCTTTTTTTAGTGTAGTTGTGAGGTGTGAGGTCTTTTTGACCCCAGTTCTCACAATAAAGAGGACCTGTCATGCCTATTTCTATTACAAGGGATGTTTAAATTCCTTTTAATAGGAATAAAAATGATCAAAACATTTTTTTTTTAAACTGTGTAAAAATAAAAAAATAATAAATAAAAGAAATAGGGAAAAAAAAAAAAAAATTAAAGCGCCCTGTCCCCGTTAGCTCGCGCGCAGAAGCAAACGCATACGCAAGTCCCGCCCACATATGTAAACGGTGTTCAAACCATACATGTGAGGTATCGCCGCGATCGTTAGAGTGAGAGCAATAATTTGAGCCCTAGACCTCCTCTGTAACTCTAAGCTAGTAACCTGCAGAAATTTTTAAAATGTTGCCTATGGGGATTTTTAAGTACCAATGTTTGGCGCCATTCTGTGAGCATGCGCAATTTTGAAGCATGACATGTTGGGTATCTAATTACTTGGCGTAACATTATCTTTCACATTATGGGAAAAAATTGGGCTAAATGTACTGTTTTCTTATTTTTTAGTTCAAAAAAGTGAATTTTTTTCAAAAAAATCGCATTTGGAAGACTGCTGCGCAAATATGGTGTGATAAAAAATATTGCAACGATCTCCATTTTATTCTCTAGGGTCTCTGCTAAAAAAATATATATAATTTTTGGGGGTTCTAAGTAGTTTTCTAGCAAAAAAAATGATTTTAGCTTGTAAACACCAAGTGTCATAAATAGGCCCAGTCTTAAAGTGGATAAATGGACAACTTTGTGAAAAGGGCTACTTGGATGTTAGGCCTATGTATGTGGTCAGGCTGTGAAAAAGTGTTACACATGTGGTATCGCCATACTCAGGAGGACTAGCAGAATGTATTTTAGGGTGCAATTTTTGCTATGTACATGCTATGTGTTAGAAATATTGCATAAATGGACAGCTTTGTGTAAAAAAAAATGTGTTTTAATTTTCTTTCCACATTTTCCAAAAACTTGTGGAAAAAAATGACATATTCAAAAGACTCATTATGCCTCAAAAATTATACATTGGGCTGTTTGCTTTCCAAAATGGGGTCATTTTATGGGGGTTTCCATTGTCCTGGTGCTCCAGGGCCTTCAAAAGTGCGATAGGTTGTCAGGAAATTATGTGTAATTTGTGCTCCTAGAATGCCGGACGGTACTACTTGGATGTTAGGCCTCTGTATGTGGCCAGGCTGTGAAAAAGTCTCACACATGTGGTATCGCCATACTCAGGAGGAGTAGTAGAATGTGTTTTGGGGTGTAGTTGCAAGTATACATGTGCTGTGTGAGAGAAATAACCTGTTAATACGTCAATTTGTAAAAAAAAAAAAAAAATCTTAATTTTGCAAAGAGTTGTGGGAAAAAATGACAACTTCAAAAAACTCACCATGCCCCTTTTTAAATACCTTGGAATGTCTACTTTCCAAAAAGGGGTCATTTGGGGGGTATTTGTACTTTCCTGACTTTTTAGTGTCTCAAGAAAAGAGATAGGCCTTCAGTACATCAGGTGTGATCAAATGTGATTCGCACCATAGCTTGTGGACTCTATAACTTTCACAAAGACCAAATAATATACACTTATTTGGGTTATTTTTACCAAAGATAAGTAGCAGTATAAATTTTGGCCAAAATTTGTGAAGAAAAATTACTCATTTGCTAAATTTTATGACAGAAACAAAGAAAAATGCGTTTTTTCACAATATTTTCAGTCTTTTTTATTTATAGCACAAAAAATAAAAAACCCAGTAGTGATTAAATACCATCAAAAGAAAGCTCTATTTGTGTGAAAAAAAGGACACAAATTTTTTATGGGTACAGTGTTGCATGACTGAGTAATTGTCATTCAAAGTGTGAGAGCGCTGAAAGCTGAAAATCAGTCTGGGCAGGAAGGGGGTGAAAGTGCACTGTAGGCAAGTGGTTAAAGTAGGGATGCCCCGAAATGAAAATTCTGAGCCGAAACCGAAAATGGAGGATGCTCTTGGCCGAAAACCGAAAACGAAAATTACTTTTTTCCCCCAAATTATTTTAACCACTTAAGCCCCGGAGGATTTGGCTGCTAAAGGACCAGGGTTTTTTTTGCGCTTTTTTACTGCGTGACTTTAACGGACAATTGCGCGGTCGTGCGACGCTGTACCTAAACGAATTTGACGCCCTTTTTTTCCCACAAACAGAGCTTTCTTTTGGTGGTATTTGATCACCTGTGCGATTTTTTGATCACGCGCTATAAACAAAAAAAGAGCGTAAATTTTGCAAAAATAACAATATTTTTCACATTTTTTTATATGAAATTCCCCAAAAAAAAAAGTAAAAATCAAAATTTTTTAACATTTTTCGGCCAATTTGTTTTATGCTACCTATGTTTGGTAAAAAAAATCGCAAAAAGCGTATTTTGATTGGTTTGCGCAAAAGTTATCGCGTTTACTAACAAAGGGAAAGATTTCTGTCATTTTTGGTGTTTTTTTTTTTAACGCGTAATGGCGGCGATCTGCGATTTTTTTTTCGGTACTGCGACATTGCGGCGGACAGATCGGACCCTTGACTGACATTTTTGACACTTTTGGGGTTACCAGTGACATTACTGCAGTAATCAGTGCTATACATATGCACTGTTACTGCAAAAATGACACTGGCAGGGAAGGGGTTAACTTTATTGGACAGGGAGGGGTTAAGTGTGTCCTAGGGGCGTGATTCTAACTGTGTAGGGACATTCCTATTGGTGTAAAAGCAAAGATCAACCGTTCTACATAGTAGAACGGACAGATCTTCACTTTTACACAGGGAGAACTGACAGGCAGCTTGTTTACACAAGCTGCTCTGTCTTTCTCCCTTCACAGGAGCGATCGCAGTGTGACTGGCGGACATCGAGTCCGCCGGTCACACGCACTGACTTGCCTGTGAATGAGCCGCGGCGGGCGCGCGCCTCGGCGGGCGCGCGCCCGCCCGCGATAGGCTCGCAAGTCAGTGACAGGCGAGTGACGTACCGATACGTCACTCTGCCTGGCCGGGGCTGACCGCCGCAGTATATAGTCGTGCGGCGGTCGGCAACCGGTTAAAATAGATAGAACAGGGGCATACACCAAAAACAGGCAGCGACATACACCTGTCGCTGCCACCCTGTCGCAGTATATGTACTGTGATGGGTTGGCAAGTGGTTAATTTAATTACCAATGATATTTGTATTATGCAGCATGAGAGGGTTAATGTATTGCCACTGCTGGTCACTGATGCATTAATGACCGACCCGTGGCAGTTAATTAACCCCTTTGTGCTGCATTAGTGCAACCAGTATCAGTGTTAATTAACACTGGTTGCACTGATACTGGTTGCACTAATGCAGCACAAAGGGGTTAATTAACTGCTACTGGTCGGTCACTAATGCCTCAGTGACCAGCAGTGGCAATACATTAACCCCCTCATGCTGCATAATACAAATATCATTGGTAAGCTCGCCTCAGCTTCCCCCCCCCCGCCTCAGTGTCCCTGCCCCCCGCCTCAGCATCCCTCCCCCCCTGCCTCAGCGTCCCTCCCCATCCCAGTGATGCAATCTCCTTACTGTCACTCAGCTCCTCCTGTGTCCTTCCTTTTAAAAGACCCGCCTCTGGCTGGAGGCCCGCCTCCCGGTGATGTCACTACTACTACGATGTATGCATGAATGAACTAACACACCGGGCGGGCGGGTGAGCGGCCGCTAATAGCTATAACTATGTGAGCGCTTCACTTCCCTGTCAGCGGAGATACATGCCTGACAGGGAAGTGAAGGCTCACTTAGTTACAGCTATTAGCGGCCGCTCGCCCGCCCGCCCACTCGGTGTGTTAGTTCATTCATGCACATCGTAGTAGTAGTGACATCACCGGGAGGCGGGCCGCCGACCAGAGATGGTTCTTTTGAAACCTGCGCTGCGCCCGCGGCGGCCATCTTTAATATCGGCATTTTTAACCCATTTTCGGCCGAAAATTTGGGTTGCCGAAATTTCGGTGCACCACTACTTTAAAGCGATATAACAGAATAAAGAGTCTACTTGAAGACCTTGATGTAAATTGCATTTCATCATGGGAAATGTGTCAGAGCTAATAAACTAGAAAGAACTCAGAAAATGCCTTAATGTAGATAGAAACATAACTTAGTTACATTTAGTTTACTTAAACACTGTGCACCATAAACATTTTTTTTTTTAATAAAATACTGTTTTCACCTTTTTGAATCCTTTGTTGTATCTCAGTGCTGCTGATCTCTTGCAAACTTCTTGCAGCCACTTTCCAACTATGTGCACTCCAGCAATGGACACATGGTGACTGCTATAAATTTCTGCCAGCCAAGCTGACACCTAAATGCTCACCCTGCCTGCGCCATTGGCAATTGTTAGGCCATGCAACACAAGACAGGTTTTATATAAGGACTGAATTATAGATGTAGCCTGGTCGCATGGCTGGTATTGTTCAAACTGTTATTTGTTATTGAAGTTCTGCAAAGACAGTGACTTTGGAATTATGGGAGATGTAGTTCCGGGAGGAGCCAGGATCACAAACTGCTATGAGAGAGACTCTTCTCCCAGGGAGCAATGGGACACGCGGAGCCTGCTGGCGGTGTCTTTATAAAGGGGGGCGGGATATTTTTCACTCTCTTGCCTCTAGGACAGCGTGCTGGAAAGAAGGGGAAAAGCTACTGCGGATTGCAGGAGAGTAGGCCGAGGCCTAGTGGTGGACACCGGAGCTGAATCGGGCGGTGTGAGTGAGCGGAGGAGTCCCGGTGGTGTGATCGAGCAGAAGGTTGTTGGACAGGCAGAAAGAGACACTAAGCAGAGCGGGGCCTGACTGCAGCGGGGAAGCGGAGTTCCCGGTTTGGGTGAGAGACATCCACTATCTACATCTGCACTAGTCACAGACCTAGGCTGAGTCAGGGCAGGACTGCCAAACTGTTTGCTTAAAAGAGGCCATATCGACATATAGCTATACCACTGGACACTACAGTTATACATATAGTTCGAGGTGGGTGAACTAGGCCTCAAACCCTCTATCCAGTCCTAGGCTGTTAGTCTGTTAAGATGCATCAGGATTTGTCTGCATATATCTCTGTGGATTACAAATATTGACTACTTTGGGGAATCACAGTTCATCATCATTACCTTTATTGGATTACAATTACTTTCCTTGGATTGTTGGGAATTCCTTGCCGGTGAAGACTAGTGAGGCCTCACTCTCCAGGAGACTCTTGCAATTCAGCATAAAGGGGGCCCCCATTAGTACACAGAGTTCACTTTGATAGTTAACTTAGTGTTGTTATATTGTTTATTCTACATTAGTCATTAAGTGTATTCATTCTAATCTGTGGTCACTTTCAAAGCACACTATACGATCCAATGTGTCTTTACTGTTGCTGAACTCAATCCTTTGGCATACATATGCATTTATTTGCATATGTATGTGTGGCCTGTGTTCCAGATCCTGAGTGCTGAACTGAATCTAAACCCTTGGTTGGGAATTCAGGATCTACCTCCTTGGCAACATTTGCATTATATTTGATTTTGTTTGTCTACTCTTGTTTTATTTCAAAAGTCAAAAGCAGTAAACTTATCCTTCACTGCAATTCTTGTGGTCTCAATCATTCAGAATGACTGAACATTAAATAGTGTCAGTTGGGTTGGAGCAAGCTCAGGGTGAAAGAAGTGAAGAGGATACCCATGCAACAAGCCACTCCCTTGGGAGCAGGGCTACATAAAAAATTAAAAAAAAAAGCAAATAAAAAAAATTACATTTTTGCACATAGCAACCAAACAGAATTTTCAATTTCTGTAAAATTCGAAGGTGAAGGAAAACACAATGCAACCTGTTTTTCCTACAAGGGAATTGCTTATTGGTAGTTGTTAGCGGTGCTTTGCCACATATTTCGCCATGCTCCAACTTGATGCACATTTGTTACAGTCATTGAACTGTAGAACCAGTGGCGTAACTAGAACCTTCAGGGCCTTGGTGCAAGAAACCATAAAGGGCCCCCCTGGCCCCTGACCGGGGCCCTTCCTACTGATACCGGGCCCTTTACTCCCATTATGGGACCCTTTATTATGGTTCCACAGCAGGCCACCTTCCTGCCATCTTGGGGTCCCCCCACGGTGGCGGAATGCCAGAGCCCAGTCGCAAGTGCGACCTTTGTGACCCTGGTAGTTCCACAGCTGGTGATTTTCATTTTTGTTTTATTTTTTATTATTTTTCACCATTTTAATTAATTTATCTATTTAACAATTTAATTTTAAATTTTTTACATATTTTTAGGACTCTTGTTGGGCTTTGGTTAAATATCTGATGTCTCACTTTTGTGACAGAGAAAGGGACTGAGGAGAGATTCATCAGTCCCTTTCACTGCAGTCTCAGCAGCACAGAATGAATGAACAGGATTAGCTCTGTACAGAGCTTCCCATTCATTCATAAAGGGAAGCATAGTAAACACCATTTACTATGCGTGAGCTATGAAAGAATTTAAAAAAAAAAGACCAGAAATGTATTTCAAGGGTTCCTCTGTGTTGAAAAGGTTGAGAGAGGCTGTGATAGACCAACACAAGGTGGCACATAATTGTGAAGTGGAAGGAAATGATAAATGGTTTTCAAAATATTTTACAAATAAATATGTGAAAAATGTGGTGTGCATTTGTATTCAACCCCCCCAAGTCAATACTTTGTAGAACCACCTTTCACTGCAATTACAGCTGCAAGTCTTTTTAGGGATCTCTACCAGCTTTACATATCTAGAGAGTGACATTTTTGCCCATTCTTCTTTGCAAAATAGCTCAAACTTTGTCAGATTAGATGGAGAGCATCTGTGAACAGCAATTTTCAAGTTTTACCACAGATTCTCAATTGGATTTAGGTCTGGACTTTGACTGGGCCATTTTAACAAATGAATATGCTTTGATCTAAACCATTCCATTGTAGGTCTGGCTGTATGTTTAGGGTCGTTGTCCTGCTGGAAGGTGAACCTCCACCCCAGTCTCAAGTCTTTTGCAGACACTAGCAGGTTTTCTTCTAAGATTGTTCTGTATTTGGCCCCATCCATCTTCCCAGCAACTCTGACCAGCTTCCCTGTCCCTGTTGAAGAAAAACATCCCCACAACATGATGATGCCACCACCATGTTTCACAGTACGGATGGTGTGTTCAGGGTGATCTGCAGTGCTATTTCTCTGCCACACAGCGTTTTTCTTTTAGCCCAAAAAGTTAAATTTTGGTCTCATCTGACCAGAGCACCTTCTTCCACATCTTTGCTGTGTCCCCCACGTTGCTTCTCGCAATCTGCAAACAGGACTTCTAATGACTTTCTTTCAATCTTCCATAAAGACCAGATTTGTGGAGTGCATGACTAATAGTTGTCCTGTGGACAGATTCTCCCACCTGAGCTGTGGATCTCTGCAGCTCCTCCAGAGTTACCATGGGCCTCTTGGCTACTTCTCTGATTAATGCTCTCCTTGCCTGGCCTGTCAGTTTAGGTGGACGGCCATGTCGTGGTAGGTTTGCAGTTGTGCCATACTCTTTCCATTTTCAGATGATGGATTGAACAGTGCTGCATGAGATGTTCAAAGCTTGGGATATTTTTATAACCTAACCCTGCTTTAAACTTCTTCACAACTTTATCCCTGACCTGTCTGGTGTGTTCCTTGGCCTTCATGATACTGTTTGTTGACTAAGGTTCCCTAACAAACCTCTGAGGGTTTCACAGAACAGCTGTATTTATACTGAGATTAAATTACACACAGGTGGACTTTATTTACTAATTAGGTGACTTATGAAGGCAATTGGTTCCACTAGATTTTAGTAAGGGATATTAGAGAAGAAGGGGGCTGAATACAAATGCATGCCACACTTCTTAGATATTTATTTGTAAAAAAATGTGAAAACCATTTATCATTTTCCTTCTATTTCACAATTATGTGCCAGTATGTGTTGGTCTATCACATTAAATCCCAATAAAATACATTTACGTTTTTGGTTGTAACATGACAATGTGTAAAATTTCAAGGGGTATGAATACTTATTCAAGGTACTGTATGTTTATTCAGGTTTCATCATATCAAAATAATACAAGTAATAGCCAGTAGGTTGTCAAATGTAAAAGAGTATACACAGGATCCAACAAGGACAGGGTACCCATCCATATACAAAGAACATAAACTGCCATGTATTAAAGTGGGAATTATAACAGATAATAAAACAAAAAGAAAGAGAAAAAAAAGAAGTCATACAACATAAGTCCAGTCTTCTCTGTCCCTTTGGGGACTGACATCCAAGGGTCAGGCCTCAGAACAATTATAATAACTGCAGTGTAGAATGTATCCCAAGGGATAGACAATGGAGTATAGGAGGTAAAGTAGGCAAAGTACAAGAAGCAAAGAAAGAGAAAAAGATGGCGTGGGTCTTGAAGAATCCCAAGACAGGGAATGAGGGGGAATAAGTGGAAGAGGGTCCTCTCGGGTACGGGAAACCCCAACACATGATAACTAGCAGGGGCCCAAGGGAGATCCTGGGGCTCCATCTCAATCAACTGCCGAGGGAGGAGGATATAGGATTCTCCTGTCCTGAAAGAGAAACAAGCTGTTTAAAAGAATCCGACAAGTAATGTATCCAGACATTTTTTTTTTTTTATAGTCAAATATATGCTTATTTGGGCTTCAGCATATCAAAATAATACAAGTAATAGCCTGTAGGTTGTCAAATGTAATACACTAGATACAAGGACAGGGTACCGCACTGCGATTTTAGGTGCTATTCAAACGAATGGCATCTCAAATGTGCATTCTGGGATTTATCATTTACGTGCAGAATCGCTGCAAATCTGCCCACAACCAAAATACCAAGTTGTGAATGCAGCTATAGAGGCTGCAGACGGCCTCATTTCCTTGTTGGAAGTTGTCCAGCATCATCCATCTCTCCAGCCTTTCTTTCCCTTGCCCGTCCCTTTCATTCATTGGATTTCAGTTCTTTCAATCATGTGTAGCACTACTCCCTTGGGAGCTGCTGGATACGGGTTCCCCTGGGTTACCATTAGCAACAACATGACAGTTTGACATTTTCCCAAGTGTTTTAGCTCAGTCAGGAAACAGTCCAGTTTTTTTTTTTTTGTGTGTTTTTATTTGGAACTTGGATAGGAGAAGGGAATGAGTGGGATACTCCAACTTTATACAACTATGCACAATTGGCTGGGATAACCTGAAAATGCAGAGTAACACTGAGTAACACTAGTCACGGCTAGGCCGCTGCTTCACTTTGCCCTTAGCTGTGAAGTATAAGTGAATGAGCTTTCTGAGGTAATCTGGACTGTACTGCTGAAGAACTTCAGGGCCCTTCCTGGCACCCCCTTTGTTCCTAATCTTCAGGGTCAACTACACGGCACCCCCTTTACTGATACACTTCATGTGTGAGCTAGCTCCTTGTGTCACAAGTTAGCAAGTAGTTTTGTTTGTATACTCTTACCTCCTTGCTGCAGTGCTTCTATCTTGCCTCCTTTCACATGTGGTGTTTCGCTTCTCTGTTCTCCTATGGGCGTCGCCTGCTCCACTGTGGGTTATATCCTTTTCCTGTCTATTACTTCCTGGGTCACCTCCCTGTGTGCTTCCCTATATATACACATGCTCAGTGCACTGCTCCTTGCTTGAGCAACTTCACTGTTCTCTGAGCTCCCATCTGTGTACCCCTTGGTTATTGTATCTGATCTCCTGTGTACCGACCCGGCTTTGTTTCTCCGTCTATGTTCGTCTGCTGCCTGACCTGACCTTGGCTTGTCTCTTGGATATCCTTAGAGTCTCCTGTTTACTCTGCACACGCCAGCGGTCTCCACATCTTCAGCTGGGCCAACCTAGGGGCCAGGACCTGGTTCCAGTCTGCTGCAGGTCCATCCCCATCACCAGGGGCCCTGGTGAAGAAACAGGCTGGGGCTTAGACTCCACTTTCTGGGGAATCCTGAGTTGGGGATCTATAAGGGCTCACTACCACAGACCTGCTGACACCTTGATCCCCTGACCTCTCTGGAGTGGTCCCCTCTCTCAGGCAGACCCTTAGGCAAATCCTCTGGTACTCACGATACTGTTTTTCCCAAAAGACTCTGCCAGCAGCTCCACCAGTCAGCACTCTGGATCCTTCTGCAGCTCAGCTCCACACCTGGTTCACTAGGCCGACCTCCTGAACCACCTTCCTCACACCTGCAGGAGTAGAGACAGCCATCCACCTCCTCCTGGGACTCTGCTAATGCCAAAAGACGCCCTGTCACATGCTCCCTCAGAATATATTGCCAATCCCAGTATGCATTGCAGCAATGCCCACCCACTGAGACAGCCATAAACCCTGATGTGCTACTGGTTAGGTTTCCTCCACTGTCCAACAAGCTCCCTTATTGGATACAGTGGGGACACTCCCCCAGACCCAGTAAATCACACCTGGAAAAATATGACAGGTAAAACTAACAGATCTGGCTCCCCTGATAAGCAGAAGGAACCACGTGATGCTTTTTCCTACCTAGGAGGGTGCTACACATGAAAGCTCAGCATTGCCTAAGGCGGTCTTCATGCAAATACAGTCTACCTCGGACCGCCCACTCCTTCAGACTGATATCCACCCATCAAGGCATTTTGATATTTGCATGGCTCCTTCTAAGAGCCAGCCCACTGCTTGTGTCAGTACTGAGGCATGGTGCTGTGATGTTTTCAGGAAGCTATTGGCGCTTTTCCACTGCATGGTACGGCTCGGTTTGACGCTTTTCCACTGCATGATACCGCATGGTACAGGTTAGAACGGTTCGGTACGGTTTGGTACAGCGGCGCTTTTCCACTACATGCTACGGCGTCGGTACGGCTCACTTAAACAGTGCCACCTCGGTTGGGTTTCCAAGCAGGCCGTACCTATACCACATTAAACAATCCTTTGCATGCAGCATTGATTGTTTGTCACTACTTGGCATGCACCACACTTGTATAAAGTACTCGAAACCCATACTTGAGTAAAAGTACAAGTGCTCGATCAAAAAGTGACTTGAGTAGAAGTGGAAGTGCTCGATCAAAAAGTGACTTGAGTAGAAGTACTAAAGTATTCAACATTTTTTGTACTTAAGTATTGCAAGTAGTTTTTTTTTAATTTTGCTACTCAAGTACTGAAAGTAAAAGTACAAGTAGTTTTTAAAAAAAAATGTGCTACTCAAGTACTGAAAGTAAAAGTACAAGTACTGTGTTATGTAGTTATTAAAGAAAGAAGTCAAAAGTTTGAACATCATATTGTTTTTTATTTCAAATGATTAACCTAAAGGACAATCACAATTCCTTTGGCTGTAACTTTTTGTAAACAAAAACAGATAAAGTATGTCCCTTCCTTTCCCCTTTAAAGCATCCCTCCTTCTCTTCCCAGCATGTTTTTTTTTTCTCCACAGCCTTTTGGTACGCAAAATCATATATAAACCAATGTGATATACAACAATCAAAGTCAATAAAAAGTCCATATATATAATGCCATAATACCATATATATGTGAAAAAACAAGATGAATATATTTTCAAAGGTGCAGGAATCAAACAGGTGCTACTCCAAATAATAGGCGCAGACTCCCACCACCTTGTGCATTTCCCCCTTACCCGGCGGATGAAGGCAAGTGCAAAATAATATCCAAATAGACTCTTCCAGTGAAACCAAACTGCAAAACCTGTGCTCTCAACTTCCAGTGAAAAAAGCAAAATCAGCCTCTTACCAGAAAAAAGGTCTATGTACGCTTGTGACTCTCCTTGGTTGGGGGAGGTTCTCTTTCCCCTTAACAGCAGATATGTAGACCATTTTATTTATACATACAGTATAAACAAGCAAAAAGTTGGGGGAGCAAACCCTGAACATGTATTTCTAAGGTGCAGCTATGAACCAAGCGACATGCATATTAAAAAAGAATAGCGCACACATGCAAAAGAAATGACTATCAAATATGAAGACAATCCATAAATAAAAATGGGGATTTGGTCCCACCATATGGCCATATCATGCTCAAGCCCACCACTACGTCAAAGTACCCCATTGTCAGTGGGTCCTACACTATCCATAAAAAAGGATACAGTAGCATTTATTTTCGTATGCTCTGATTTACACATGACATTATACACATTTTTTTGAACTTCATGAAACCTGCCATCTACTGTTCTGGCAGTGGTAATTTTTATAATAGTAACGAGTAACTATGCAGCACAAAAAAAAATATCAGAGTAGAAGTATTGAAATCATCGAAAAAATGTAGTGAAGTAAAAGTTGAAGTAGGAGAAAAGAATTCTACTCTAGGAAAGTACAGATACCGCCTTTCGGTACTTAACCACTTGCCGCCCGCCCGCCGTCAATTGACGGCGGAGCGGTGCGACCATTATCCTGGGAAGACATCATATGACGTGATCCCAGGAAACAGGGCAGGCACGCGATCGCGTGCGCGCCGCCCTGCACTGCCGGTATAGGGGTGTCCCCGGGACACCCCCCGACACCGGCAGGGGGGAAACAGCCAATGGGCGTGGCTGTTTCCCACGTGATCGGCTGTGTTCCAATGACATAGCCGATCACAATGGAGGCGCCCACAAGATGACCGCGCATGCGCGATCGGGAGCGTGCAGCGCGGTCATGTCGGTGGCACTGTGTTCCATAGGAACACAGCTGTCACCGGCGGTAGTAAACAGTCACTGACAGTGACTGTTTACTATGTGATCGGCTGTGAATCCATTCACAGACGATCAGAAAATGTAAACAAAGAGCAGTAACTCACTATTACTAGCTCTTCTCCCCTCATACAGTTTCCAGTGTGAGGGGAGAAGAGCTAGAAACAGTTAGTTACTGCTCTGTACACATGTCACAAAGTAAAATCACAAAAATAAATGTCCCCAAACAGTCCTCAGCCCCCCCCCCCATGTCACCTGTCACCCAACAGTCACCTCATTAGTGCCCAGAAATTGACACCCATAAGGCTACGTTTGTGAGCGTAGCGATCGCGGGAAGAATCACAGCGATTCTGCCCGCGATCCGGAAATCATTGCAAATTGCGGGACGCCTGTGCGTTGCCCGTTTTTTGCAATAGCACCCCAAACGCTGTGCGATGTTGCAGCGATTTCCACCTGCCGAATCGCGGTAACATCGCGCAAACAACGCATGATGCCCAAAAAAGGTACAAGAGCTTCTTTGGGGCGTCATGCGTTGTTTGCGTGATGTTACCTCGATTCGGCAGGCGGAAATCGCTGCAACATCGCACAGCGTTTGGGGTGCTATTGCAAATCACAGGCAACGCACAGGCGTCCCGCCATTTGCAATGATCTCTGTATCGCGGGCAGAATCGCAGTGATTCTGCCCGCGATCGCTACGCTCACATGTGGACATAGCCTAAAGTTCACCGGTCACCAGAGACTGCCATCAGTACCGCCGTGCACCATCGCCCGTCACCTGTCACCCATCAGTGACCATCGCCCGTCACCTGTCACCCCATCAATCACCGTCACCTGTCACCCCATCAATCACCGTCACCTGTCACCCCATCAGTCATCGTCATCTGTCACCCTATCAATCATCGTCACTTGCCACCCCATCAGTGATCGTCACTTGTCACCCCATCAATCATCGTCACATGCCACCCCATCAGTGATTGTCATCTGTCACCCCATCAATCATCGTCACTTGTCACCCCATCAGTCATCGTCACCTGTTTGCCATATGCATGCAATCACTTACTGACCGCCTAACGACTATATACGTCGGCCATTAAAAGCTAAATACTGGGGTTATGGCAGCAGATAGCCCCCCTAACCCTGGTATTTTTTGAAACGGCGGGCGGTCGGCTTTCAGATAAGGTTGGTCCCAGTGGCGGATTCACCACGGAATTACCCTTACGGTGCAGGGGAAGAGGTGCCCCCCCCCTCCTGCCGCGTCCCAGACGTTTTCCCAGCTTACCGGACCGGCCGGAAGCGGGGAAAACTATCCGGTCCCGGATCCTCAGAGACAGGAAGTCGAGTGAGGGCAAGATGGCCCTCACTCGACTCTATGGTCTTGGAGGACCGGAGCTCTGTCAAAAGACGTTGCCTAGCAGCCGGTTTAAAGGGCCGTTTTTTTTTTTTCTTTTTTTTTTTTCCTCTTTCAACAATTTTTTTTTTTTCTTTTTTAGTGTAGTTGTGAGGTGTGAGGTCTTTTTGACCCCAGATCTCACAATAAAGAGGACCTGTCATGCCTATTTCTATTACAAGGGATGTTTACATTCCTTGTAATAGGAATAAAAATGATCAAAACATTTTTTTTTTTTTTTAAACTGTGTAAAAATAAAAAAATATTAAAAAAAATAAATAGGAAAAAAAATAAATAAAATTAAAGCGCCCTGTCCCCGTTAGCTCGCGTGCAGAAGCAAACGCATACGCAAGTCCCGCCCACATATGTAAACGGTGTTCAAACCATACATGTGAGGTATCGCCGCGATCGTTAGAGTGAGAGCAATAATTTGAGCCCTAGACCTCCTCTGTAACTCTAAGCTAGTAACCTGCAGAAATTTTTAAAATGTTGCCTATGGGGATTTTTAAGTACCAATGTTTGGCGCCATTCTGTGAGCATGCGAAATTTTGAAGCATGACATGTTGGGTATCTAATTACTCGGTGTAACATTATCTTTCACATTATGGAAAAAAATTGGGCTAAATTTACTGTTTTCCTATTTTTTAGTTCAAAAAAGTGAATTTTTTTCCAAAAAATCGCATTTGGAAGACTGCTGCGCAAATATGGTGTGATAAAAAATATTGCAACGATCTCCATTTTATTCTCTAGGGTCTCTGCTAAAAAAAAATATATATAATGTTTGGGGGTTCTAAGTAGTTTTCTAGCAAAGAAAATAATTTTAGCTTGTAAACACCAAGTGTCAAAAATAGGCCTAGTCTTAAAGTGGATAAATGGACAACTTTGTGAAAAGTGTTACTTGAATGTTAGGCATATGTATCTGGCCAGGCTGTGAAAAAGTGTTACACATGTGGTATTGCCATATTCAGGAGGAATAGCAGAATGTATTTTGGGGTGAAATTTTTGCTATGTACATGCTATGTGTTAGAAATATTGCATAAATGGACAGCTTTGTGTAAAAAAATGTGTTTTCATTTTCTTTCCACATTTTCCAAAACCTTGTGGAAAAAAATGACATATTCAAAAGACTCATTATGCCTCAAAAATTATACGTTGGGCTGTTTGCTTTCCAAAATGGGGTCATTTTATGGGGGTTTCCATTGTCCTGGTGCTCCAGGGCCTTCAAAAGTACGATAGGTTGTCAGGAAATTATATGTGTAATTTGTGCTCCTAGAATGCCGGACGGTACTACTTGGATGTTAGGCCTCTGTATGTGGCCAGGCTGTGAAAAAGTCTCACACATGTGGTATCGCCATACTCAAGAGGAGTATTAGAATGTGTTTTGGGGTGTAGTTGCAAGTATACATATGCTGTGTGAGAGAAATAACCTGTTAATACGTCAATTTGTAAAAAAAAAAAAAAATCTTCATTTTGCAAAGAGTTGTGGGAAAAAATGACAACTTCAAAAAACTCACCATGCCCCTTATTAAATACCTTGGAATGTCTACTTTCCAAAAAGGGGTCATTTGGGGGGTATTTGTACTTTCCTGACTTTTTAGTGTCTCAAGAAATGAGATAGGCCTTCAGTACATCAGGTGTGGTCAAGTGTGATCAATTTTCAATGAATAGCACCATAACTTGTGGACTCTATAACTTTCACAAAGACCAAATAATATACACTTATTTGGGTTATTTTTACCAAAGATAAGTAGCAGTATAAATTTTGGCCAAAATTTGTGAAGAAAAATTACTCATTTGCTAAATTTTATGACAGAAACAAAGAAAAATGCGTTTTTTCACAATATTTTCAGTCTTTTTTTATTTATAGCACAAAAAATAAAAAATCCAGTAGTGATTAAATACCATCAAAAGAAAGCTCTGTTTGTGTGAAAAAAAGGACACAAATTTTTTATGGGTACAGTGTTGCATGACTGAGTAATTGTCATTCAAAGTGTGAGAGCGCTGAAAGCTGAAAATCAGTCTGGGCAGGAAGGGGGTGAAAGTGCACTGTAGGCAAGTGGTTAAGTACAGTAGTGAAGTAGTTCTACTTAGTTACTATACATCTCTGCTTGGCACTGATTGGTCAGAGAATCGTTGTAATCCCACCCACTTAGTACTAAGTACTACAACAGTGGTAAAGCAAACCGAGCCGAGTAGAGCCTATACTGTGCTGAAAGGTGCTGACTCGTACCACGCAGTGGAAAAGGAAACTGAGCCGAGCTGGGCCAAGCAGTGCTGAGTGGAGCCAAGCCGGTACTTGCAGTGGAAAAGTGCCATGTGTAAACCCTGCCAGCCCCTCCCACCAGCCATCATCTGCCTGCATTGCATAAAGAAGCACAGAGACCCTGTGATGACATCACTGGACTTAAAATAAGGTGTGAAATGAAAACAGATAGGAATGTAGTTAAAAATAGGATTAGCCAATTGATGAGCGGGGAGGCAGAAACAAAAAAAAAAAAAAAAACAATAAAATATAAGCAGATTAAACTTAAGTTTTAAACCCTCAGAGCTTACAAATTAGAAACACAAGTGCATACTACAAAATACTATTGGACCATGGTGAATTAACTGATATATAATAGACGGGCAGATAAAGGGTTAATCTGCCAGCTTTGAAAGTTTCCATCACAGAAGACTTTTCTGGTATTGTGACAGATTCCTATCGGTCTCCAGTCAACAGTCGATTGTTAACAAGTCTCTATTGTGTCCATCTCTATTGTGTGTCATCTTTATGACTCGGTAAAACTTGTCTGCAGTGAATGCTCATCAATGAATCCATTATCAATGAGCAGCCACCAATTGTATCTAGGAGAAAGGAACCAGGTGTGGATAAAGGGCAGAAAATTCTGGTGGACCACCAAACATTCCTACAAAACAATCTGTAACTAGATACAATATTAAATAACTTTTTGTCTTAGGAAAAATAGTAAAAAAGAAACGGGCAAGGGCAATTTTTTTTTTTTATATCTTTAACCAATAAAAATAAAAGGAGGAACCACGACCAAACCTAGAGGGTAGAACAGTAAGCTTCAATGTTCTGCAGACCCTTTTGGTCCTATCATACGTGGCCATGGATTAAGTTTGAGCATCCAAGGTTTATCACTTCTGTGGATTGTGTGAATCAGGCCCCGTTCACACTGGGGCGACGCTACTTTGCCGGGCGACCTCATAGGTCGCGGCGCGCTGCTCGCCCCACGACCTCGGAGCGGCCGGCACGGACTTCATAACATTGAAGTCTATGCAGGTCGCTCCGGGTCGCCCCAAAGAAGCTCCGGACCCTTTTTCTAAGTCGGAGCGACTTGTGTCGCTCCTATTAGAACGGGTCCGCAGCTTCTCTATGGAAGGCGACCTACGGCGACCTGTCAGGCGACCAGGTCGCCTGACAGGTCGCCCCAGTGTGAACGGGGGCTTAAAGTATATCTAAAACAAAAATGTTTATTTTAATTTTGGATAATTTGAGGAAAAGTTAGAAACTCTGGGGGATTTTGTTGCTTTCTCCACTGGGAAATTGCACTTGGCCTCAGTGGGCAATATTTAAAGGGCTTATTTATTTCTTATCACACCCAATACCAGCATTTTAATGAGATCACCTTAGAGTGTCCACTTTTTAAAAATAGGTCATTTTGGGGGGTTTTCGTACTGTCCTGGAACTTTTGTTTAATATTGTTTTACTAGAAGGTAAGGGAAATGTTTTTTTATTCAAAATTTTTGATAATTTTCCCTTCGAATAGTAAAAAAATTAACAAAAAAAAAACACAGTGGTTATTAATTATTGACCACTGGAAGATCCCCTACCCTCTCCCTCCCCCTCCTGACCAGGCCTTTTTTTGCGATACGGCACTTTTACTTCAACTGCCAAATACACGGTCAAGCAACGCTGTACCCAAACAAAATGTATGCCCTTTTTTCTCACAAATAGAGCTTTCTTTTGGTGGTATTTGATCACTTCTGTGTTTTTGATTTTTTTGTGCTATAAACAAAAAAAGACTGACAATTATGAAATAAATGTAGCACCCTCCTAGGTAGGTGCTAGTGAGAAAGTATATTTTTGAGCTCTATCTGCTTACCAGAGGGGCTGCAGGTAAATCTATATTGCTCTCTGCCTACCAGAGAGCAGGATCTGTTAGTGAGGTCTGCTCATTGTGCTCAGTATGCGATTCATTCAGTCTGGAGAGTGTTTCACGCTGGTCCAATAGGAAGGCATGTTGGACAGTGGGAGGAAACCTGATGAATGGGTGCATAGGCTTTGATACAGTCCTGATGATTGGCAGAGGGCAAGTCGCCTTGGTGCATGTTGGGATACTGTATAAAAAGCCGAGAGCACATGTCCTCGGGGTCTTTCATTTGAGAGTAGAGTCCCAGAGGGAGGGGGCGGCTGCCTCCTCCTCTGTAGAGGTGCCATGCGGACACAGGAGGTCGCCCTGAGGGCCGGAAGAGCGGTGGAGAGGAGCTAAACCCAGAGGTCCAGGGAAGCTGACTGAGAGGGGAGACACTGGAGACCCTGTGGCTGCAGTATCGTGAGTACAGGGACTTGTATCAAGGGGCCTGACCTGAGGAGGGCCACCCCTGCCAATAGGATAGTCAGTGGACGGGTGTCAGCAGAAGGAAGATGCTAGGGAGAGTGTCCTGAAGATAAGATAAGAGATTGTCCACCAAGTCGTCTTGAAGGAAAACAAGAGACTTAATCCCTATTCAACTGAAGTGGCAGGATAAATTAACAGCCTGGCTGTTCCATACCTAAACGTGAAGTAGAGAAGATAAAAGTCCTCAAGTGCCGTGAATAGTTAAATTGGAGTACCCCATTATTTCCTTCTCCAATCCCCATTATAAAATAAACAAAAAAACAACCAAATAACCCCTGGACTGATTATTGAAGAAATAGAGCCAAGAGGAATGTAAGAAAATTGCATTGCTTATAGCTGTGTGCTGGTAACCAGGGGGACCCGCAGAGTGAATATCTAGCAGTCCTTATGGGGGCAGTGCTACATTTGGGGGCTTGTCTGCGATGTACCCCTGGGTAACAGCAACGGTTGCTACCGGCAACGACCACGTAATGCCATGTTTTCCCAAGGAATATGCTGTATTGTACAGGAGAACTGTGTCGGCTTTACATTAATTGATGCGAGTGGGCTTGCAAGTGTTGATAGAGAAAGCAGTGACCCGGGACACAGGGATTGGTGCGCCAGGGGTCATGTCTGTACATGTACTGTGAAGAAAAGTGTTGGCCATGCAGTTAATGACAGCGGGACAATTTTCACTGGCAGTACGGGAGATCAGTTGGCTTATGAAGGAAAAAGTGCAACTGAGGCCCAAGTACAGATGGAAGAGGCAGATGTGTGTGTGTGTTGGTAAACACAGTCTGCAACACAGTACCATTCATGCTGGCTGAACAGAGTTGTAGCAGCAACGAAGGGGTTACTGCACCGCGCGGGAAAGCGCGCACTAAAGAGATCTGCCTTACAGGAGGAGCCACCGTCAGAGAGTCAGCTAGTCTAGAGTTGTGGGCGGAGTCGCTGCCCACGAGCTGCCAATCCGAGTGGAGGAAGAGAGCTGAGACATCACTTCCGCGATCAGGTGTAGCTGAGGAGCAGACACGTGCGTGAAGGAGCAAGTTTGCGGATGCCGGAGTGAGCCGGAGCGCAGGGGCTATTCCACGTGTTGGCGGAGTACCTGGAGAGTGAGTGGAATCACCATATTTGACCCTGATGGACACAGGAGTGCGATCGGTGCCCATCGGGAGACTGGCTTTGTGCAGCAGAGGGGACAAGGAGCATCTCGGGCTGGTATGTAGCCGATGCTTGAATGTTTCCATGCAGCTGGGGGTGTGGAGTCAGCGTGGGCATTGCGGTGACATGCTGTGGCAGGCAGTGCGGAGTGAATGTCGGCCCAGGAGGCTGAGCTTGAGCTGGGAGACAGGAGTCACTTGAGAATTGCTGGCGCCAACGATGGGAATCCCTGTTGGAAGAGGAAGAGGAGTGTTGAGAGCACTACTGGTGTCGGGACCAGTGGCGCAGACCTACACCACCGTACGCCAGGCCAGGGAGACCCGCATCTTGGAAGTGAGATGCACATAGATTGTGCAGGTCGAATCATGGCCACAAGAAGTGCCAATAATCCCTGCAGAGGCAGAACCTATCGCTCCCAAAGTGGCAGAGGGAAATCAATGGGCTCCCGAGAGGAAGGCCTCTAGTGTGCAAAATGAGGAAGAGGCTGGAGCCATTGACAAATCTGCTTACCAGAGGGGCTGCAGGTAAATCTATATTGTTCTCTGCCTACCAGAGAGCAGGATCTGTTAGTGAGGTCTGCTCATTGTGCTCAGTATGCGATTCATTCAGTCTGGAGAGTGTTTCACGCTGGTCCAATAGGGAGGCATGTTGGACAGTGGGAGAAAACCTGACGAATGGGTGCATAGGCTTTGATACAGTCCTGATGATTGGCAGAGGGCAAGTCGCCTTGGTGCATGTTGGGATACTGTTTAAAATGTGCTCTGGGTCTTTCGTTGGAGAGCAATATGTCAGGGAAGAACTTGATAAAGAATGGCAAAGTTGCCAATTTCCAAAATGGCCATGCAGGACTGTCAGGAAGTGACGTATATGCTAATTAGGGCCAATTATCAACACCCACTTCCTATATAAACTCAGCACTGGCTGCCATTCATTGCTGGATTATCTTCAGCTAGTACCTGTTTGCTTTGTGCCTTGAAACTCCTGCTTGATTGACTACCCGTTACCGACCCGGCTATCCTTGACTTGCTCTGGCTTTCTCCTGCTCTGAGCCCGGCTTGCCTTACGGACTTCTCCCTGCCTGCTCCTGATTGACTACCCGTGTTTGACCCTCGGCCTGGCTTCTGACCTTGATTTGCACTAACCTGCCTGCACTTCCAGTGATCCAAGTGACTGTCTTTCCTACTGCGGATCTGAGTCCTGACTCAGCTACACCTGCAGGCAACCCGTGCACCTTTGGGCACAGCACCCTCTGTCACCATCTCCAGGGGTGCTCTGCACTCAGCCGCAAGGGGAGCCCTCTCGTCACCTCAGCCTCTAACCAGGTTCGTGACAGCATAATCCAGCCACTATGTCTGAGGCTGAAAGAGGTGCTTCCCCGCTAGAGGCTCTATGCCAGCAGGTAGCCGGCCTTACCCAAGCAGTGAAGAATCTGCAAGACGGATACTTTCAATTAGAGGGTCGCCTACAGAACCTTGCAGTATCTGCTGCACCAAACGTCCAGAATCCACCTGCTGCACCCTCTGCTTCAGCTGCTTCAGCCCAAGAACACCCCGCATTGGCCTCCTCGGTGGTCATGCCAGTTCCAGAACCCAGAGTTCCAGTCCCCGAACGCTTCTCGGGGGATCGACAGAAGTTTCGGGCATTCCAGAACGCCTGCCAGTTATATTTTGCCCTCCAGCCCAGGACTTTCTCCCTGGAGTCTGTGAAGGTGGGGTTTATCATATCTCTACTCTCAGAAGACCCCCAGTCTTGGGCTCACCATTTATTAGAGCAGAAAAGCCCGGTGCTTAACTCAGTCTCCACGTTCCTGGATGCCATGGCACAATTATATGACGACCCTCAACGTGTGACGACTGCAGAAACTGCCCTTCATAGCCTCCAACAGGGGCGACGCCCAGTGGAGGACTATTCTGTGGACTTCCGCAAGTGGTCGGCAGATACCGGCTGGAATGAGGCAGCCCTCAAATACCAGTATAGGCTTGGTCTATCTGAAGTCCTTAAGGACGAATTAGCCAGAGTTGATGCCCCGGCCACCCTGGAGGATCTTATTAAGCTGGCCATTCAGCTTGATCGCCGCCTGCGGGAGCGAAGATCTGAAAAGACTGGTACGTACCGGCCTTCCTGGATGCTCCCCAGGGTTCCACCCTCACCTGCACCTGTGCTTAAATCTCCACCTGCTCCTGCTGCTGAAGGAGAACCGATGCGGATTGGACTAGTACGGGGTACCCTATCCCTTGCTGAGAAATTACGGCGACGACAGGCCAATCTCTGCCTGTACTGCGGAGGTTCTGGACATTTCCTAAGCAACTGTCCCGTAAGACCTAGTAAGTGCCTTCCTCCATGTCCTGTCTACTTCCAGGTCTCTGGATCCCCTCCTACTCACCTTGTCTTACCCATCTCATTGCAGGTGGCGGAAGGGGAGATCCCGCTCCAGGCAATCCTTGACTCCGGAGTATGCAGCTGCTTCATGGACATCACCTTGGCAAAGAGATTACAAATACCGCTTAGGAATAAGAAGCAGAGACTTGAAGTTCATCTAGCTGATGGGACTATTCCCAGATCCGGACCCGTGACACAGGACACTATCCCCATCCTAACCTGGATGAACTCTGGTCATCAGGAATTTCTCTGCTTTGACGTTTTGTGTTCCCCTATGTTCCCTATTATTCTCGGAATTCCTTGGCTCCGGGCGCACAATCCTCAAATTGATTGGCCATCGGGGAGAATCTCCTTCAACTCCGAATACTGCCAGCAGCACTGCTTTGTCCCCGAAATCAGCAAGCCTCCCGTTTGTCTGTCTGTACAACCCATCACCAGTACTAGCCAAGTAGTACCGCCAGCCTATCATTCCTACCTGGATGTTTTTGACAAGAAAAAGGCTGATGCCTTACCACCTCATCGGCCTTATGATTGCCCTATTGAGCTACTTCCAGGTGCGGAGATTCCATTTGGGCGAATTTTCCCTCTCTCTGAAGTTGAATTAGAGGCTCTACGCCTTTATATCAATGAAAATCTCGAGAAAGGATTAATTCGCCCCTCCTCCTCTCCGGCTGGCGCCGGCATCTTCTTCGTCCAGAAAAAAGACCACTCACTGAGACCTTGTGTGGATTATCGGGAACTTAATAAAATTACAATTAAAAATCGTTACCCACTCCCTCTTGTCCCTGAACTCTTCCAAAGATTCCGTTCTGCCCAAATCTTTACCAAGCTAGATTTACGCAGTGCTTACAACTTGGTCCACATTCGCGAGGGAGACGAGTGGAAGACAGCTTTCAGGACCCGCTTCGGGCACTTTGAATATCTAGTCATGCCCTTTGGACTATGTAATGCTCCAGCCACCTTCCAACACTTAGTAAATTACATTTTTCGAGAGTTCCTAGATCACTTTGTAATAGTGTATCTAGATGATATTCTCATCTTCTCTGCCTCCCTGGATCTTCATCGGGTGCATGTAAAAAAGGTCTTGGCCACATTAAGACTACATGGACTGTATGCAAAGGCAGAGAAGTGCGAGTTTGAAAAACTGTCCATTCAGTTTCTGGGACTGATCATCTCCACAGAAGGGATCTCCATGGACCCACAGAAGGTGGCTGCTATTATCAATTGGCCAGCTCCCACTGACAAGAAAGGCATCCAGAGGTTTGTCGGGTTTGCTAACTTTTACAGACGCTTTATAAAGAACTTTTCTACAATCATTTCTCCCATTACCCATTTAACCCGCCAGCAGGTCCGGTTCCAATGGTCTCAGGAAGCCCAGTTAGCCTTTGATCAGCTTAAGATCCTTTTTACATCTGCTCCAGTACTGCAACACCCAGATCCAGCTTTGCCCTTTGTTCTTGAGGTAAATGCCTCTGAAGTTGCCACAGGAGCCATTCTGTCTCAACGCCAGGGGCCCAAGGCCCTGCTTCACCCCGTCGCTTTCTTCTCCAGGAAGATGACTCCACCAGAGAAGAATTATGATGTGGGTGACCGGGAGCTACTAGCCATCAAGTCAGCACTGGAGGAATGGCGATACTTACTGGAAGGAGCTACACACCCCATTATGATCTTTACAGATCACAAGAACCTAGAGTACCTCAGGACCGCCAAGCGACTCAGACCACGGCAAGCCCGATGGGCCTTATTCTTCTCCAGGTTCAACTTCCACCTTACATATCGCCCAGGATCCAAAAATGGGAAAGCTGACGCTCTTTCCCGCATGTTCCCAGAGACCCCGGAAACACCTACTCCCAGCACGATCCTGTCACCACACAACTTTTTGCTGCTTCAAACCAATCTAAACACAATGATCAAGCAAGCCTCTGCCCGGTACCCAGAAGCCGAAACCTTGGCATTACAAAGAGACGGAAATCTCCTATGGCATAATGACAAAATTTTCATCCCTCCTGAAGTAAGACCCCAAGTCCTGAAGGCTTGTCATGATCACCTCCTTACCGGCCACTTTGGCATCAGGAAAACGTGTGATCTTGTTCAAAGATCCTTCTGGTGGCCCAATCTCAGATAGGATTGTAAAAATGATGTGGACTCCTGCGTAACTTGTCTCCGCAGTAAAGGTCACAATACCAGGACTTGTGGCTTGCTGAGACCTCTCCCTGTTCCGGAACAGCCATGGAGGATGATATCAATGGACTTTATTGTGGACTTACCCCCTTCAGACGGATTCACCACCATCTTGGTAGTAGTCGACAGACTGTCCAAGATGGCTCACTTCCTGCCTATGATAGGCACCCCCTCAGCTATGGATACGACACATATATTCATTAAAGAAATTGTCCGACTACATGGACTACCAAGTAGTATTGTGTCCGACAGAGGGGTGCAGTTCACTTCCAGATGCTGGAAATCATTGTGCAGGACTCTACAAATCCAAGTCTGTTTGTCGTCTGCATACCATCCACAAAGTAACGGACAAACAAAGAGGACCAATCAAACATTGGAGCAATACCTGAGATGTTTCTCTACCTTTACCCAGGACAACTGGGCATCTCTTCTTCCATGTGCCGAATTTGCATATAATAATTCGGTGCACGCCTCCACGAATCAATCCCCATTTTGGGCAAATTATGGGTTCCATCCCTCCTTTTTGCCGGATGTCATCCCGGAGGCTTCAGTACCGGCAGTCCAGGATAGGGTGGCCTCTATACAGTCCAACTACCAGACCCTTAAAGAAACAATACTGAAGGCTCAAGAGGATTATAAGAGGCACTTTGACAAAAAGAAGAAGGGAAATTCTATGTTTAAGGTTGGAGACAAAGTTTGGCTTTCCACAGCAAACATCAAACTCCCTTGTCCCTCACGGAAATTGGGTCCTAAGTTTATTGGACCTTTTGAAATCAAAAGGGAAGTTAACCCCGTGGCATTTGAATTAAACCTTCCCAACTCCTATAAGATACACCCAGTCTTTCACGTCTCTCTACTTAAATCAGCAGTGACTAGTTCATTTCCTAACAGGGAGGAGCCACCTCCACCTCCGGTTACGGTTGGGGAGGACACAGAATTTGAAGTAGAGGCCATTATAGATGGTCGAAGAAGAGGAAGACAAGTGCAGTATCTCATTAAGTGGAAGGGGTTCCCACCTGAAGAGAACTCATGGGAACCAGCAAGTAATGTTCATGCCCCTAGACTCCTTCGGGAGTTCTTTGGCAGATTTCCGGAGAAACAGGCACGTCTGGGCATCTGGAGGCTGCCCCTCGGGGGGGGGGGGGGGCACTGTCAGGGAAGAACTTGATAAAGAATGGCAAAGTTGCCAATTTCCAAAATGGCCACGCAGGACTGTCAGGAAGTGACATATATGCTAATTAGGGCCAATTATCAACACCCACTTCCTATATAAACTCAGCACTGGCTGCCATTCATTGCTGGATTATCTTCAGCTAGTACCTGTTTGCCTTGTGCCTTGAAACTCCTGCTTGATTGACTACCCGTTACCGACCCAGCTATCCTTGACCTGCTCTGGCTTTCTCCTGCTCTGAACCCGGCTTGCCTTACGGACTTCTCCCTGCCTGCTCCTGATTGACTAACCGTGTTTGACCCTCGGCCTGGCTTCTGACCTTGATTTGCACTAACCTGCCTGCACTTCCAGTGATCCAAGTGACTGTCTTTCCTACTGCGGATCCGAGTCCTGACTCAGCTACACCTGCAGGCAACCCGTGCACCTTTGGGCACAGCACCCTCTGTCACCATCTCCAGGGGTGCTCTGCACTCAGCCGCAAGGGGAGCCCTCTCGTCACCTCAGCCTCTAACCAGGTTCGTGACACAATATCTCGGAGGGAGGGGGCAGCTGCCTCCTCCTCTGTAGAGGTGCCATGCGGACGTAGGAGGTCGCCCTTGAGGGATGGAGGAGCGGTTGAGAGGAGCTGAACCCAGAGGTCCATGGAAGCTAACTGAGAGGGGAGACACTGGAGACCCTGTGGCTGCAGTATCGTGAGTACAGGGACTTGTGTCAAGGGGCCTGACCTGAAGGGGGCCACCCCTGCTCATTGTATAGTCAGTGGACGGGTGTCAGCAGAAGGAGAATACTAGGGAGAGTGTCCTGAAGATAAGATAAGAGATTGTCCACTAAGTCGTCTTGAAGGAAAACAAGAGACTTAATCCCTATTCATCTGAAGTGGCAGGATGAATTAACAGCCTGGCTGTTCCATACCTAAACGTGAAGTAGAGAAGATAGAAGTCCTATGAATAGTTAAATCGGAGTACCCCACTATTTCCTTCTCCTATCCCCATTATAAAATAAACAAAAAAACAACCAAATACCCCTGGACTGATTATTGAAGAGATAGAGCCAAGAGGAATGTAAGAAAACTGCATTGCTTATAGCTGTGTGCTGGTAACCAGGGGGACCCGCAGAGTGAATATCTAGCAGTCCTTATGGGGGCAGTGCTACATAAAAAACAATATTTTTTACTTTCTGCTATAAAACATATCCATTAAAAAATGTAAAAAATCTAATTTTAGGTCAATATGTATTCTGCTACATATTTTTGGTAAAAAAAAATCGCAATAAGCGTACATCGAGTTTGCAAAAAAGTTATAGTGTCTACGAACTATGGGATTTATTTATTTATGTTTACTAGTAATGGAGGCGAACAGCGATTTATAGAAGGAGTGGCAGCACTTGTGGGGGATGGGACGAGTGGCAGTGCTGGGGGGGGGGGGGGGTGAGTGGCAGTTTTGCTGGGGGAATGGTATGAGTGGCAGTGCTGGTGGGGGGGATGGGATAAGTGTCAGTGCTGGTGGGGGGATAGGTTGAGTGTCAGTGCTGGGGGCGATTTGGGATGAGTGGCAGTGCTGGTAGAGGGATGTGATAAGTGGGAGTTCTGGTGGTGGGGATAGGATAAGTGGCAGTGCTGGTGGGGGGATGGGATGAGTGTCAGTGCTTATGGGGGGATGGGATGACTGGCAGTGCTGGTAGGGGGGATGAGACGAATGTCAGTGCTGCTAGAGGGATGGGATGAGTGTCAGTGCTGGGGGGATGGGATGAGTGTCAGTGCTGGTGGGGGGGATGAGTGTCAGTGCTTGTAGGGGGATGGGATGAGTGTCAGTGCTGGTGGAGGGGATGAGATGAATGGCAGTGCTGGTGGAGAGGATAGGATGAGAGTTCTGGTGGTGGGGATAGGATAAGTGGCAGTGCTGGCGGAGGGGATGGGATGCATGGCAGTGCTGGTGGGGGGAGGGGGATGAGTGGCAGCACTGGTGGGGGATGGGATGAGTGGCAGTGCTGGGGGGGGGGGTGGTATGAGTGGCAGTTTTGGTGGGGGAATGGTATGAGTGGCAGTGCTGGTGGGGGGATGGAATGAGCGTCAGTGCTGGTGGGGGGATGGGATGAGTGTCAGTGCTGGTGGGGGGATGGGATGAGTGTCAGTGCTGGGGGCGATTTAGGATGAGTGTCAGTGCTGGTAGAGGGATGTGATGAGTGGGAGTTCTGGTGGTGGGGATAGGATAAGTGGCAGTGCTGGTGGGGGGATGGGATGAGTGTCAGTGCTGGTGGGGGGATGGGATGAGTGGCAGTGCTGGTAGAGGGATGGGATGAGTGTCAGTGCTGGGGGGATGGGATGAATGGCAGTGCTGGTGGAGGCGGTGAGATGAATGGCAGTGCTGGTGGAGAGGATAGGATGAGAGTTCTGGTGGTGGGGATAGGATAAGTGGCAGTGCTGGCGGAGGGGATAGGATGCATGGCAGTGCTGGTGGGGGAAGGGGATGAGTGGCAGCACTGGTGGGGGATGGGATGAGTGGCAGTGCTGGGGGGGGGGTGGTATGAGTAGCAGTTTTGGTGGGGGAATGGTATGAGTGTCAGTGCTGGTGGGGGGATGGAATGAGTGTCAGTGCTGGTGGGGGGATGGGATGAGTGTCAGTGCTGGTAGGGGGGTGGGATGAGTGGCAGTGCTGGTAGGGGGGATGGGATGAGTTTTAGTGCTGGTAGGGGGATGGAATCAGCGGTGGTGGCGGGAACTGAGTTCAGTGGCAGTGTTGGGTGCCGGGATCAGCGACACTGACTGCACCCCCTGCAATGATCCTTGTCTCGTGGCCCCCTCTGCTCCATGTGTCTCGGATTCCACTGACATCTATTATGGGGTCTCCTCACACAGAAACGACCTCCTGCAGCTCCCCCCCTTCACTGTACTGGGTCAGCTTACTCTCTTCTGGATTCGACTCCCAGATGGCATGCCCCATCATCTACTATACCTGCAGATGCAAATTGTATGAGCGGACCCGACAGAGAGACTGTGTGGGCGGTCCACTGTGCTGTGGAGTAAATGTCTCTGTCCCAACTCAAGTTTAACCCTGAGAAGCCAACGGGCCGGTCGCAAGTGCGACTTGTGTGACCCTGGTAGTTCCGCCACTGTTCCCTACTGACAGAATAGCAATCTTTCTTCTGTTTACATAGGCAGACTGCTGTTCTGCCTCTGTACCGAACGATCAGCGGGTTGCGGCAGACATCGAGTCTGTGGTACCCGCTGATCGACTCCCGTTGTGTGTAATCAAAGGGGGAGTAAGCCGCTGCGGAACGCATATGGGCCTCCTACCTGGAAGAGCACAGATCCTGCCTGTAGCAGTAAAACTGCTATGTGGTGAACAGCAAGTGGTTAAATATCACCAAACAAAAGCTCTGTCTAATATAAAATTCTTGTAATCCATGGTGGATCACTTCTGAGGGTGCAGTTAAGCAGCCATTGTCAAACATTTAGGAGTTGATCCTTCCATCTCTTGAATACCTGCTTTTTCCTTTTTTTGCTGAATGGCAATTTAGAATGGGACTAATTTGCCACAGCCACAAGTCAAGTGTTTGGCATGCGGTTACAGTACAGCCCCTTTGAATTGAATCAGTTTGGCAGTGCCTGGATTTTAGGTGCTTAAGCAGGTTAAAAATAGCTAGTTAGGCGCTGTCCCAAACCGGGGGGTAGGAGTTAACGCTTTTCCGGTTCTTTGTTCTTTTGGTGGGTTTTTCTCTGGGTCCAACCCACCGATCCTGTGTCGTATAGGAAGGGCAGTGGTCAGGTGCAAAGAATTGGAGTTGGAGGCTGGAGAAGACCCAAAGGGGTCCAGGGCCCATAATAGACGCAGAGAGAATGAAATCCAGGACCGGTATGGGAGTGAGACGGAGAACAACACCTGTGAGGAGTAGAAGTTTGTCACTAACTACTACCTGGATGTAAAGTCATCAGAACTTGGGGTTCACCCCGAACACACCAGTAGCTGGAGAATACCTCTGATGGACTCAGCAATTTCATGGACACTACCTTTGCAGGTATGCTGGTGCAGCACACAGCCTGAGTTAGGATTAGGGAATTCATTTTTGTGTGATCTCAGAATGACGTTGTGTCATGCATTTTGAAAATGTGTAACTGTCAATATGAATGTAAACCAACTCTGTGTATGAGAGCCCCTCAAACTTGAACCCCCCCAAAGTCTTAACATGGCCCTACATACTCCTTATTGGGAGACACAGCAGTGTAAGGCCTCACTCACATGGGTGCTGAGGCCCGTAGTCCATGATTGGGCATTGTGTTTATGCGGCTTTTATGCAGGCAGCCAATGTACGTTTATAGGGATGCAGCGGCTGCACAGACTTAGATGCTCATCCCAATTTGATTGGCATGCTTGTCTGCACTATAACATCAACATTACAAAGAGTTAAAGCTCGTGTTTGTGATTGTGTGCAGATTATGTCATGCTTTTCCTTGGTGCAGTGACCTCACCACTCACATTCAGGATCCGAAGACCTCATCGCCAGCTGTGCGCCCCGACAGACCCGGCTTTCACCGCCGCTCTCTTGTGTTGTGTCTGCTCCGACAGTGCTGATCTTTCCTTGTATTTCTTGGGCACATTACATTATCTCAATGACTGAATATTGACCAATCAATCCCAAAAATGTTTGATTGAGAAAATACAAGGCCTCCTGCTGGTGAGTCCATTAAAATACTCAAACCTAAAATCTTTCTGGCACAAAAAATCCTTGTTTTGGCACATAATCGCATGCATTTATGTGCATTTACAAGTGTATTGTGTTTAGAAGCATACGTATGTGCGTAAACTCAAATTAACCACTTGCCAACCAGGGGCAGGTCGGCTCTGTCCCGCGAAATGACGCACCCGTACATCACTTTGCAGGACCGCTAGCGGGGGCACACATGCGCCCATTCGCCACGAGGGAAGCGGGTCCGGCGGCCGCGATTGTCGCTCCCCGTGGAGACAGAACGGCGGTCTGCTGTTGTAATCACGGCAGACCGCTGTTCTCAGTTATGAACACAGGGATCCTGTGTTCCTATTATTTAGGAACACATGTTTGTGTTCATGCAGCAAGCCACATTTAACCCTTTGATCGCCCCTTGTGTTAACCCCTTCCATGCCAGTATCATTAGTACAGTAATACTGCATATTTTTAGCACTGATTACTGTAGTAATGTCACTGGTCCCCCCAAAAGTGTCAAAACTGTCAGTTAGGGGCCCAATCTGTCCACCGCAATGTCGCAGCCCTGCTAAAAGTCATAGAATGCATTAAGATAAAAAACCCTTCTACCTTTAGAACCACTTTAAGCATTTAAAGACAGAGCGATTTTCTTTCTTACAACCACGGACAGTGTTGATGGGGGAATCCCTCCCACAGAGCCATTGTGTTCTCCTGACTGGGGGGGACGGGGAAACCGCCCCTGTAGGTGATTTCTCTTTATATTCACCCTAGATACCTTAAATGTATATTCAAAAGTTAAGTCCCTGACTTAATAGCAAAGTCTAGTCTGTTCTATGCAAATAAAGCAGAGCTCTGGAGAATGTTTTATCCTGTTGAAGAAAACACGTGCAACCAGTGATCAGTCTAAAACATTCTTAACTTTATTTGGAGCGGGGTAAGTCTTATACAGAAAATCCACAGGAAATACAATTGGGAGGGGGGTGAGTGCTCTCAGAAGTTAAACAATGGGTTAATACAGAATGTCCATTAGAAACTGCAAAATGTGCCTTGTCTAGACCCTATGGCCCTAAATAACAATTGAGGAAGTTAATGTGTGAGAATGTATCTTTATCTTGAAGTGTCAGAACACTGAAAAAACATATAGGATGATTTACTTCGTGTGACTAAAGACTTAAAGTAACCTTAAACTGAAATAAGTCATTACAAGTCAGAGTTGAAGAAAGAAAATGGTGTGACACAGGTCAAGCATTAGAAAATGGTTGCCAGCATCTAGAAAGAGGTCCTGTCATTCCCCTTCAATCCCCTCTAAAAAATCATAATTTCATATGCATGATTTTTCTCCTTATCATTTATACGGTGTCATCAGAGGACACAAGGCCTCTCTGGAAAGGAATAGCAGGTTAGGCGACAATGTCCTTGGCTTCCTTAGTATAATCAAATAAGGACCTAAACCTGCCCACCTAAATGGTAGACTTAGCTTTCTTGGCTTTATAAAACTTTACATATTCCTGGTAATCAAAAGGGGTTTGGGTTTGTTGGATCAGCACACCTTGTCTAGCTGTTAGAAATGTGTCAACATTTTCAGCATCTCTGTTAAAGTACAAACTTACATAAGATCCCCCACTGCTAGCTGAGTCTGGGGTCTTTGTGGTTTAGCGATTAAACACATAATAAGCTTAAAACATGCATATAAGAATAATAGAAAAAGTAAAATCATCACAATCATCATAGCAATGTCTTTTAAACACTCCTCCAAAACCAAAACCTCCCATACCTACAAAGGGATCCCAGCTTTTAGCAATGCTACGGGCCTCTTCTTGCAACTTATTGACCTCCTTTCTGTGTTGGGCAATTATGTCATAATAATTTGGCACTTCCAAAGTGGTATTGTATATCCAAGTGCAACATTCATAGTCCTCAGTATGCTCACAGAGACCAGTCAGTGCAGCACTCATACTTTCTATAGCTAGATTATGTAATTCTAACTTCTTCCTAATGGCCCTTTGTTCAAGATTTAGCAACTTAATATCATCTGAATTCTTTTCCATTATCTCATCAATGATTCCAGAATAATTATTTAATTTTTTCATCATATCGATTGACCACCCAGTCCAGGAAGGGAGCCACGCCCACGCGAGGTCTCCCTTGCTGAACAAATCCCTTTTGATTCTATGCCTTAAGGGGTATCTTGGATGTGCACTTGCTTCAAGCATGTGCCCATTGTTGTCATTATCCACAACTCCCATAATTGGGACCACTGAAGCTAAATAACACCACCCTGAGACATGGAGGGGGACCCAGGGGTAACATTCCCTCCCACAACATACATATATACTCTTTCCCAGTGAAAAGCGTCTTTGGGCAATGTATTCTTGTAGGCGTCTATTTTGTACTGCAGTTACAAGGTGGTCTAGTATTTGTTGTATGTCTTTAGAGAAATTCTGGTAATTATCCCTTATGGTCTTATTTAAGCTAGGACTTGATATGTCAAACAGGGAACATGATTCTCCTAATGGGACTTGGCAGGAAGTAATATCAAAAATTGACTTTTTGCAAATGGAAGGGTTAACACGTGTGTTATTTCCTAGGCTGAAACACCAGTCTGGGAAATGGCTTCTACCATCTACTGGGAAGGTGATATTATTATTACTTGGCACATTAGTTAAAGTAGCAGAGGTCTCATTAAGGAACTGTGTAATATTCAAAGGGACAGCAATAAGAGGGATGCGGGCTGTTTCTGGATGGAGTTTGCTACATATCCAACATTTCTCAAAACCTGACTTCTTAGCATAAGCATATTTAAATTTTGCTAGCAACATTTCACTATGAAAAGTGGGTGGATTCTCATCTACACCATGCTTAATACTCAATTCTCTCTTTGTTCTATTATGTATCTCATATAAAGGGTATGGTCCGCATATACTTCTCATGACACCCAAGTCTTCAGGGTGATAGATACAGTTAGTAACAGTCCATACAAGGGAAAACACTGAAAATGGAATCAGGATTATCAGCAGCCATAGTTTTCCTGAGTCTGGTGAAACTGGAAAAGTCATTTTCTACAGGGTCTGAGCGGTCTGCCCCTGTCAGTACCCCCTTTTCTTGACTCTCCTGTTCAAGGTCAGGGAAGTCTGCCCCCGTTAGTACCTCTCTTGCTTCTGGATCCTCCTGTTCAAGGTCAGGGCAATCTGCCCCCGTTAGTACCTTCTTGCTTGCTTCTAGATCCTCTGGCTCAGGTCCTGTCCGCACCAACTTCACTCTAGTGGCATGGATCCAAGTAGGGCTGTGTTCGGTCAAGACAGCGGTCCTGGTAACTGCTACCACAGTGGTCTCTGGGCCGTAGGCGAAATCCTTCGGTTTCTTTCCTTTGGGCAGCAGCTTCATCACCACTATGTCTCCTTCTCTGAAGGGATGGGTATTTTCCTGTAAAAAGAAAAGAAAAGGTGCGAGCAACTTTTCGTTCCGTTCCACTTGATTCTTAAGTTTCAAATAATCTTTATTTGTGCTATTCATTCTTTCCATTATACCTGAACTCTGCGGATAAATAATCTATTTTCAAGATTTTTTAACTAGTTCCTGGCATATTTTTGATATGAAAACTGGAGCATAATTAAACCTAATTCAAGGCAGGCACCCCATCCAGGAATAATCTCCTGATTGAGAATGCATGACACCGTGTGGGCATCTCCCTTTTTGTGGTCCTAAAAGCTTCCACTCATCTGCTAAACACGTCCATTATTTGACTAAAAAGAACTCTTATTTCTTCCCTGCTTTGGGCCTATATGTGAAATATATTTGTAGATGTGTGAATGGGTTTAATGGGTATTGGAGATGCTCATGTGTGGCCTTATATGTTTGGATTGTTTCTCCCTAATACAGGTGATGAATCTAGCAACATATGCTTGCACTAAACTGTCAGTAATACTTCATATGTTCTTTCCCACCCCCTGTGTCCTATTCCATAATACTAGGCAATAAACAGTGGGGCGCTATCTGCGGGGATACACACGAGCTCCACTCTTTTAGAAAAAGGCTATTCTCAACTTTTTCTAAAACATCATCCAAGTCCTTAAACCTGTTCTGTAGCTTCTGGGTGCGTTTGTAGCTTCAACAATGTGTGATCTTTTGGCTTGGAGCAGGAAATTAACTACAGAAACATCCTCTGCTCCCTCTATGGCTGCCTATATATCATGTTGTGGTGTAACACAACCTTTAATACCAGTAGCCCATTTAAAACTGGGGCCTACCTAGGGTAAATGATGTGGCCATCCCCATTACCATCTCACAAGATGCTATGTGCTATGTTCGGAGTCACTTCAGGCATGCCTTTAGGCCTGGACTGCGACCATCTTGGACAAAAACTATAGGGCAAAGTTTACCACCATACTCCTGGGCAAGTACACCTGCCATGGTCTTACAATTGTCCCTTGCATAAACACAAAACATTTTTCCATGATTTGGGAGGCCCAGTGCAGGCGCTACAACCATAGCATTTTTCAAATAAATAAACGCATTCAACATTACTTGTGACATTTCTGGACCTGTGGTTTGTCTCAAAATGTTATTATAGATAGGAGCAGTCTGGATCCATAACAAGCAATGATCCTGTGGGCGGGCAAGACCCACTGTGGGCTGGCAAGACCCACTAGAGCAGCAGCTCTTCTGTGACTGACTCTACTATCACCCTCTGTGAGAACAAAACCAAGGTAAACAACACTTTCCTGACACCACTGTCATAATTCCTGTGACACTATGTGTCCACATACATGTACATTTCAATAAACTCACTCGCTCTGACTGGCCTCCGCAGAGTGACTACATATGTTATCCACATATTGTAGCGGGACTGAACCATGAGCAGGTGTCCATCCCCTCTTGCATGGTCTGGAGAACTATAGAGCGGACAATCAAATTGTCTGCTTAGCCCTAAGGCATTTCTACACCAGGTAAGTTACCTGGACTGAAAAATAAGAAACAAAGATGGCTGTGTCTCCTCGTCCAATGTTTTAAAAAAGAAACACACTACTTAAACCAATCACTGTACAGTGGGTAGCATCGGATTGTATGGCTATCAGTAGAGATGGCACATCAGATACCACTTGTATGCTATGATCAGATAAAGAACTAAAACACTTTTTGGCTTAGTGGCAATTTTCCAAAAAACTTTTTTTTTTTTTTTCCTGTGTCATTCTAACAAAAATCTGGCCAGAGGTTCCCCTCTTTCAATAGAGGATACCCATAAAATATCATTTAAAAACTATAATCAAATAAAAAGTTAATCTGATTTGAAACTTTTGGCTCTGTGCCAACAGGGTCCAATGGTCACACTAATTGCGGTAACTCTTTCTGTCCAAAAATAAATTCCATAATTATGACAGGAATAAAGATATGACATTTGAACGCTTTCTTGGCAAGTAGCCAATTTTTAAAATTTTGCAGGAAGGCTCCTCTTCACATAGGGGACCATTTGCCAAATATAATTTTTCATTATCTAGAATTCTATAAAAAAATAACTTTAAAATATCCTGCCGACAACGGCAATTTATATTTTTTTCTAGTAAAATAGTGTTTTTATTCATTATTACTACGCTCATACAAGATGGGCACAAATGTATAAATGGCAAAACTTCTAAAAAATTCTATAAAAATAATTGCATATGTATGGGGATTCTACAACTGTTCTGAATTAGGGAACTAATGCAGAAGTGCATTTGCAGCAGTGACCCCCCCCCCCCCTCTTTTCCCCTCGTGTAAGGAAATGTACTAGTTTTAAATGTATCTGACACATAAACATTTTCTGCTTGTCTGACATTACGAAGAAAACTACACCTGCCTTGGAGAATGAAACCGTGGGGTGCAGGTGTGGTCAGGGGTATTTGTAAGGTAATATTATTATTATAGGGGGACCTATGTTGAAAATGTCCTACTCTTTGATTTGCCTCTTCTGATAAGGTCCTTGGAAATGCGCCCTGACAGGCTGCTTTTCTTTAGACAGATCAAAAGAGCCAGTTGCATCGCTCTCTGTTATGGCTTTTTGAAAACCTTACAAAGTTTTAGTAGCCCAATCAGAAACTTGCTGTTTTACAATTAACATGTACTGTGACTTTAAATTAACGACAAATGTTTGAATTAGAAGACTTTGCTACTCAGCAATGACACTTAACTGCAGCCCAAAACTCTTAAAGTCTCACCCGTCTTCTGTCTATAGGCAATCGCTGTGGTCTATATCTACGTGTTTAAAGACTTTCACTTTCACTTCTAATAGCTCTACGTAGCTTTTTTTTCCTATTCTATTGTACTAATACGGGGCATAAATAAACCAATTCTCCCCGCCTTTTCCATGTACTTTACATTACAACTAAATATTTACTAAAAGATTTACTTGTATCTTAATATCTCTAAGGCTGGCCACACATGTCCGGACAACTCTTTATCGTACAATTTTCTGTTAGATCCACCACAAACCACATAAGAGGTCAAAATTAAACATATTCATCTGCATTCAATTAGGCAGAGGTTTGTACTACATAGCTGAAGATAAATTTCAAGAAAACTGCACTGGAAATTATAAGAAAATTGTATCATGTATGGCCAGCATCAGACCTAAACCTTCAGTATAATTTTACAAAACCATAAACAAAACATGTCTCTAAGATTTACACATTCACAAAATCACTTAAATGTATCTGGGTCCTTAGACCCTCTTTATGGTTAAAAACCCTCCTGAAAAGCCATTTGGTGTATGTATATTACACCTTATACTCCCAGGTATAGTGGCTATCAAGAAGGCTTTCCCACCATTATAGACAAACAAACAATACACATAATAAACATTTATCTTGATTTGTCTGATAACCCACGATCGGTCAGTCAATTTTTACAGTAATAATGAAACTGTCGCTATCAGTGTTATATTAACAGTCAGCAGGCGCAATTTTTACAAGTCATATATAATTATAGACACAGTTTCCATATATGTCAAACCAGCAATATAATACTCCAATACAATATGACAATATTTTCAAATGGCATAACAAAATGAAATAACAAAACAATCACGTGATGAACGAACTTATCTACTTACTAAATAAGCTTTTTTAGATCACACAAACAAATTATCTTATACTCTAAATCTTACAGTTTCTATGCGATAGAAAGATAGAAGTAAGAAAAGAAAGTAGTTGTTTTCTACACAGAACAGACTGACATATAATATCTTTCCCTGAAAGATATTCCAGCTTCCCTGAAGCCTCCTTATATATATATTATTATTCAAGCTTCCCTGAAGCTTCTATATATATAAAAAAATCCAGAGCGTCTCCCAGAGCTGCTCTATTATCCAACACGCTCCCTGAGCGTTTGGCGTATGGCTCATAGAACGGAACCAGGGCCAAACGGCCAAGTCCCACCGGACAGGCAAACAGATAAAATAAAATATCTCCTTACCCAGACCGGTGAATCCTTGGACCCGTGATGGCCGCTCTCTCTCCATCCCGGACGAGCCCCCAATCTGTAGGTGATTTCTCTTTATATTCACCCTAGATACCTTAAATGTATATTCAAAAGTTAAGTCCCTGACTTAATAGCAAAGTCTAGTCTGTTCTATGCAAATAAAGCAGAGCTCTGGAGAATGTTTTATCCTGTTGAAGAAAACACGTGCAACCAGTGATCAGTCTAAAACATTCTTAACTTTATTTGGAGCGGGGTAAGTCTTATACAGAAAATCCACAGGAAATACAATTGGGAGGGGGGTGAGTGCTCTCAGAAGTTAAACAATGGGTTAATACAGAATGTCCGTTAGAAACTGCAAAATGTGCCTTGTCTAGACCCTATGGCCCTAAATAACAATTGAGGAAGTTAATGTGTGAGAATGTATCTTTATCTTGAAGGGTCAGAACACTGAAAAAACATATAGGATGATTTACTTCGTGTGACTAAAGACTTAAAGTAACCTTAAACTGAAATAAGTCATTACAAGTCAGAGTTGAAGAAAGAAAATGGTGTGACACAGGTCAAGCATTAGAAAATGGTTGCCAGCAACTAGAAAGAGGTCCTGTCATTCCCCTTCAGCCCCCACCAGGAGAACACAGATATTACTGTTGGCGGCTATAATATCTACTAGCAATAATTGTATGTAAAATGCAACAGGCTGGTTGTACCCAAGTTGATCAATCAATCGACTTGGGTACATTGAGCCTGCCCATACATGGTTGGAATCTTAGCTGAGGTCTGCTAAACCTACCGAGATTCTAACCATCTATGGCAGGCTTTACTTTACATTATTTCTTCACACTTGTCTAAAATGTACTGTACATAGAGACAGCAAAATTTTGAAGTCAGATATTTCTTTTATAACTTAGAGCACTTCACATATTCTGAATAATCCTTATTAATACAAAGTAGATTAAAACAAAAATCAAACTATCAATATTTCTGGTGAAGGAATAATTTTAGCATAATTTAAGTCCAGATCAACATACACTATTCCTTTTATAATCAAGGACCTTTCCGTTTTTTTTCTGTTTCCAAACAAATTTTTGGATATTCGATTTAAATCGATTTTGATTCAAATTGAATTTGATTTGAATACAGATGAAAATTTTGAATAAAAAAGGAAACAAAAACAAATCATTCTAACATAACAAATGTAACTAAAAGAAATTTTAAACTTAACTAATCCATTTGAAACAAAACACATTTTTTTCGTTCTGCACATGTCTACTGTTGATACTTTAAGAAATCCAATAAAGTGATTCTAAAGCCTTAAGGTCTTTTACCCTAATGCATTCAATGCATTAAGGTAAAAAACCTTCTTTGATGCAGGATCCCTCCAGCTTCCCCCCCCCCTTATTCTAGCCTGAGCCTGATTAGATCCAGCGACATGCACGAGAGCAGCGGCTCTCGCTGCTGTCTCACTCCTTATTGGGCAGATTGATAGCAGGAGGAGCCATTGGTTTAAAAGACTCTTGGACGTACATCTCAAGGATCAAAACATTCAGGGGTATGAGAAATGATTTACACCTACACAGGTTGAACTGGATGGACTATTGTCTTTATTCAACCTCAACTACTATGTAACAATGTAAATGCTGTGATGAGGAAGTGTGGGTCAGGGCCGATTTGCCCAGTCTTGGTCAATATATTGCATGGATGACCACATAGAAAGCTGCTTTCCATGGGGGGGCACTTGCCAAAGAGGAGGCATCTACAGATGTCAGCATCTGTAGAGAGGGGAAGAATGCAGCCCCACCGTCTTGTGTCCCAACAGGCAGATGTCCAGAAGTTGTGAGCCCTAAGCTTTCCCTCTTCATCAGAAACCTTTCCCTGCTGCTAGTTCTGTTCCTACTAGGTATGTCCCTACCTGTCCCTACTCTACCAACTCGCAAATGTGCGCCAAACCTGGGAGCCAGGGCCCTGACAAAAGCCTGCGGCATATCTGTGCATGTGCCGATTTTTCTGGCCATCAGCGCACCCACAGGGTTTCCCATGCACATGCAAAGTCTGCTAATAGATAAGTCCCTTTCCCTGTCTTTGCACGTGTGTGGGAAACCCCCTGGGCATGCGCAGATGTACAGACAGGCTCTGCCAGGACTCTAAGGCCAGTCAGAGCCCTGTGGGTGCATCTATGCATGCAAAATAATAGGGGCACTGGGGAGGCGAAGCTTGTTCACAGCAGGATGGAAGTTCCACTTTAGGCAAACTGCATTGCAAGAACCTACTGGTTTGTTAGCTTTATTAAATGAACTACCAAATGAGAGGGACTGTCTGATGGAGAACCACCTGATCAATCTCAGTGTTGTATCAGTGAATCCTTATTTCTCTGCACCCCTATACGAGTTCCTGAGTGTTTGAAAATGTTTTTCCAAAAATTAAACACCCAGTGCAGGGGATGCAGGGGGTGCAGGGGATGCAGGGGGTGCAGGGGATTCAGGGGGTGTGTAGGGGATGCAGGGGGTGTAGGGGATGTCTGTAAATTGACTTCAAGTTCTGTGCATGCTTCTGGGAAATCAGTGAGCCAGCTGGTCAGGAAACTGGATATTTATTTCACCTTTGTTATTTAGTAAACTTGGAGTTTTCTCTTAACATTCACAACTGGAAATTGCAAACTCAAGTTTTTTTCAAGGGTAGGTCTATCGGTGCTGTTTTCTCTCAATAGAGGCCAATGCTGACCAATGCTAAGGATGATAGAAGTGTTCCCTCTGACTCCTCCATAGGTGCAGATATGAACATTGGCCCAATACAAACATGACATGGTTGTTACCAAGACTGTTCAAGGACTTTTACATGGATTGGTTAAGTCTGTAGACAGCTTACATGTATAATGAAGATATTACAATGAGTTGACATAACTATCATAAAATGCATGCTAATGCAACAACATAAAGACTTGACTGATGCAGTACCTGTCACCTAAACTAGATGGCAGCACATGGTTAAACCTTGACCCTTGTATAGATTTACAGTGAGTTGTAGACTCTTTTAGGGGAAGATGGACATATGGCTTCATTGTCATAAGATGTATCTATCTATTTGTCTGTCTATCTATCTATCTACCTGTCTGTCTGTCTGTCTATCTATCTATCTATTTATCTATCTACCTGTCTGTCTGTCTGTCTGTCTATCTATCTATCTATCTATCTATCTATCTATCTATCTATCTATCTATCTATCTATCTATCTATCTATCTATCTATCTATCTATCTATCTATCTATCTATCTATCTATCTATCTATCTATCTATCTATCTATCTATCTATCTATCTATCTATCTATCTATCTATCTATCTATCTATCTATCTATCTATCTATCTATCTATCTATCTATCTATCTATCTATCTATCTATCTATCTAGATGTGCCTTATTTTAAGAAATCTGCTTTGTTATCTGGATATAATTAGTAATTTCTGATTTATGGATTCCATTCAAAATGCTGACATTCCTTATAGCACACATGCGTATTGTAGTTGATCATTTTGGCATAAAGTATGTTTATTTGTATGAATAAATGACACAGAAAAGCAATGTTCATCTTAAAAAAAACTGCATTTATTTCATTACTAACAAAATATGAAATACCTAATATGATATTAAAAAACTTGAGTACATTCAAAAATACATCTAAATATGTTACATCCCAGCCATGTGCTGTTTTATGCCTTACATTTCTTTTGCATCTACTATATAAGTCAGACTCTCTGTTATGTAACTATATTTTTCTGTCTTCATTAGTGTAAACTTTTAAAAAGGAATCTGTAGGAAATATTAATATTTATTTTATGGATGGTCTAATATACGTATAGGTCTAAATACTTCCTAGAAGGGCAGTGCTGGTACAGCTGTCCTGTTACATCTCAGAGCTACATCTGCAGATAAGTGTCATGGTATGAAAATGCTGCTACAGGATTCAACAAGGTAGGAAAGATGCATCCAGTAAATGTTACATGAAGGTAAACAGAAGCCAGTCACTAAAAGTAATTTCATGGTAGTGATGGTGGAAACCCCCTTTAAATGAAACTGGCAGCTTTATCATATAACAGCTGCTAGCAAATAGCAAGGCGTACCTTTTATGAGTTCTGTTTTATGTATGCAGCATTACATAAGTACAGATATGCAGATCTGGTCTACAATATTATAGGTTAGCTAAAAGCCCCCCCAATGGGATGGAGTTGAAGGATGTTTAAAACCATTGTCAGATCTTTTTTGCCCATTCTAGGGAATAGAAATGTAGACATTTTCTGCAAAGTGATCTTTTCTTAGACAGTTGTCACCACAACGTGTGTCCCCGATAGAAGATTTCCCCTTTTTTCCTGTTCTGGTGACAACTCTAGATTTTTTTTTCTCTCACATCCCTAATTACATTGATCACCAGGACAAATCTAGAAAATGAACTGCTCAAGAACAAACAATAACCAAGGACAAAGACAGCAATACAACCTGACAGAGGTTCCAACCCCAACACTAAATTGATTCTGCCTCGTACACACGTACCGATCGTCAGCCGAACGATTGGCCGTCTTTTGTCCAGGGCTGTCGTGTCTGTTGAAAACTGCAAAAGACTGCACACAAATTTTGTCGGCCAACAACAGCCGACTGCAGAAGTGATGTCATGTGATGGTTAACTTTCCTTGTGTTTGTTCTTTTCTGAGCATGCCCAGTCTTGCAAATCTGCTGTCTGTCGGCCGAATTCTGTACTGACTGGCGAACAATCGGCCGTTCTGGTGTTGGCCAACAAAAATTTTAATGCCTGCACAACAGATTCTTTTCGGCCGAAAGTGCGCTGTCGGAAGCATCATACTAACAAGCCTACAATCGGCCGAATATTTACGGCCGACAATCGGTACGTGTGTACGGGCTTAAATCATTAATACTGATATTATTTTCCCTTGAAGTCATCTCAAAACTCATACTAAGCTGCTGTTATGGACCTCTTTCTGAAAATGCAAAATTGCTTGGCTGTCTCTGACTTTAACACGTTCAGAAGCTATTGTAAATAAAGAAAATTTGTATAAAAAAAAAATACACACAAGGGGTCTTCAAAAAGTTTATACACTATTTTATATTTAATAGAGTTTAAAAAGTGCGGAAACTTTTTGAAAAATCCTCATAAATGTGTGTGTGTGTCTATATATATATATATATATATATATATATAGAGTTTTATGGTTTGTGTATATATATATACATATAGTTTTATGGTTTTTTATGGTTTGATATCTATATTAGTTTTGACTAGCTGCTCAATTTTCCGTCTATTGAGAGGCGTGCAGTGATTTTTTTTTTTTTGTTAGTTGAGACACTAACCTGGATTAAGTCTGTGAATTTGTTCAGAACCAATAGAAATACTGAACCATACCATGACAGCCAGGAAAGACATGGCAGCCTGCAATAATCTTCAGTACAAGTCTCCCTTGGGTTCTGTATGACATTCCTGCAGAATTCTGACATTTAACATATAAAAATAGTTTATTCTTTGTGTTCTGTATAAAAGAAAAGATAAATGCAATTTTTTTAAGGCTTCATTCACACTTGTGCAACTTGTCATGCGACTTTGGACATCAAAGTCACATGACAAGTCGCACCCCATGTTTTCCAATGAGTACCGTTCATATCTATGAGACTAAAGGGCCATACACACTATAAGATTTTCTGAAGACTTTTTCCTTTAGACTTACCAAAACCATATAATATGAGGTCAAACCTAAACACTTTCAATTTGTATGCAAGCTGGCCGGCCCTTGCACTACATAGAAAAGGTAAATCTGAAGGAAATCTAATCACAAAAGTTGGATAGTGTGTATCCAGCTTTAAAGTCGCAGTGACATCAGAGTAGTTCATGCACTACTTTGGTCTGACTGTCATGCGACTTGAGGGACATAGACTTCACAAAGTCCCACAAAAGTCACACCTGAATGTTTTACATGCGACAGTTGTCCATTATCATTTGTCGAAGCTAAAGTCGCATCCAAGTTACGCCCTTCCAAAGATGCATCAAAGTTGCACTCCAAAGTTGTGCAGCTTTGGAGTCATACAAGTGTGAATGGAGCTTTATTACCAACTGCAAACTTGTGTTTCAAATAGCAACTGTCAGTAGAGGCAGCTCAAAGCTACATAATAATAGAGAATAAAGAGTGAAAAGTAGCATTGGGCACCAGATATTATTACATAGGTTAGGTCATGGCTGTTTGCTATTAGATTACCAGTTAAAGATAAAGGTGATTGTCTTTTTGCTGGTCATGGTGCTGGTTTGCTGGCCATATGTTGAAATAGGATATATTTAACAGATAACTTCCAGTCCATCAAGGAAAGAGCACTTGGACCAGCAGCAGTTTACTATGGCGACACAAACATTTCTGCTTCCGACATGGGGGGGGGGGGGGATTTACTAAAATTGGCACATACAGAATCTGGTGCAGCTGTACATAATAACTAATCATAGGCGTGCGCACAGGGTGTGCCAGGTGTGCCTGGGCACACCCTAATCACCCCATGTACATTAACATTATCACTTTTTGTGCTGGTAGGTAGAAGGGAAAAATCTCTCTCTTACTGATTCTGCCATAAGAGAAGTCTTTAGGCACTTGCCTTTCAATGTGTCGGCAGGGAGATAAATGTGCTGTGGTCATATATATGTAGACACACAAACACGTGTGTTTGAGCTTTGGGGTGCACACCCTAATTTATTAGGCTGCGCACGCCTATGTAACCAATCAGCTTCTAACTTCAGCTTGTCCATATCAATATAGTAAAAATAAATCACTCTGAGCTAAGTATTGAATAATTTATCTGCAAACTTAGACATAGAACAACTCCAACACTGCAGAACTTTCTGAAAAAAAAGTGTTGGAGATGAGAATCAAAGGCTCTAGAATGGGTGATTCTCAACAGCAGAATGCTCAGCAATGAAAGTGTGCATTTAAAAATTAAAATCACATTCAACAGGGTCACAGGCTGCTATGTATAACAGTGCGATTTACATGTGACAGGTCACCTTATGGAATTTTTTAAGATAATATTTTATCAAGAAAAAAAATCAAGGATTTCTGGGGTACCATACACAGGAGATAAGTGAGGAGATCTTTAGGAACAGCTCTGACACCATGTCTGAGGACTGTCTGTTCTTGGAGTGCCTACTGAGTTTTCAAGATCTAAGATCTACTTCTCACTCCAAAAGTGATCCTTTTGTATATAAAGCCCCGTACACACGCACAGATTGTTGGCCGTAAATTGTCAGCCAACGTCCGATCGGCCGATTGTCGGCTTGTTAGTATGATGATTCCGACAACCAACTGCGAATTTTCGGCCGAAAAAAATCTGGTGTGCAGGCTATAAAATTTTTGTTGGCCAACAACAGAATGGCCGATTGTTCCTCAGTCAGTACAGATTTCGGCAGACAAAAATCAGATGAGCAAGACTGGGCATGCTCAGAGAAGAAAAAACACAGGGAAAGTAAACCATCACATGACATCACTTCTGAAGTTGGTTTTTGTTGGCCAACAAAAGTCCAGTGCAAGTCTAGAGCACCTTTTAACCAACACAACAACACTGGACAAAAGACGGCCGATCGGTCGGCCAACAATCTGTGCGTGTGAACGAGGCTTAAGATTACTTTTGCTGATCCCACCACTATAGCTGCTCTTATTACCCATTCTTTATTATAAGATTATAGGCAGGGATGATCTTTGTTGATTTGGTTGCAGACTTGGCAGAGTTTGTGGCGAGCATTGGTCTATCTTTAATGTCCATTAATAGTCCTTCAAAAGTTTCTTGGCCTTCATGGGTTTTTGACTATTTGGGCAGCTGTACGGCTTTCATGTTGAGGTTGGTGGGAACAAAGTGAGTGAACCTGCAGACAGAACAGGCACAAACGCTGCTCCCTCCTGGGATGGTAAAGGCCGAGCATGGCTGCTCCTCCACCGACAAGGAGTGCATTTTGCCCGAGCACTGAGTCTCTCCATTGCTGCCAGTGCCAGGTGCCAGAAACACAGACCCTGGAGCTGCAAAGAGTGGCAGACCAGCAAGAAGCAACCTGGGAGCTGGGCCACTCATGTCCCCAATTATTCTACGTAATTCTTGAAGGGAACTTCCAAGAAGCAGTATGTAATTCCTGGCCAGCAAGAGGGTGGCAATCTTGGACAACTTCCTACCCGGTGAGCTCTGGCAGTGGGTGGCAGAGTATGGCATGATGACTTCTCTTAGGGCGTCCATTGCCAAGTTAAGATCTTGCATCCTCTTCCTCTCCCGGCTGTTTATCTTCTTCCTCAACTGCTGCTGCTCCTCTCTCAGGTCTCTACTGTGTCGTCCACACCTGTGCGTGGCAAAAGCGGACACCAGCTTGTCTTTTCCTTCCCCGATGTTCAGAAGGGAGGTTGGATGTCGGCACACAGCACCAAGCTCCTGGCTCTTTCCACTTGACAGGTCACTGGGACAATGTCTTATCATCTTCTCTCTGCTCTGTATAATTCTGCAGATCTGCATAGTCCTCAGCCAGAACTTTGCCAGTGAGCTCAGCGATGCCTAGGAAAGCATTTTTTTTTTTCAGGGCTCTAGCTTTGGAATTCAGCAGGATGCAGACGGGCAAGCTATTGTGTTAACCAGTCACTTGACTGCACGTTCCTCTCAATTTCCCATTCATAAACTAATGTGTGAGACAGCCCATTCCAGAGTCAAACAGAGCGAGAACTTTCATTGGCTGCCACATTCAGACTTTGGACTGAAATCCTCGAAGCCGCACAGCCATGACTACAGCCTTTCACTGTATTAGACTAAGAGAATTGTATACAAAAATATTCTGTGAGTAGGGGTGTTTTCTCTGAATGCAGTTGGCATGTGTTCAAGATCATAAGTTGGGCCCCATAAACAAGGGAGAGCCATTCCACACTCCAGCCACCTACATGTGGACATTTTTTTAACATGCAAAAAATTTGTTTTGAGATAAAGCGGCACATGAAGAGCCCTGTGCTAAATGCCCCCGGTGCAAGAAATCATGAAGGGCCCCCCTGCACACTGGGGTCCTTTTGACACTGTAAACATAACACAAAAAAAAGAGGGTGCACCAGCCTAGCGCATTATCCTCAGTAGGCTTTAATTAATAAATAGTTAAAAAATGTCTACTCACAAACAAGTGATGTAAACCAGCATATCAAATCCGACTGACAACGTCCATAATGTTGGAGTCCACTGTCTAAGTCAAGGAAATCCTCTGACGCGTTTGGAGGCAGTACCTCTTCCTGAGAGTCTCAACAGACTTGTCATGTGACTTTGATGCCCAAAGTCGCATGACAAGTTGACAAGTGTGAATGAAGCCTTAAAAAATTGCATTGATCTTTTCTTTTATACAGAACACAAAGAATAAACTATTTTTATATGTTAAATGTCTGAATTCTGCAGGACTGTCATACAGATCCCAAGGGAGACTTGTACTGAAGATCATTGCAGGCTGCCATGTCTTTCCTGGCTGTCATGGTATGGTTCAGTATTTCTATTGGTATTTCTATTGGTTCTGAACAGAGTCGGGACAAGGAGCTTCATACATAAGGCCCTGATCCTCCCGGCCCCATCAACTGTTATAAATGCAAGTGCAATACCATTTATCCCACACAAACTAGCCACAAGTCTCCACCTCATTGAGCCACCTGTCCCAGATCTTGTAAAATGTATGTGGGTAACCTCTGTGAATACACATAAACCTTTTATTTTTAAAGTGTGGTTAATCTCAGCCATCCATTCCTCGAATCGGGGAGGCTGGGTGCGCATCCATCTTGGCAATACGTTTTCTCGTTGTGAGGGTTTCATGATATTAGGAAGGTTCTGGTGGATCTATCTAAATCTGAGTCTGGAAAGATACCTAGCAGGCAGGGCTTGGGGTGCAGTGTCATGGGGGAGCCCATAGTGTCGTGCAGGAATTTAACTACTGGTTCCCAGAAACCCTGTACATGGGGGCATTGCCAAATGATATGATGAAAGGTGTCGGGAGTAACCCCTCATATAGTACACAACCCTGTAAGTTGTGGTCTATACTATACCTGGCCTGGCGAATCGGTGTAATATAAGAGCAATGAAGAATATACAGTTGGGTAAGACAGTCCGAAAGTTTGGGGGATACCGTTTTACAAGCATCTAGCGCCTCCCCCCATTCCTCATCCTCCATATCCCCTACATCCCTTTCCCAGCGGGGTTTAAGTGCGTATGCACCGGCAGTCAAGGGGAGTACATGTAACGCAGCGTAGAACATGGATATCAATCCCCTGGCTTCAGTTCCCTTGAGCACCTCAAGTACAGACACAGCTTCCAGTCAAGGAGGAGTCCCAACGAACTGAGCCCGAAAGGCATGTTGTACCTGGAGATATCTGAAAAGCATATGGTCCGGTAGGCTAAACTCCTCTCTCAAATGACCTAAGGCTACTGTCCGATAGGATGTGGGAGAGATAATAGATACACCTGGCGCTCCACGCATGTGAATCCGGTACTATATCAAATTCTGCAAAGGAGGCATTATGCCACAGCAGAGTCATCATATGAACACAGGGTACATCCAATTTATCTGATACCACATCCCATATATCATATCCATATAGTGGTACAATAGAGAGTTCTGATCGCCTACAGTCTCTGCCCCACGCAGTCCCCCAAGAATAGCATTTAGGGGGTCGACCATAGCATGAGACCAGGAGGGGCATATTAATGTAAGAAACCTGTGGCAATCCCCCTTGTCTATGTGGAATAGTTGAGCTAACTGAGCTGCCAAATAATACAGGCTAAAGTCTGGCGCCTCCCAGGTCCGGTGGGTTCCATATGACATTTTTAACACTTTCTTTTTTAAAAACAGAGCTTTCGTTTGGAGGTATTTAATCACCACTGGGATTTTTATTTTTTGCTAAACAAACAAAAAAAATATATATATTTTTTAAAAAAAAAGTTTCTTAGTTTTCTTAGTTTCTGTTATAAAATTTTGCAAATACAGTAGGTATTTTTTCTCCTTCACTGATGTGCGCTAATGAGGCTGCACTGATGGGCAATGATGAGTCGGAACTGATGGGCACTGATGAGGCAGAACTGATGGACACTGATAAGGCGGCACTGATGAGACTGCAGTAATATGCAGCACTGATAGGCACTGATAGGGGGCACTGAAGGCAACCTTGATGGACACTGATAGGCGGCACTGAAGGCGACACTGATGGAAACTGAAGGTGGCACTGATAGACACTTATAGGCAACACTGATGGACACTGATGGACACTGAAGGCGGCACTGATAGGCGGCACTGACGGCGGCACGGATGAACAATGAAGGCGACACTGATGGACACTGATAGGCGGCACGGACAGGCAGCACTGATGGACATTGATAGGCAGCACTGATGAGGAGGGACTGATAGGTGGCACTGATAGGCAACACTGATGGGCACTGATAGGCAGCACTAAATGCATGCTAATATTCTGCTAGCTTTACTTACTGCAGCTTTGCATTGCATGCCATTGCTGAGCCTGCCATCTACTAGAACCCCAGATAATTTTCCATCCCTGAATCCACTAGAGATTCTCCCCCTAGTGAGTAACTTGGGTTCATTTCTTAGTCCACAAGTGTTACTTTACATTTTTCAACATTAAACCTAATTTGTCAAGTGTTGCAACATGACAGAGAGTGGGAGCTCAGAGATGGAGCCAGTCTGACGGTGAATTCCAGATGGGTTCTTTCTGTGACAGAAGATCCATCATCCTGTTGGTCCTGGGTAACGTGCTTCATTGGGTGCTTTGATGCCAGCAGCCAAGTGGCAGCCAACTTCTAGCAGCCAACAATGTGGAGAGGACTAGAGAGGGACCGGCTGCACTGTTGACTGCAGGGGAAAGGCACAGAGAGCACTGGCAGCCCCTAATGACCCTCTTCCTCAATGTGTGTAGTTGGTGGGTGCACAATGGGCCCTAACCCCTCGGGTCTGTACCACCAGCTTACACTGTACACATCGAGGACATGCCACTGTCTATGGTACTATACATTTTGGTTATCAGGTTATTCAACAGCTTTGAGATCAATCAGTTGTATGTGAAAACATGTTCTAAAGATCTTACAGGTTACAGGGAGCAGTCATGTCATGTTAGGCACAGAAGACTGAACAGTTAAAGAGACCCTGTCAATGTCTCAAAAATGTATATCTGAACGTCCTTGCAAGAGAAGAGCCATAGGTCCTTATCCTCATACTTGTTTTTTTGCCAATGACTCAAAGCATTGCTAGAAGATGGCCAGCATGACAGCCAGGCCAATGCCACTTTTAGAGGTAGAGAGGTTGGCTATGGCAGCTTGTGTTTTTCTGTAATGATATGTAACACTGCCCCCTAGGGAGCTGCTGAGATTGGATTCCCCTGGGTTAACCATAGCAACAGTCTGTAAAACTTATCACTTTATCATTTGGCTCAGGCAATGAAAAGTCCAGGGGATTTGGTTTTTGTGTTTTATTTTAGAACTTGGATGGGAGAAGGGATGAGTGGGATACTCCAACTTGAACTATGCACAATTTCTGAGGACAACTAACTGTAATGTGTGCCGCTGCTTCACCGTGCCACTAAAGTGAAGTAGAAGATATGTTCCTGAATGTATTCCTCTTCATGGTCCTAACTTGGCACCCTCTTTCTTACTTCCCGTGCATGCTAGCCCCTTGTCCACTGACTCTCCACTGGAGTGGTCCCCTTCCTGGGCAGACCCCTGGCAAGCTTCCCGGTACTCACGGACTCTGTTTTTCCCTGGGTTTCTCTGCCTTCAGCTCCGCTTTTCAGTATCCTGGACCTGCTGGCTCAGCATCACACACTTGGTCCACTAGGCCGACTGCCTGTGACCAGGAGGAGAGACAGACGTCACCCTTCTCCTGGGACTCGGCTTTCCGCCCAGAAACGCCCTGTCACATGCGCCCCTGGCTTTGCTTTTATAGCCTATCCCAGAATGCACCACTCTCTGTGCAAACCCATTGGGACGGCTACAAAAGCTTGTGTGTCACTGGCTGGGTTTCCTCCACTGTCCAGCAGGCTCCCCTTTGGATACAGTGGGGACATTCCCTCAGACCAGATAAATCACACATGAACACATGCAACAGGCAAAACTAACAATCAGGCTCCCCTGATAAGCAGGCAGAACAAATTATGCTTTTACCTAGCACCTACCTAGGAGGGTGCTACAGATAAGTTGCATTTAAAGCCTAACTTTAGGTTTTATGTGCCCCTCCCTGTCCCATTCTTCTGAAAATACCCTAATTGCTGGAAAATAAGCAGGGTTCTTTTCCTCCTCTTCTGGCTTCTACTCTTACCTGGCAGTGTTCATGTAACCCCAGGGTACCTAATATTGCACCAGCAAGGGATATGCCATGACAGCCTGGGCATATAGGAACTGGGTATAATTCAACCTGGAAGAGGAGTGGCCATGACAGGACAAAGTGAAGAGCAGTGGTGTATTTAGGTTTTGTGCCGCCCTAGGCCTGACTAAACTTGTGCAGCCCCCAATTTAAATATGACCCACCTCTTCCTGTAAAGGCCACACCCCTTCCTGGTTATGACCCGCCCTGTCATCTGTAAACCACAGACAACAACCAGTCTATCAGTGCCCATCAGTCCAGCCTCATCAGTGCCGCCTTATCAGTGCCCATCAGTGCAGCCTCATTACTGCCCATCAGTGCAGCCTCATCAGTGTGGCCTCATCAGTAAAGCCCGATCAGTGGCCACCAGTGCAGTCTATCAGTGCCTATTAATGCAGCCTATCAGTGAAGCTTACCAGTGGCCATCAGTGAAGCCTATTAGTGCCCATCAGTACCAGCAGGTAGCAGTGTGACCGCTTTATGGGGGTGCCAGACTGATTTGCCCCATAGGACTGGCACTATACTAAAAGTGTAGTGCAAGCCGGTGGGGACCCTTTTCGTGCGGAAGCCAGGAGGAGTCTGTTTTTTTTTCCATGTGGGGTGCAGCTTTTTTGCTGCCCCCCTACAAAGTGCTGCCCTAGGCCTGGGCCTTGTTGGCCTAGGCCAAGATACAGCACTGGTGAAGAGTCTCCAGTGGACAGAGACCCAGTGAGAAGGTGAGTATTGCAGCAAAAGATACATTTTATTCCTCCCTACAGGTATTTGGGAACTAAATACTGATATTCATCGATTTTTTTTATCTGAAATTGGGATTCAATGAGTTAATGGCTCAAAACAATTATTCAGATTAGATGTTCTGAATTCTTTGGCTGCATGCTTGTTTTGCGTAGGTGACTTAAAGGGATTATAAAGTCTCAAAGTTTTTTTACCTTAATGCATTCTGTGTGTTAGGGGAAAAAAACCTTCTTTGCTGCAGCGCCCCTCTAGACCTTTCACTTTCTCTTACCTGAGCCCATTCGTTGCAGCACCATGCACCAGCCCAGCGGCTCCAGCCACTGGCTCTCAGATTCGTAGCAGCAGGAGCCACTGGCACCCGCTGCTGTCAATCAAATCCAGTGACACGGAAGCGGGGGGCCGAGTCCCGCTGTCTGTGTCAATGAAAGCAGCTTTTCTGGGGGCACCTGATGAAGAGAAGGCCTAGGGCTGCTCTGTGCAAAACTCTTGCACAGAGCAAGTAAGTATAACAAGTTTGTTATTTTTATTTTAAATAATCCGAACCTTTACAACCCCTTTAATAGATAGTGAAAAAAGAAATCCACTTTTAAAAACATTTTTTAATCTTACAGCTGAAAAATTAAAATGCCCTGTGAGTGGGACATACAATCAACGTATGCTCTCTCCCAGTACTTAGAAGCATTGTTTCCATATTACTGTATCTGTTGTTGTGGGCCTTGACCCTTATGCATTCGCTAATAACTTTGGCAAAAGTACCCATGAACTGAAGACAGCCCAGGACCCATTGTACAGTAAGTGCCCGTTCACATACGAGCGACGCTACTTCGCACCGCGACCTCGGAGCGGCCGCCACGGACTTCATAACATTGAAGTCTATGGCGGTCGCCTCCTGGTCGCCCCAAAGAAGCTCCAGACCCTTTTTCTAAGTCGGAGCGACTTGTGTCGCTCCTATTAGAACGGGTCCGCAGCTTCCCTATGGGAGGCGACCTACGGCGACCTGTGAGGCGACCAGGTCGCCTCACAGGTCGCCCTAGTGTGAACCGGGACTTAATCAACTATTGCCTGTGAGCAATCACAACACTGAAAAACAGAATAAAGGTTCATGCTATTTATGTGTTCAGCTGGTTAGTTGTATTTTAAACAGACCCCATTAGTCTTGCATTAAAATTGTACCTAAAGGTCCCTACAAGAGAAGAGCCTTTATACTCACCTCTGATGGCCTGTGTCTCCTACCTCCTATTCAATACTCCCAAAATTGTCAGATGACGGTGTCCTCCCCCCCAGAGTGCTGTGGCTTCCTCCAACCCCTATGTCACTACAGGACTCTCACTAGTAATGAAGTAAGGGTCTAGGGATGGAGCCACATAATGCAGCAGGGGGACTCACAGTATTACATTAAAAAGGAAATCAAGCTTCCTCTGTAACTTGTACCTATAGGTAAGCCTCTGATAAGGCTTACCTATAGCTACAGTAAATATCTCCTAGACATGAGAAACGAAATGTGTTCGGTAGTACCCTGCGAAGCCTCCATCCCTATTGTACATACAACTGCAGCGTTTTGCCCATTGGGACTTTAGATGAAGCGCCACACAACCAGTAATAAAAACATAGTACAAGTTTATTGAGTATATGCAAGAAATAAAACTGGGAAAATGTGTCATAATGCAAAACAGCTGGACGAAGTTTACAAATCCATTACATTGGTACATACAGTATTTAAATAGTACATAGTAAATGTGTCATGGCATCTGTGCTGAACTGACGCGTTTCGTAAGTTCAGTCTCACTCTTCAGAGGTTGGTGCAAAGACATAATCTATAAAGTAAAATTATTAAAAAATTATAACATAGTAATGAACATGGAAATGTATCAGGTAGATTGGAATGTGGGAATCAGACTAAGGGATCCATACTCATAAAAATGCAGGATGCGTCATGCCAAAATCGCACCGGCAGCCACCTGAGAGCTGTGGGTAAAGGTTCCAAAATGGGCCAGCAGCGCAAAACAGGACAGATGGAAAAATGGACAAACAGAACTGTCCAACATAACCTGCCAGGATGGTGGCTAGAAAAAAAAAAAGTGTAAATGGTTGGTGATGTGCACAATTCAAAATAAATAAAATGAAAAATGATGGAAAGGTAAAAAATCTGTAAAAACATGCATGCACCGTATAGGAGATATTTACTTTGCATGCAGCCAGTGACATCACTGGTGCATGCGCTCTGAGGGAACGGCCACCCGTGCTGTTCCTTCAGAGTTCTGTGCTGTGAACGGCGGCTCCTGTGTGCCATGACTTCATCGCGGCTCCGGCCAATCAGATGGCTGGAGGACACGAACCCCAGAAGAAAGAGGGGTGAACATGTTGGGCGTGTCAGCGGTGTGCGGTCGCCGCTGCAGGGGCTTCGTTCTAAGGTAAGTATTTTTTTTAATGAGCTAGTATGCGATGCCTTTGTCTTTCAATTTCTATTTTTTTTATTTATTATTTATTTATTTTTTTTTGGAGGTTTACGACCCCTTTAAGAGTTTATGAGATTGCTTGAATGGGCTTTTTGTTCATTCAAATGGGTTTTGCATTCCCCTGCAGGTTTATGGTCAAATGCAGGTCAAAAGTAGGTCAACTGCACCTGCCAATGAATTCTGGATGATCTCAGATGCATCTCCAATTTACCAGAGAGGTAAGTCGTCTGACTTTCCTGATCTGCAGACTTGATCTTGATCAATGAGTCATAAAGTATTGAAGCTATCATAACAAGCAGACTTCTAGAATTTTCCAAAAAAGGTTTGCAATGGCAGCCCCATATTTCTTTCACAACAAGTTTACATTAAAGGCCAACCCCATGAAAAAGTTTTACAAATTAAAAAAGCCCCCCTGCAGGAATTAAAAACAAAAGAGCAGCTCAAACTACCATATTCTCCTTTAATCTGTTGCTAGAACATCTTTTTTTTTACAAACCAGTGGCCAAAATCAATGCTCTTTGCTCACTCTGCCCCTAAAAAAGTGTCACTAAATCCACAACAAAAAAACAGTCTGTATATGCAGTAAAGCATGCTTGTTATACTCACTGTGGAACCTAAGGGGTTAATCCTCTGCATTGTGTAAAAAGGCCCTTTGATCCTGTCTTCTCTGATCCTCCCCTTCTTCTACTGTCCCCAATCCATCTCTTGATAGAACTGAGCCTTGGGTGAAGCTGCACATGCTCAGTTTGGTGTTTAATGCTAGAGAGTTTTTTCTTTCTTGGAGTGCATGTGATCAGCACAGGGCCAATCAGCACTGTCCAGAAAGAGGGTCAGGGGTCCTACAGCCTCATAGAACAATGAGGGGATAAGAAAAACTCTTCCTACAAGCTTTAACCAGACACTGATATAAGTCATAAGACCTCTATATGCTGCTAATGAATAAAGTTATTCAGCAGTAGGGATGATCGAACGGTTTGGGTCGACCATCGGTTCGACCCGAATATTGACTGTTTGAGGTTCGGCCAAATTTAGAACTTTTTGCTGAAAAAGTTCGGAATTCGGCAACCAGAACCGACCAAAATGCAACGCGACAGGAAATGGGCTTTAAAAGCCCATGATTGGACCAGGACCATCAGTAAAAGCCAATTGAGGGGGCAGGAGAATGCTAGGAATGTGATTGGAGTGACTAGGGGGTCCAGAGGCCAATCATTACTGAATACGCCCCCAGTATATAAGATAGCCCTCCGCCAAATTCCTAGCATTTTAATACAGGGACACGGAAGAGAGTAGAAGCAGTTCTGTTACTTCTGCTTCAAAAGTGTCATTTAGCAATTATTAGTGTGAGGAAAGGGATATCTAGTGTAGTTAGGGTGCTATTTTCCACTATAGTTAGCTTCAAAAATCAAGTTTCTGTAGGGAAAGTGTTAAGTGCCAGGGTGACCGTAGTGTAGTGTAGGGTGAACTGACACTGACTGCTATGGCATGGGGACCAAACCCTTGCATTTCAGGGTGACCGCTATAGAGAAAAGATTGTTTCTCTTATGTGACTTACAGAGCAGCGATATGGCTTCTCGCCGGTCAGCCTGCTTTTTGCTGCAGGCGTTTATAGGGCTTTTTTGAGGACATGATTGGAGTCAGGCATGACATCTGAACTTGTGTATAGGGGTATATATACACACACATGTATGTATATATACACCTACACATAAAGAAAATAATATTGCTGCGCCAAGTCTTTCATTGGAGATAAATAAATAAATATGTTTGGTGTACAAAATGTTATCACAATACAGTAAAACCTTGGATTGCGAGCATAATTCGTTCTGGAAACATGCTTGTAATCCAAAGCACTCTTATATCAAAGCAAATTTCCCCATAAGAAATAATGGAAATTAGGATGATTCGTTCCACAAGTCCTTCAGTTTATAGTCTATATACAAAGATTATAGCAATGTGATAGGTTGTGTAACCATAAAATGTCCATCCACAATATGCAGCCTTCCCAAGGGGATTTGAAGCAAAATCTAGCAGAGCTACAGAATATAAGAGAGATGAGAGGCGCCTCTAAGTGTAGCAATATGATTACATTTAATGAAGGTTCAACATTTAGCAACTCACATGGTTGATGATTAAAATAGGCACACCTAACATTGCAGGCATCCGGGGTAAAGCTGTCCACATAGACCATCTTCTGAACCACCGGCTCTCACCACTGTCAGTCTGCAATCGTGACCGGGAAGAATAGCCTGCAGTAGAGTGATCTGAAAGTGAGGCTTTGAATCACTCGTGGAGTGCAGCGGGGAAGGGATGATGAAGATGGCTGTGCAGAGGATGGTCTATGTGGACAGCTTTACCCCAGATGCCTGCACACTTAGATGTGCCTGTTTTAATCATCCACCATGTGAGTTGCTAAATATTGAACCTTCATTAAATGTAACCATATTGCTACACTTTAGAGACTCCTCTTTTCTTTTTTATACATGACGCTACTTGTATATCAAGACATCGCTTGTATATCAAGTCAAAATTTATTTTAAAAATTTGCTTGTCTTGCAAAGCGCTCTCAAACCAAGTTACTCTCAAACCAAGGTTTTACTGTAACTCTAAATCAGTCCAACTGTGATACTAAAGTGATAAATCAATTTCTGAGCCGTGATTATAAAATCAATAATATTAATAGTCCCAATCCTCAGTGAAAATAGTGACTGAAAGAAAATCAAAAAATCTTCATCCACAAACGTGATCAAAAGTGCTGCATGCTTCACTCCCGGTGCTCCTAGTGACTAGTGACAGATTAGCAGCTCACCTTAGGAACAGACTCCTGAGAGTCAAAACACACTCTGGGATAATCACTGCAGTCTGGTTTGCCTTCCCATCACCGCCTCCTGATAGTCCCTCCAGGTTTATATGGCATTGGTGTGGAAAAATAAAAGCAAGATCTAGTGCTCTCTGATTTTAAGGCTATTTATTAAATCATAAATGGTGAAATCGCACTTACATTTCAAAGCACTTCAGCAGTGCGGACTTATCATAGCATCAAACGCTGCCTGTGGTCTCCGGGAATCGACGTGATGACGTGCAGGCTCCTCCCCCGGATTCACGTCGATTCCCGGAGACCACAGGCAGCGTTTGATGCTATGATAAGTCCGCACTGCTGAAGTGCTTTGAAATGTAAGTGCAATTTCACCATTTATGATTTAATAAATAGCCTTAAAATCAGAGAGCACTAGATCTTGCTTTTATTTTTCCACACCGATGCCATATAAACCTGGAGGGACTATCAGGAGGCGGTGATGGGAAGGCAAACCAGACTGCAGTGATTATCCCAGAGTGTGTATTGACTCTCAGGAGTCTGTTCCTAAGGTGAGCTGCTAATCTGTCACTAGTCACTAGGAGCACCGGGAGTGAAGCATGCAGCACTTTTGATCACGTTTGTGGATGAAGATTTTTTGATTTTCTTTCAGTCACTATTTTCACTGAGGATTGGGACTATTAATATTATTGATTTTATAATCACGGCTCAGAAATTGATTTATCACTTTAGTATCACAGTTGGACTGATTTAGAGTTATTGTGATAACATTTTGTACACCAAACATATTTATTTATTTATTTATCTCCAATGAAAGACTTGGCGCAGCAATATTATTTTCTTTAAGTTTTCACAGGTGTTTTTGTGTTTGGCACTGATTGTTTGCAGCCTTGTGCACAAGAATTTTGATTGATTCTTTTTTTCTGTTTAATGTGGGCTTGCGCTGATTATTTTTGATTTATATACACCTACACATATATAGGTGTGAAAAGAGCAGAACACTATGCTTGCGCTAATGAAATAATTAACAGGCATATGGCTCCGCTCCTATCACACCTATATGTGTGTATGTGTATAATACATATAAGTGTGTGTGTATATATACCCCTATACACAAGTTCAGATGTCATGCCTGACTCCAAAGACCCCAAAAAAATACCCCAAAAAAAGCCTGCAATAACACACCTGGGCGTTTTTTTTTTTTTGGCGCAGGCGTTTTTTTGGGCATTTTTTGGGGGGTCTTTGGAGGCAGGCATGACATCTGAACTTGTGTATAGGGGTATATTTACACACACACTTATATGTATTATACACATACACATATATAGGTGTGATAGGAGCGAAGCCATATGCCTGTTAATTATTTCATTAGCGCAAGCATAGTGTTCTGCTCTTTTCACACCTATATATGTGTAGGTGTATATATACATACATGTGTGTGTATATATACCCCTATACACAAGTTCAGATGTCATGCCTGACTCCAAAGACCCCAAAAAAATGCCCAAAAAAAACGCCTGCAATAACACACCTGGGCGGTTTTTTTTTTTTGGTGCAGGCGTTTTTTTGGGCATTTTTTGGGGGTCTTTGGAGTCAGGCATGACATCTGAACTTGTGTATAGGGGTGTATATATACACACACATGTATGTATATATACACCTACACATATATAGGTGTGAAAAGAGCAGAACACTATGCTTGCGCTAATGAAATAATTAACAGGCATATACCCGAAGGGTGAACAAATAAAAAAAAGGAGTGAGCAAATAAAAAAATGAAGAACTTTACTATTTCAACCAGTTTAAATGCACCTCTTTTCTTGTTCCATGAACTGAATTTTGCAATAGGCAGTAGGAATGAGCCGAGCACATCTGGGTTTAGTTTGAGGCAACTTCAGTGAATATTACTGAAGTTCGGGTGTCAACTCAGGGTCAGGAATGACACTTTAGAAGACTTTTTTATTTGGTTCTCTACTAATAAGTAAATTAAAGATAAAGTGTCCTGCTAACATAAAAATTTCATATTTTATTTGTAATTATATTGAGCTGAGCAAGTACAAATTTGTGTGAAGCACTGTCCCCCTTGGGGGTTGCTTGAAATTCATGTTCCTCTGTGCAGCCTTGACCCTGTGAACTTTCCAACCCTCCTGACAGTCTAAGTTCAGACATGTTGTGTACACACTGACACAATCTAAATGACTTTAGCTCTTTCAACTTTACTTGAACAAGAGAAAAGACTCAAAGGGTATTGGTCAGCAGAGTCCTGTATAGACTGCCAAGACTAGGTTAAAATAGTTCTCAAGACAATTATATAGCTATCAGAAATAACAGTGAAATGATATCAATGTGCACAATAACAGACTGAATGAATAGATTCCTCAAAGAAAAGAGCTATTAAATGCTGTAGATATCACTACTACTAACGGGGAACCCCAGGTAGGCCTATAATACCTTTGATCCTAATGAGAGATGAGGTAATATAGGTATTAGTGACATGCCCCCCCCCCTCCCAAGAGCAGTAGAACAACAATGTTCAGAATTCAAGGCCTTGCAATGATCTTCACTGGCAGTTGGAGCTCAAAGAGTAAGGATCCCTAAGTGTGGCACAATGGTGAATAGTCAAGGCAAGCGATTATTTCTGACTATTAGCAAGACTTTCAGCAATCCTAGAATAGGGTGTCTGTATACAGTGTTCACAGTGATATGATAGTGGCTGGTGGCTGGATGTTGGGCAGGTGCCCTCCCACCAATCCTGGGAGCTTTGGTAACTTCCTGACGAACGATCCAAGTGGCTTGTTCTTACCGGAGGCGGGCTGAGATGGTGATTAGTCTGCTGAATCAGCGAGTCATCTGACTTTAATGCTTTCAGTGATGCTGCTGGGGGCGCCCTTTGTGTAGCGTGCAACATCTGACCCGCTGAGGCTGGAACTGCAGAAGGCTGTGCACCACGTAGTAGGCCGCAGTCCTCTCACACAGCGGCGAGAGGATGTTCACTCGGGATGAAAGAGAGCGTTGGTCTGCCCAGCAGATTACTTTATAGTCTCTCCCATAATTCTCCCCTGGAGCAAATGGCGTGCTGGGAGGTGTAGTTCATGGACAGTTCTGCAGTTTAGCGATGTCTGTTCAGAAGACTACAATTCCCACAATGCTCTCCTCTAGGCTCAGAAGTGTGGTGAAAGTAATCTGCGCCCAGCACTAGGGAGATGCAGAGATAGTCTGGGACAATTGAAGGCAAGCCTGCAATGTCAGATAACCGTAGTTTGCTCCCTGCTACATGTGAATTTTAATAATCAAATTGTTTTCAGAGCTGTCCCAAGCAAAAACTGATCCTCTTCCAGGCAGGATGATGACCAGCATCATTCCACCCTTACAATCATGGATTCATACCATGAAGATGCATCATCACACTGACCTCTGCTTTTGAGAATGCTGCAAAAAGCAGAGCTCATACGGTGAGAGTTGATGCCCTTTAATGGCTGTAGGCCAACCTGTTGCACCAGGCCTCACACAAGAAGAAAAACATCCTTTTTCCCACCAGTGACACCTGTCCTGGAACTGACTTCAAAGCTATTTTGAGGGAGATAGCATAGAACTCTGATCTTCTCCTACCAGTTCTTTAACATACAGTACATTATACTTTACTCTTCAGACTGAAGGCATGGAGGGAAACAGCTTTATAATTCACAAGGCCTTACACACTCCTGGTCCAGGCCCAGTCCATAGGAGAGTTCTACTATGCAACGGGCCTTATCTCTGGGTCCCTGCTGCCAGAAGGGTAGACCATACAGCCATTAATTCACCCATCTGAAATAACTTCTGTCATCACCAGCCACCACCATCTCCTCTCTTGAACTGGTTGCTTCTCCTTCTTTTCCCTGCTCACTCTTCATTACTCAGAACGCTCACATATAAGGAGATGCTTTGTTCCCGTCCCCATACACTGTAGAATTTCACTCATTAGTTATCTCTAGTAATTAGACCAGATGATTTACTTAACCACCAACTCCTTTTATTGAGTAAAGATGTGGCAATATGACTTCTTCTATATGGTTCCATTCAGCAATCACAAGGCAGTGCAACAGGTATGTTATGTATGTAGCACCCTCCTAGTTGCTAGAGTAGGTCAATTTAGTCTGGCATCTCTGTAAGCAGAGGAACATGGGTTAATTTGTTTTCGGGCTGTGAAGTGCTTTAGAGGCTGTGGCTCTGTTGCCATCCCCCCCAACCCCGGCTCCTAGAACTTCCTGGATATTCCTGGAACCTAGAGGGTGGAGGAGCAAAGACTGCAGCCTGGCCCAGAAAGTGGGGGAACAGCCCATAAATACTCAGGAGTCTGTCAGTCTGGGAGCAGAGTCCAGGGTCCAGTCATCTAGGGGGACCCCTGTGCTGGGAGGCTGTGCCCTTGGGGAAGAAGGAAGACCAGGAGAGAGAGAGAGAGAAGTGGGAAGCCTTACACCAGTCCAGTCTCAGCTAGGCTTACCTGTAGACATCCAGGGAACCAAAATCAGCATGTACAGCAGTAAGACCGGTGCGGCAGCCTTCTGGGTTCAAGGAGCTACCTAAAGGGACTAAGTGAGTACCTTCCATTCAACATACCCCAAGGTTACAGAGAGAACAGTAAGGCACAGTACTTTACATGTCTGGGACAAGGGGATAGCTTAGAGCCAGCGCAAGGCAGTCAAGAACATGTCTAGCCTGGGTCAAGAGCAGCCAGGGGCTGCACCTGCAACTTCAGTTTTTGGAACTTTTATTGTTACTTTAGCTGTACCATTACTTCCATGGGTTGGCAGCACAGTTGGAATTAGTTCAAAGCACCCAGTGACATTAGCAGGTCCTCAATTGTTTTAAGTTCTTCAGTTCGGGCCTCTCATGTAACCCTAATCCCCTTCCAAGTCCAACCATTTAAAATAAAACAAAAACAAATCCCGTGGACTGATTATTAAGCCTCTGGCGAGAGTGTGAAAAATTCCCGTTGCCTGGCTGTGAGGGGGGAAAAGCCCAAAATTCAGCAGCTCCTACTAGAGTAAGCACTAAAGGTACATGGCATTTCTCTTTAACAACTGGCAGAGGCTTTAGAGCTATGATTTGGTGTCTCATACCTTTATGGTGTCTTACCCTATAGGTCAAAACCTATGGTGTCTCATACCATTTACCTTTGGGATTAATAAACTATTCTGTAAAGTATTATGTAGTTTGTAGCAATTTCCATTAAAGGTAAAGTGGCTCACTAACAGTTTACCTTTAGGGTCCCGCCAAGGGGTGACCCACTTTAATGCAACACTACATCTCTCTGTGTATGGTTCTTTATCTTCCCATGACCAATCTCGCAAAAAGAGCTCCAGAAAACCCACCCCCGTGACACTTAAAAACCCCAGCAGTGGGAACCTTAACAGGGCAAATAGCAGACACACCACACCAAGTTAACACTCACAATACCAGCAGCAGCTTACAATAAATGCAATTTGCATCTGCCTACATAAGTGCTATTCAGGATTGTCCACTGCCAGAGAACAGAAATGGAGAAAGAGGATGTCACTTGATGAGACAGGACACCGATGGAAATATAAATAGGTATACGGTTACCCAATAATTAAGAAAAACTAAAGGCAACATGAAAGGGGGTGTAAGAGGACTGGAGTAGGCAGCGCTCAACATGGCTTGGCTTTGTACTTTGCAAAAGTCTTAAGCAGGTGTGAAAAAATGCTGTAAATTAAGAATGTTTTCAGAAAAAGAATAGTTCATTTTTATCAATTACCAAAATGGAAAGTAAATGAAGAGAAGAAAGATCCAAATCAAATCAATGCTTGAAATGACCACCCTTTGCCTTCAAAACAGCATCAATTCTTCTAGGTAGACTTGCACACAGTTTTTGAAGGAACTCAGCAGGTAGGTTGTTCCAAACATCGAGAACTAACCACAGATTTTTTAAGGATGTAGAAGGGTGTTCATGCCAAATATTGATTTGATTTGGAAATCTCTTCTCTTCCTTTACTTCCCATTTTGTTAGGTAATAACAATAAAATATTAACATTTCTATTTCTGAAAGCATTCTTAATTTACAGCGTTTTTTTTTTCCACACCTGCCTAAAACTTTTGCACAATACTGTGTATATATATATATATATATATATATATATATATATATATATACACAATTTTAAATACAGAACTATATCAAATCCTAAAAAAACAGTCAACTGTGAAAGAAAGGGGTACATGAATATACTGTAGGTCCAAACGAGGGTCTGTCCACCTTAACCGGTTGCCGACCGCCGCAAGTACATATACTGTGGCGGTCAGCCCCGGCCAGGCAAAGTGACGTATATATATGTCACTAGCCTGTCAGTTGCTTGTGAGCCAATAGCGGGCGAGCGCGCCCGCGGAGGCGCGCGCCCGCCCTGGCTCGTTCCCTGGGAAGTCCGTGTGTGTGACCGGCGGACCCGATGTCTGCCGGTCACTCGCGATCGTCCTCCGTGAAGGGAGAAAGGCAGGTGGCTGATGTAAACAAGCCACCTGTCATTCTCCCCTGTGTAGGAATAGTGATCATACGGTTCTACTATGTAGGACCGTTGATCACTGTTCCTACACCAGTAGCCATGTCCAATCACAGTAAGAAGCACACCCCTAGGACACACTTAACCCCTCCTTCCCCAATAAAGTTAACCCCTTCCCTGCCAGTGTCATTTTGCAGTAACAGTGCATATGTATAGCACTGATTACTGCAGTAATGTCACTGGTAACCCCAAAAGTGTCAAAAATGTCAGTCAAGGGTCCGATCTGTCCGCCGCAATGTCGCAGTACCGCAAAAGAAAATCGCAGATCGCTGCCATTACGCGTTAAAAAAAAAAAACACCAAAAATGACAGAAATCTTTCCCTTTGATAATAAACGCGATAACTTTTGCACAAACCAATCAAAATACGCTTTTTGTGATTTTTTTTTTACCAAACATATGTAGCAGAAAACAAATTGGCCAAAAATGTTAAAAAATTTTGATTTTTAAATTTTTTTTGGGGAATTTCATATAAAAAAAATGGGAAAAATATTGTTATTTTTGCAAAATTTACGCTCTTTTTTTGTTTATAGCGCAAAAAGTAAAAATCGCACAGGTGATCAAATACCACCAAAAGAAAGCTCTGTTTGTGGGAAAAAAAGAACGTCAAATTAGTTTAGGTACAGCGTCGCACGACCGCGCAATTGTCCGTTAAATTCACGCAGTGCCGAATCGCAAAAAAGGCCCTGGTCAGGAAGGGGGTAAAATCTTCCGGGGCTTAAGTGGTTAAATAAGGAAGGCTGGTGACTATGCAGTATGCATTGACAGGCAGAACAGGTTTTTTCAAGATAATACCAAGCAGTGGCTGACAAGACCTGCTGGGATTTGTAGCTCCACAGCAGCTGGAAGGCACAAAGGCTGCCCAGAAATGTACAAAAACGTTGTCAGTGCTCCACCGAGTAAAATTTCTGAATAAGGGACAATTTGCTTGTAGGCCCGCTGCTAATTCAGAGCACAATAATGCCCTCTGTTGTGGGCGTGGGGACTTGGCAGCATCCCCCCCATTCCTCTGTCAACCTAAAAAGAGCCGAGGGGACTTTCTTGGCTGCTGGGCACTTTGGATCCAAACTCATAAAATGGCTTCTTTCATCAGGACACATGACTGAGAACGTCAAGGGGGGGAAAAGAAGAAAACAAAAGTGTCTCTGAAGTAATTTCCACGATCTGCATCTGACCATCCGGTGGCACGTTTGCCAAATGAATGGGCAGAAGTGTCACAGGAAAGTAAGACATAGTGAGGACAAACAACACAAATGCCCAGGCAGCTTCATGAATAAGAGAAAGGGGCAGATAGACGTTCAACGCTCATCCTTCTGCCTTTCACTGGCCGGAGCGAGGGGCACAATGAGCCATATACAAAGATGAAAGGTAATAAATGTGTCTTATTGACTTACTGCTGGCAGGGATGTGGGACACCTGCTGAAGTAAAGGGGGCGCTTTGTCAGCTGGTGGGGGATCTGGGCAGCTTCCCCTCCAAAGATGCTGTGTGGTCGTAGAACTGGGTACTATGGCTCAAGCAGATTTTCTACTCATGTCTACATAATGATGAATAGCAGCCTTGTCTACGGCCTGAGTAAAACGGCATGAACACGTCCTTGCATCTGATATATTCCACAGTAGTTCAACTTCAACCCCACAGATTACCTTTATCTTGGTATATCTGTGAATGAAACCAGCTTGCAGAGAAGCTTCCTCCACAAATTAAAAAATAAAAGTCAGCCGCTACAAAAACAGGTACTTACCAGCCCACGGAGTCTAGAAATGTCTTCCCACCGCCGATTTTTCTCACCGCTGCTGGATCCCCAGTGCAACCATTTTGGATTTGGCAGCCAGCTGATGTCCCACATGTTGGGTGTTGGGTGATATGTAAGGTGTGATGCACCTTACATATCACATTAAATGAAAGTTCAGAATGGAAGATTTTTGAAAAGTTGAGCTCCTAAAACACTCCAGATCCTCTAGAAAGGGGGTAGCAGTTAATATATTAAAACCAAAAAAAAAAAAAAACTGCCACTGCTAACAAGAAAAAATGGGGAAGTAAAGATGTGAATCAAATCAAAAAGAAAAAGCCCACTATAGACCCAAAACATAACCCTACAGAGATTCTCGGGTCAAACTTTGTAAGCTCCCTGGACAACTTCTGGGGTGGAGCCAACCACTATTAATTAATAAGGGATCCTCATTCAGCATTTGGACATTCCCCATGCTACGGCTAACAAAGTCTGTATGACCCGAAAATCTCTGTAGGGTTAAGTTTTGGATCTATAGTGGGCTTTTTCCTTTTGATTTAAATCAAATTTTTTTCTTCCCTATTTTTGCTTGTTAGCAGTGGCATTTTGGCAGAAACGTGCCATGACTGTTCACTGATTACATGTGCAATTACAGTAAAATCCAAATCCTAGAATGAGAGGGCTCAAGTTTTCTGTTTTTTGGCAGTGCTAAAATCTGCTTCTTGGAACTTTATTATTTTTTGTTTTTTGGCACTTATGTTGCTTCAAAGGGACTTTTTTTGAAGCAGCGTTTATATGAGAGGTTCTGTTGAGGGAGGTGGCTCTGAACCTCACCTGAGGGGATTGCTTCCTGACCTTTTAGCACAACGGTGATTTTAATGGTTGCATATATTTATGATTACTTAGGCTTTTGTCATCAAATTCTCCCCCTTTCCCTGAGGAAGAAAGCAGTTTTGAAATGCGTTGGGACAAAAAGAGAATTGTACCCAATACTTTTTGATCACGTAGTTCTATTTGCAGCCTTATACATTGCTTTAATATATATATATATATATATATATATATATATATATATATATATATATATATATATATATATATATATATATATATAAATATATATATATACAGTATCTCACACAAGTGAGTACACCCCTCACATTTTTGTAAATATTTTATTATATCTTTTCATGTGACAACACTTTGCTACAATGTAAAGTAGTGAGTGTACAGCTTGTATAACTCAACACACAGCCATTAACCTCCCTGGCGGTATGATTCTTTTGGATTTTAGGTGCTGGAAGCGGCCATATTATTTTGCATGTAATTCTTGTGAATGAGCAGCCCAAACTAACTGTATACATTTATTATATATATATATATATATATATATATATATGTGTAGCGGGGTTAAACATGCCTAAAGACACTGTTTGATATGTGGGAAGGAACTAGGCTCCCTCTAGTGGTAGCTGCATGGAATTTCCCGGGCTGTGACTTCCTTTTCACAAGATGAAGAAACTACATCTCCCAGGCTGCTTTGCAAGATCCAGGAACTAGGCTCCCTCTAGTGGTAGCTGCATGGAATTTCCCGGGCTGTGACTTCCTTTTCACAAGATGAAGAAACTACATCTCCCAGGCTGCTTTGCAAGATCCAGGGTGCACGGCTGCACCGCACGGCACTATGGGGGAGGTTATTTAAAGGAAGAGAGAAGCGCGCGAAGGGGGGGGGGCCTTTCTGCGCTGGACTCTGAGGAACCAGCGAGCGAGAGTGAAGGACTGACACTGGATATTGGGCCAGAGCCTTTTAGCCTGGAGGGACGACGTGGAACCGTCCCATCTCAAGCACGAGGCACATTCCTGGAGGTCATACTGCTGTTTGCCGAGACCGGAAGTCATCCGCCAGAAGGACCCCGCGCGGCTGGCATATAGCCAAAGGACTGAGACCGCAGTGGAAGCGCGCGAAGGAGAAACTTCTGTTGGTGAGAGGGCACATGCCCAATAACTGACTTTATCTGCTGAAGAGACAGTTTTATCTACAGATAGCGGTAGCGCAGCAGGAGGTGATAAAACCCCGGGGTTTATCACCATACTTTCTCAGGAGACTCATAGACAAACAATAAGGTCTGTAAAGGAGTCGCCAGAGGCTTATCTCTCTCGCAGAAGTTATTGCTCAGTTACGCAGACACCCTGCGGTGACAACTAACAGCTCGTTGTTTTTTTCTCTCTTGATCTTTATTCCTAATCTGGATTACAAATGAGCTCTATTCAATAACCTTGCTAGCGAAGATCAACAAGAAAGAAGAGAACTCTGGGGGAGGGACTCAGATAGGCCCACCTACCTGGTACTGTGTCTAGCCTTAATGCAGGAGGAGTGTGGGGGTATTCTTTTACCTTTTTAAAGCTGTTTTAAATAACCTTTTATGGACTTGTATTGTATTGTATTGTATCTCCCCTATTCAATTTGATACATAGTAAACTAAGTTTGGTTAATTACAATCTTGTGCGTTGTTCCATTGTGTCACCCAGAAGGACTACTATTCAAGAAGGTAACAAGGTATTGTTGCATAGTGAAGTATTGTATTCCAACCTGTGTATCTATTTGATAGTCCAGTCCTATTCTGGGTCAGTTGTGCCTGAGGAGGGATCGAGCCAATTTGATTGGGTTGTTAGGCAGGGTGTAGACCCAATAATATAATCAGCAGCTCCTGCGGGGGTGGTGCTACACGTGGGGGCTCGTCCGGGATTTCTACAGTCCTGCAATACAACCCTCTCAGCCATAGAATCCCCTCCCACGCAGAAATGGATCCTGTCGCTGCTGCTGAGTGGTGCAAGGAAGAGAATGTCATAGTGGAAAATGGCCTGGTGGTTGAAATCAAGGGAGAAGCCTGGACTGAAGAAAAGCTCCTCCCTGTTTTGAGGGCACTATCCACAGACAGGAAATTTTGGGTGATTGACATGAAAACTGACACCACTGTCCCACACACGTATGCACTGTGTGAGTGGAGGAAGGGGTCCCTGATTATTTCAACGGAAACAGTGTAAAAACTACTGACCAAACAGAACTTTTCCTGATACATCCAGGAGTTCCTATTGCGGGTCCCTCATCCACCACCCCTGGGGTATCCAGCCAAGAAAAAGGTGTCCAAGAAGGGCATCCTGAGTCATCACCTTTGTCGACTTTTAGCTCAGAACTGTGTGCTGTTCTTGGGGAGATTGTGGCAAAATGTAGTAGGGACTCCTCGAGCTATTTGATGACTGGATATAGGAAGCTCCGGACATTCTCTGGGAAACAGCCTGTGCCTTCAGCAGAAGATGGGTTCGAAGAGTGGTTAGATACCGCCACTCAGGCTTTGGAGGAATGGGAGGTACCAGAACAGCACAAGAAGCAGAGAATCACAGAGAGTTTAAGGGGACCTGCATTAGAGGCTGTACGTAATCTAAAGCTTAGCAAGAAGAACTGCACTGCACAGGATTATTTGGACATTCTGCAAGATGTGTTTGGTCGGACGGAGAACGCGGCTGAACTTCTCTACCAGTTGGACCACTGTTATCAAGAAGAGGGGGAGAAGTTGTCCGAATTCATTAAACGTCTGGATAGGATTATCCACCAGATTCTGTTAAAGAAAGGAATAGACCACCGGAAAATAGATGAGACTCGTGCACGACAGGTTCTGAAAGGGGCTCAACCTTTAGATCCCATTGCCATACTGTTACGAACTCGTCGAGATGGCGGCATTCTAGAATACCCCGATCTGATTCGAATGGTCAGAGAGGAAGAGGTTATGTTGGACAACAAGAAGAAAAGTCGGCAGTTTGACTCAACTGCCCGGGTTGGAGTGATAAGTGTGGAAGAGGGTGACTCTCAAGTTGAACTCCTAAAGACCCAAGTGTCTCAGTTGATAGAAATGGTGTCCATCCTGACTGGTCAGGTATCCACTCTACCCAAGGGGAGTATATCGGAGAGGCCAGATGAACCTGTTAGTCTCAGCACAGATCCAGAGCCACGGCCTGCAAGATTGTTAACTTGTTTCAACTGCGGGGGAGTTGGGCATGTTAGAAGGGTATGTCCCAGCTCAGGAAATGCTGCCACGAAACCTCGCGAGCCAGCGGGAAACTTCAGAGGACACCGGTGAAGGAGTCAACCGGGTGTCCGCCAGTCTTAAGGGACTCCAGAAGTGGTGCAGGATCAGGGAAACTGAGTCAGGGGGTCAGACCCAAATATAATACCCCCAGTTCTAGACTCCGGGTTACTGAGGGAAGGAAAGTCAATGCACACCGGGTTCAGCGGGGGCCCAGATCAAGGAAGAAAAAGGAGAAGAGGGCCAGGGTACAGAGAACTGAATCAGACAACCAGGCTACATCAAGAGAATTCCCAACTAACTTGGTCGGGCCCTCCCCAGTGGTCTCGGTTCAGGTGGAAGGAATTTACACAAGAGCCCTCCTTGACACAGGGGCCCAGGTGACTCTTTTGTATAGAGACTTCTATGATAAATATCTTACCCATCTACCTTTGCAGAAGTTGGAAGATCTGGAGATATGGGGTATTGGGACCCAAAGTTTTCCCTATGACGGGTATCTGCCAATCAAGTTGACCTTTGATCCATCAGTGGCTGGTGAAGCGGAAACCTTCGACACCTTAGCGGTGGTCTGTCCTCGTCCACCAGGGGCCAACAAAAGCTCTCTCATCGTAGGAACAAACACTGACCTGGTAAGGCGCCTTCTGATACAACTGGTCCAGGGACAAGATGCTCAGGCGCCAAGGATCCATCCCATGCTACGGCAGGCCTACCAACGATTAGTGTTGGAGCAAGAGACCCCCGCAGAAGGAGTTGGACAACTCTGGAAGCTGGATAGAGCAGAAAAGGTCTTACAGCCAGGAGAGGTGGCCTGTTTTAAGGCTTCTGTTAAACTCACATGGCAACAGCCGGGTCCCTTCATTATCTTTGAATCAGGTCAAAAGGAGAGACAGAGAGGGATAGAAGTGATCCCTGAGGTGATCCCTTTGAAGGTGTTACAGGAAAACCGTGGAAGGGTTTTAGTGAGTGTCAGAAACACCTCTATTACACCAGTGAAGGTACCGGCCAGAGTGCTCCTGGGCCAAGTCAACCCGGCTACCCCAGTTGCCCCCATTGATTTCAAAGAAAAGGAACAGGGTGAAGCGGTTATAGAGGAGCTTTGCTCTGGAAACGCTGCCCTCCCGCCGGAATGGGTGAAGAGGGCCAAGGCACAACTTGCTCGATGTAGGGAAATATTCTCTAAGGACGAGTTTGACGTGGGATGTGCCAGGAGCGCTACTCATAAGATCCGCCTGAGTGAGGACAAGCCTTTCAGGGAGAGAGTCCGGCGAGTCCCCTTAGGTGACTTAGAAGATCTACGTCAACAGCTGGCAGAGCTCAAAAAGATCGGGATTATCCGAGAATCCAGGAGCCCGTATGCTTCCCCGATAGTGGTAGTCCGGAAGAAAAATGGATCTTTGAGGCTTTGTATCGACTACCGAACGCTGAACAGAAGAACCATCCCAGACCAGTATACCACTCCTCGAATCGAAGATGCCCTACAGAGTCTGTCAGGGGCGAAGTGGTTCAGTGTGATGGACTTAAAGAGTGGGTATTATCAGATCCCCATGCACCCTGAAGATCGGGAGAAAACAGCCTTCATCACCCCTGTGGGGTTCTTTGAGTTCAATCGCATGCCTCAGGGGTTGTCCGGGGCCCCTGCTACCTTCCAAAGGCTGATGGAGAGGACCGTTGGAGATATGAATTTGATAGAGGTACTGGTATACTTGGATGATGTTATCGTGTTTGGCAGAACTTTAGAAGAACATGAGGAGAGGTTGGAAAAGGTCTTGAAGAGGCTACATGAAGAAGGTCTGAAACTTTCTCCTGAGAAGTGCCAATTCTATCAGTCCTTGGTCCATTACCTGGGCCATATCGTGTCTGAAGAAGGGGTGGCCACTGACCCGGACAAGCTGGATGCTGTTGCTTCCTGGCCGAGACCCACAAATGTGACTGAACTCCGGTCATTCTTGGGCTTTTGCTCCTATTACAGGAGGTTTGTGGAGGGGTTCGCCCAGATTGCCCGACCCCTAAATGAGCTCCTGAAGAATGAAGAAGATGATGTCCCTGAGTTGGTAAAGCCGGCGAAGTCCACCATAGGCCCCCGGAAGGCTAAGGAATCCATCCAGGATCAGTGGACCCCGGAATGCGAAGGGGCCTTTGTCCAGCTGAAGGAAACCCTAACCACTGCCCCTGTGTTGGCCTATGCGGACCCCACAAAACCATATGAACTGCATGTTGATGCCAGCCGAGATGGGCTGGGGGGGGTACTTTATCAGGAGCATGAGGGTCATCTGCGACCTGTTGCCTATGTGAGCAGAAGCCTATTGCCTGCTGAAAGGAATTATCCTACTCACAAACTTGAATTCTTGGCCTTGAAGTGGGCAGTGGTTGACAAATTGAAAGACTACCTGTACGGAGCTGAATTCATTGTCAAGACAGATAATAATCCCCTCACCTATCTGTTGACTACGGCCAAGCTGGATGCAACAGGACATCGATGGTTGGCTGCCCTCTCTAGCTTCAATTTTAGCCTGAAGTATCGGCCAGGAATCGGAAATAGGGATGCAGATGCCCTATCCAGAAGGTTGCATGTTCCACAGGAACCTGCGGAAGAATGGACTCATTTGGCTCCAGAAGGGGTGCGTGCCCTATATCAGGGAACTGAATTTCGATCCCGAGGAGGGTCAAGAGCAGAAGAGATTGGGGTTTCGGCTATCGGAGTACCCAAATGCTACTGCCAGGTGACCCAAGTTGAAGGGGAGGGTTTGCCCCGGCTGTCCAAAAGGGACTTGCGGAAGGAGCAGTTGGAAGACCCTTTGGGAAAACTTCTCTTGGAAGCTCTGGAGATCCAGAGCCCTGAGTTGCTTCTAACTGACTCCCCTCAGGGGGCCCGTCTGTTGCATAGAGAGTGGACCCGGTTACAGATCAGAGAAGGAGTGGCCTACCGGAGAGGTCCATCTGAAGATCTGGAGGAGAAGTGGCAACTGTTCTTACCAGCTAAATACAGAGAGGGAGTTCTGGCCGCTCTTCATGATAATCATGGCCATCTGGGGCCCGAAAGAACCTTTCAGCTTGTCAGGGACAGGTTCTACTGGCCTTGTATGAGGGCCGAAGTTGAAGGATACTGTCATTCTTGTGTCCGGTGTATACAGAGGAAGACTCTGCCACGTCAAGCAGCCCCAATGGGCCATCTACAAAGTCAGGGACCCATGGAGCTGGTGTGCATTGATTTCCTTTGCTTAGAGCCTGATCTGAGTGGCCAGGGGAATGTCCTTGTGGTAACAGACCATTTTACCAGATATGCTCAAGCATTCCCAACAAGGGATCAGAAGGCCTCAACGGTAGCCAAAGTTCTTGTAGAGAAGTTCTTTGTACATTATGGGTTACCACAACGCCTCCATTCTGATCAGGGAAGGGACTTTGAAAGCAGACTGATCAAGAGACTGTTAGATATGTTAGGCATTCAAAAGACTAGAACCACTCCCTACCATCCACAGGGGGATGCCCAGCCTGAACGATTTAACAGGACTCTTTTGGATATGTTGGGGACTTTGAGCTCAGAGAAGAAACAGCATTGGGGCAAGCACGTAGCTGCCATTGTGCATGCCTACAACAGCACTGTCAGTGATGCTACTGGATATTCCCCTTATCGGCTGATGTTTGGAAGGGAGGCTCGGTTGCCAGTGGATTTGGCCTTTGGCATTTCGCCTGATCATACCTCTTCAGCATCGCATAGAGGATATGTGGACCGACTGCGGAAGAGTCTGAAAGCGGCCTATGACAAGGCTCAGGCCACATCTGATCAACGTGGACTGCGGAATAAAAAAAATTTCGACCTAAAAGTTCGGATCCATGACCTGCAACCAGGGGACAGGGTTTTGTTGAGAAACTTGGGTGTCCCGGGAAAACACAAGTTGGCAGACCGCTGGAAGTCCCAACCTTATGTTATCTGCAAGCAACTGCCAAACCTTCCTGTGTACCAAATTCGGCCTGAAGGAAGTGTGGGTCCATTGAAGGCTTGGCATCGGAACCATTTGCTGCCTCTCTCTGAAGCGGTTCGTATGCCCCCTGTGGAAGACTTGTCAGAGGCCCCTTCGACTTCTCGCCGGTCCAGACCAGTTACCAGATCTCAGACGACGCTCCCAGATGAGGGAGAGGGAAGTTCTCCATCTGAAGATTTGGAAGATGAAGAGGAGGTACCCGACTGGTTGTGGTCATCTCAGTTGCCAGAACCCACACCTGCCTCCCTGTCTTCATCTGACTTGGCTGATAGAGGAGCCCTTCGGGCAGAAGCCCCTGAATTCATACCCTTTCATATGCTTCCAGAAGAAGCAGCTGAGGATGAAGATCCTGAGGAGGAGGTTGCACCCTTCTCTGAAGAAGAACTGACCTCTCTTGAACCATCAGGTTCCTCTGTGTTGGAACATGAGGAGGGGGACATTGAAGAATCCTCAGAAGTGCCTGATCCTAGCACCTCTGAGAGCATGCCTCCACGGGAACAGAGGGAAAGGAGAGTCATTCACCCACCTAAGAGACTGACCTATGATCAATTGGGTGAATGTTCGGAAGAAGCTGTTTTTACCTCCAAAAGATCTCCTGACCAGCCTAGTTCCTCCACTGTAGATTTGGTGGGGGACAACCCTAGCTCACCCCCAGGCACAACTGTACAAGCCACCCAAGTTTTGGGGGGTCTGTGAGAGATCATGAGAACAAAGTATTGAAGTAGAAAACGTTTGCATTTAAGTTTGTACATAAGGATATTGGGTTTGGCCATTATAATAAGCACAGTTTTTGATGTTCACAATTCGGTTTACTTTGTGAGTTAATGTTTGCGCACATTTTGTTGCTCTGACCTCACTATATGTTTTTTTCTCTTTCTCACCTTTTGATGTTTTTTTTTCAACACAAACTTTAAGATGTAAGTGTTTAAGAAATTGCAAAGGCACATGTGCTTTTTAAAGGAGCACTATATAAAAGCACTAGAAATCAGCACTATATTAACACTGTAGAAATCACTTATTTGTTTATTAATTGCACTTTATCGTTTTACTGTTGCACTGCTATTAGAATACAAAATTGGATGTATTCAGATTGACTTATTTCAGCAAAATGTTAATGTTTTTGTTGTATAATGCCAACCTATGCACTAGGGTACATACTGTTGACCTCTTTGGGGACCAAAGTTTCTCAAGTGGGGGGAGTGTGTAGCGGGGTTAAACATGCCTAAAGACACTGTTTGATATGTGGGAAGGAACTAGGCTCCCTCTAGTGGTAGCTGCATGGAATTTCCCGGGCTGTGACTTCCTTTTCACAAGATGAAGAAACTACATCTCCCAGGCTGCTTTGCAAGATCCAGGAACTAGGCTCCCTCTAGTGGTAGCTGCATGGAATTTCCCGGGCTGTGACTTCCTTTTCACAAGATGAAGAAACTACATCTCCCAGGCTGCTTTGCAAGATCCAGGGTGCACGGCTGCACCGCACGGCACTATGGGGGAGGTTATTTAAAGGAAGAGAGAAGCGCGCGAAGGGGGGGGGGCCTTTCTGCGCTGGACTCTGAGGAACCAGCGAGCGAGAGTGAAGGACTGACACTGGATATTGGGCCAGAGCCTTTTAGCCTGGAGGGACGACGTGGAACCGTCCCATCTCAAGCACGAGGCACATTCCTGGAGGTCATACTGCTGTTTGCCGAGACCGGAAGTCATCCGCCAGAAGGACCCCGCGCGGCTGGCATATAGCCAAAGGACTGAGACCGCAGTGGAAGCGCGCGAAGGAGAAACTTCTGTTGGTGAGAGGGCACATGCCCAATAACTGACTTTATCTGCTGAAGAGACAGTTTTATCTACAGATAGCGGTAGCGCAGCAGGAGGTGATAAAACCCCGGGGTTTATCACCATACTTTCTCAGGAGACTCATAGACAAACAATAAGGTCTGTAAAGGAGTCGCCAGAGGCTTATCTCTCTCGCAGAAGTTATTGCTCAGTTACGCAGACACCCTGCGGTGACAACTAACAGCTCGTTGTTTTTTTCTCTCTTGATCTTTATTCCTAATCTGGATTACAAATGAGCTCTATTCAATAACCTTGCTAGCGAAGATCAACAAGAAAGAAGAGAACTCTGGGGGAGGGACTCAGATAGGCCCACCTACCTGGTACTGTGTCTAGCCTTAATGCAGGAGGAGTGTGGGGGTATTCTTTTACCTTTTTAAAGCTGTTTTAAATAACCTTTTATGGACTTGTATTGTATTGTATTGTATCTCCCCTATTCAATTTGATACATAGTAAACTAAGTTTGGTTAATTACAATCTTGTGCGTTGTTCCATTGTGTCACCCAGAAGGACTACTATTCAAGAAGGTAACAAGGTATTGTTGCATAGTGAAGTATTGTATTCCAACCTGTGTATCTATTTGATAGTCCAGTCCTATTCTGGGTCAGTTGTGCCTGAGGAGGGATCGAGCCAATTTGATTGGGTTGTTAGGCAGGGTGTAGACCCAATAATATAATCAGCAGCTCCTGCGGGGGTGGTGCTACATATATATATAATATATGTACACAGTTGGTTTGGGCTGCTCATTCACAAGAATTCCGTATATATATATATACATACATATATATATATACACATATATACGTATATATATACACACACATATATATATATATATATATATTTATATATATCAGAGAGAGAGGTATTGAATGGGATTGTGATGTATCCATAGGGTGGGGACCAAGAGAAACCCATTGGAATTCCCAAAAGGTGGACTTTAAAGGGCTGGTATAGTAATAGGTGAGCAAACAAGGGAGTAAAAATATATAAATTTATTGAAATATATTGGTAAAAACAAAGATCAGCATGATTACTTCACATATGGTAGCTAGCAACATAGTTTAAACATAAAGACATAGAATTAGTCCATAGATAACTCAACCATGTTGAAACATTGAAGGTTTTTTCTTGGTGATGGTTCGACGCGTTTCGCCAGAAAAAAGTAATCGGCTTCTTCAGGAACCAATTGTTAGAGGCTAGACAGGGCCTCTAATATTAGACATATACAGAAAGGAGAAGAAAAAAGACATAAACATTCATAAATAACCTTCATGTTATACCATTGAAGCATAGTTGATACATAACATATCAAACTCCTACTGGGTGGAATACAAAACAACTGTACATTAATGGTCAACTTGCTCACCTAGTTCACAATGGAGTTAACATGGATAGGATTCGAGATATCCCTAGTTATCCAGTGAGGCCAGGATGCAAATAGCCCTCTCCAATAGATCCTCAAATAGGGCTCCAAGGAACTCCTTTATGAGGGTAGGTGGACCGAACCTCTTCCAAGTTTCCCAAGGGGATGAATACATCCGATAATATATGCCAATGAGTAACCTCTATGTTGTCACCATGGGGTACTCAGCAACGATACGATGTTGGAGGCAGGGGATTGATAAAATAAAAGCCCATAACAACTCTGTAGTGTTTCCATGATAGAAGGGAAAGAGAGCAAAAAAGATCTAAGTATCCCCTTAGTTTTAGTCTCTGTTGAAGGGCTCTTGCTTCCCTCTCAAAGTCAACATCCCTTCCGCAATTGCGGCGTATCCTAAGGTACTGGCAGTAAGGTATATTACGTACAAGCGATCTTGGATGACCACTCTGGTAATGAAGAATAGTGTTACCAGCCGTCTCCTTCCGGTACATGTAAATGTGGTGCCTTCTATATAGGCAAAACCAAAAGGAAATTTTGGCAAAGGATCAGTGACCACCTCTATTACTTGGAGGTTGGTCTAATTTATACACCAATATGTAAGCATGTCGGTCTCAACCACAGCTTTGACCCTCATATGGTCTCCTTTTCAGTCCTAGAGGTGGTCAACAGAAACCCACGAGGTGGAAATACCGATAAAATCATTCTCCAAAAGGAAGCAAAATGGATCTTTAATCAGCAAGCTACTAAATGGCCCGGCTTAAATTCAGCCGTGTCATATAAACCATTTCTCTAATTGAATCCATAATCCATTAATGGTAATCCACCTCTGGGATCTTTTTGTTGTCCACCTCTAGGACTTTTCCATATATTTTTCATATATTCTTTATATACTTTTTTATATTTTTTTCGTTTCCCCCCCCCCCAACCAACCCCCCACCACCCCCCTCCCCTACCCCCCGAACCCCCCTCCCCCCTCTTTTTACCCTCCCTTTTTCCTTTTCTCCCCCTTTCCCCCCCCCTTCTTTCTCATTCCCCCCCTTTTTTTCCCTCCTTCCCTCCTTCCCTCCCCCTCCCCTTCTTCTTTTTTCCCCCCCTTTGTCCTCCCTTCTTCCTTCTCCCTCCTTTTTTTTCTTTTTTTCCTCTTTTGTCTCCCCCTCCCAATTTAGGATATAATGTGACTATATCCCTATGACTAGCCATCCTTTTTGCTCTGATGTGAGCCCTCTGTGTGGCAACTGTGTCAATGAGATATGCTTATTAAATATGCTCCTTTTTTAGGGGCTGTATATTGTGTTCTTATTTGTTTACTAATCTCTGTTTTTGGTTGCATGTATGTTTTTTCATATATACACATATATGCTCCCTTTCTTTTGTTTGGCTCCTTTTTTTTCTGTTTTGGGACCTCTGAAGTACTTTTATCAATCACCATTGTTTTTCTGTTTTTTGATAGGATCGGGATGTACCGACAGATCCGGTTTGAGCTAGTGTATGCCTGTTCTCCCTTTCCACTCCAGGTGGACTCGGGCGCAAAGCAGAGGTAGGATGTTTCTGGTAAACATCCGGTCCTCTCCCAGCAATGGGAATCAGTTGCGCCGTACCCGATGGCTGCATTACCATCTTCAGCCATACCGGAAGTGGCGCACTTGCATAGCGCCCGCGCCGGAAGTGACGTCGGGACGCTTCTGGCGTCGCACTTCCGGCGGGACCTCTTCCTGCTCATAAGCCCACGAGGCAGAGACGCCGATGGCTGCGGTACTCGGTACCGCGGACACAGGCGTCCAGTACCTCTACACAGTGCTGATTCCATGGCAAGGTAGGCTCTTTTATCTGAATGGAGCCCTTAATTATGGGCTTATATACCTTACCTCCAAGCAGATTGTTATTTGTTTGGTGGGCTATAATCATTTATTATGATCCTTATCTCTTGTTCTCTCTTTTTTGCTCTCTTTCCCTTCTATCATGGAAACACTACAGAGTTGTTATGGGCTTTTATTTTATCAATCCCCTGCCTCCAACATCGTATCGTTGCTGAGTACCCCATGGTGACAACATAGAGGTTACTCATTGGCATATATTATCGGATGTATTCATCCCCTTGGGAAACTTGGAAGAGGTTCGGTCCACCTACCCTCATAAAGGAGTTCCTTGGAGCCCTATTTGAGGATCTATTGGAGAGGGCTATTTGCATCCTGGCCTCACTGGATAACTAGGGATATCTCGAATCCTATCCATGTTAACTCCATTGTGAACTAGGTGAGCAAGTTGACCATTAATGTACAGTTGTTTTGTATTCCACCCAATAGGAGTTTGATATGTTATGTATCAACTATGCTTCAATGGTATAACATGAAGGTTATTTATGAATGTTTATGTCTTTTTTCTTCTCCTTTCTGTATATGTCTAATATTAGAGGCCCTGTCTAGCCTCTAACAATTGGTTCCTGAAGAAGCCGATTACTTTTTTCTGGCGAAACGCGTCGAACCATCACCAAGAAAAAACCTTCAATGTTTCAAAAGGTTGAGTTATCTATGGACTAATTCTATGTCTTTATGTTTAAACTATGTTGCTAGCTACCATATGTGAAGTAATCATGCTGATCTTTGTTTTTACCAATATATTTCAATAAATTTATATATTTTTACTCCCTTGTTTGCTCACCTATTACTATACCAGCCCTTTAAAGTCCACCTTTTGGGAATTCCAATGGGTTTCTCTTGGTCCCCACCCTATGGATACATCACAATCCCATTCAATACCTCTCTCTCTGATGTCTAGTAACCAGGATGTGGGCTTGGTTTAGTAGTCTTTTTTGATCTGACTGTATAACAACTCTTTCCCAATATTTATATATATATATATACACGTATATACAGTGGGTACGGAAAGTATTCAGACCCCCTTAAATTTTTCACTCTTTGTTATATTGCAGCCATTTGCTAAAATCATTTAAGTTCATTCTTCTTCCTCATGAATGTACACATAGCACCCCATACTGACAGAAAAACACAGAATTGTTGACATTGTTTCAGATTTATTAAAAAAGAAAAACTGAAATATCACATGGTCCTAAGTATTGAGACCCTTTGCTGTGACACTCATATATTTAACTCAGGTGCTTTCCATTTCTTCTGATCATCCTTGAGATGGTTCTACACCTTCATTTGAGTCCAGCTGTGTTTGATTATACTGATTGGACTTTAATAGGAAAGCCACACACCTGTCTATATAAGACCTTCCAGATCACAATGCATGTCAGAGCAAATGAGAATCATGAGGTCAAAGGAACTGCCTGAAGAGCTCAGAGACAGAATTGTGGCAAGGCACAGATCTGGCCAAGGTTACAAAAAGATTTCTGCTGCACTTAAGGTTCCTAAGAGCACAGTGGCCTCCATAATCCTCAAATGGAAGACGTTTGGGACGACCAGAACCCTTCCTAGAGCTGGCCGTCCGGCCAAACTGAGCTATCGAGGGAGAAGAGCCTTGGTGAGAGAGGTAAAGAAGAACCCAAAGATCACTGTGGCTGAGCTCCAGAGATGCAGTCAGGAGATGGGAGAAAGTTGTAGAAAGTCAACCATCACTGCAGCCCTCCACCAGTCGGGGCTTTATGGCAGAGTGGCCCGACGGAAGCCTCTCCTCAGTGTAAGACACATGAAAGCCCGCATGGAGTTTGCTAGAAAACACCTGAAGGACTCCAAGATGGTGAGAAATAAGATTCTCTGGTCTGATGAGACCAAAATAGAACTTTTTGGCCTTAATTCTAAGCGGTATGTGTGGAGAAAACCAGGCACTGCTCATCACCTGTCCAATACAGTCCCAACAGTAAAGCATGGTGGTGGAAGCATCATGCTGTGGGGGTGTTTTTCAGCTGCAGGGACAGGACGACTGGTTGCAATCGAGGGAAAGATGAATGCGGCCAAGTACAGGGATATCCTGGACAAAAACCTTTTCCAGAGTGCTCTGGACCTCAGACTGGGCCGAAGGTTTACCTTCCAACAAGACAATGACCCTAAGCACACAGCTAAAATAACGAAGGAGTGGCTTCACAACAACTCCGTGACTGTTCTTAAATGGCCCAGCCAGAGCCCTGACTTAAACCCAATTGAGCATCTCTGGAGAGACCTAAAAATGGCTGTCCACCAACGTTTACCATCCAACCTGACAGAACTGGAGAGGATCTGCAAGGAGGAATGGCAGAGGATCCCCAAATCCAGGTGTGAAAGACTTGTTGCATCTTTCCCAAAAATACTCCTGGCTGTATTAGATCAAAAGGGGGCTTCTACTAAATACTGAGCAAAAGGGTCTGAATACTTAGGACCATGTGATATTTCAGTTTTTCTTTTTTAATAAATCTGCAACAATGTCAACAATTCTGTGTTTTTCTGTCAGTATGGGGTGCTATGTGTACATTCATGAGGAAGAAGAATGAACTTAAATGATTTTAGCAAATGGCTGCAATATAACAAAGAGTGAAAAATTTAAGGGGGTCTGAATACTTTCCGTACCCACTGTATATATATACACGTATATATATATATATATATATATATATACACATAAAAAGTACAGTAAAACTGCAGGAAAGGGCACTGGGGGGCAAACTAATATGATTTTTTTTATTTTGAACTGTATCAGTGTGTTTGGTGCGTTTTTACATTTGAATTTGCCGCCGGTTCCACCCCCCTGCGAACGTCACGTCGCAGCCACGCTCGGGAATACCGTTAAGAAGGTTCATTTCTAAACCGCTGGCAACAAAAGTGAGTACACCCCTAAGTGACAATGTCCAAATTGGGCCCAAAGTGTCAATATTTTGTGTGGCCACCATTATTTTCCAGCACTGTCTTAACCCTCTTGGGCATAGAGTTCACCAGAGCTTCACAGGTTGCCACTGGAGTCCTTTTCCACTCCTCCATGATGACATCACAGAGCTGGTGGATGTTTGAGACCTTGCGTTCCTCCCCTTTCCGTTTGAGGATGTCCCACAGATGCTCAATACAGTTTAGGTCTGGAGACCTGCTAGGCAAGTCCATCACCTTTACCCTCGGCTTCTTTAGAAAGGCAGTGGTTGTCGGAGGTGTGTTTAGGGTCGTTATGTTGGAATACTACCCTGCGGCCCAGTCTCCGAAGGGAGGGGGATCATGCTCTGCTTCAGAATGTCAAAGTACGTGTTGGCATTCAAGGCTCCCTCAATAAACTGTAGTTCCTAGTGCCGGCAGCACTTATGTAGCCCCAGACTATGCTTGACTGTAGGCAAGACACACTTGTTTTTGTACTCCTCACCTGGTTGCTGCCACACATGCTTGACACCATCTGAACCAAATAAGTTTATCTTGGTCTCATCAGACCACAGGACATGGTTCCAGTAATCCATGTCCTTAGTCTGCTTGTCTTCAGAAAACTGTTTGCAGGTTTTCTTGTGCATCATCTGTAGAAGAAGCTTCCTTCTGGGATGACAGCAAAGCAGACCAATTTGATGCAGTGTGCAGCGTATGGTCTGAGCTCTGACAGGCTTACCCCACACCCCTTCAACCTCTGCAGCAATGCTGGCAGCACTCACACGCCTATTTTCCAAAAGACAACCTCTGGATATGATCCTGAACAAGTGCTCTCAACTGCTTTGGTCGACCATGGTGAGGCCTGTTCTGAGTGGAACCTGTCCTGTTAAACCACTGTATGGTCTTGGTCACCGTGCTGCAGCTCAGTTTCAGGGTCTTGGCAGTCTTCTTATAGCCTAGGGCATCTTTATGTAGAGCAACAATTCTTTTTTTTCAGATCCTCAGAGTTCTTTGCCATGAGGTGCCATGTTGAACTTCCAGTGACCAGTATGAGAGAGTGAGAGCGATAACACAAAATTTAACACACCTGCTCCCCATTCACACCTGAGACCTTGTAACACTAACGAGTTACATGACACTGGGGAGGGAAAATGGCCAACTGGGCCCAATTTGGACATTTCCACTTAGGGGTGTACTCACTTTTGTTGCCAGTGGTTTAGACATGAATGGCTGTGTGTTGAGTTATTTTAAGGGGACAGAAAATTTACACTGTTATACACACTGTACACTCACTACTTTACATTGTAGCAAAGTGTCATTTCTTCAGTGTTGTCACATGAAAAGGTATAATAAAGTTTTTACAAAAATGTGAGGGGTGTACTTACTTTTGTGAGATACTGTATATACACACATATATATATATATACACACACACACTGCTCAAAATAAATTACCACTTCAGCTCCAGAAGGTGTTACCCCCCTTAATGACCAGGCCATTTTGAAAATGTACTTTTTTAATCAAGCAAAATAATATAATATGATGCCATATGTTATAACATAATAATGTATTATTTATATATTTACTGTGAAATTACTGGTTTGAGGTTATTACTTCAGCAATTTTCCAGTTAAGTACAGTTTTTGAAAATATTGTAAATTACCTTAAAAACAATAAACAATAATTATCTGTATATTACTTACTTATGGTAATTAACCATTCGCCACCCAGGCCAATTCTGACACTTCTCTCCTGCATGTAAAAATCATCATTTTTTTTGCTAGAAAATTACTCAGAACCCCCTAACAGTATATATTGTATATTTTTAGCAGACACCCTAGGGAATAAAATGGTGCACATTGCAACTTTTTATGTCACACCGTATTTGCACAGCATTTTTTAAAACGCGTTTTGGAAAAGAAAACTGTTTTATGAATAAAGAAAAAAACAACTAGCACTATTTTTTTGTATAATGTGAAAGATGATGTTACGCCGAGTAAATAGATACCTAACATGTTACGCTTTTAAATTGCGCCCACTTTTGGAATGGCGCCAAATTTTAGTACTTAAAAATCTCCATAGGTGACGCTTTAAAATTTTTTACAGGTTACATGTTTAGAGTTACAGAGTGCTAGAATTATTGCTCTCACTCTAGTGTGTGTGGTTTGATTCTGGCTCTGATACTAGCCAGTGCTTCACCGGCCACTGACCTCACCGCACGTCCCTGGGACACCCCCCCCCCCCCCCCCTCTCACAGCACACAGAAACAGAGGCTTTCAATCACAGGCTGAGTGGTGTAAATTCCCCTTTTTCTCTTAGTGTCAGGAAAACTTGTCAGAAGTGATTCATGCAGATAGCAGAGGAATGGGGCAGCAGACAGAAATGACACTTGGTGCTCTTATTTGAGACAAGTACACCATATAGAGCACAGGTGTCAAACACAAGGCCGCCCCCCAGGCCATTTCATGTGGCCCTTGCACCTCTCCTGCAGCTGTAGCACCCCCCCCCCCTTGTCTCTGCCCCCACCTTGTCTCAGTAGTCGGCAGCAGAGGGGAAAGAACTACTTTGCCAGATCCTGCGCTTCTCTGTGCAGCTGCAGAAAGGTTCATCTTTGCCCCCCTTCTCAGCAGTCCGCAGCAGAGAGGAGGGCAGAACTCCTCCTACAGATCCTGCACATCTCTCTGTAGCCACAACCAGGGCCGGACTGGGAATAAAAACCAGCCCTGGAAATAATTTAATACCAGCCCCATAGCATTATTGAGAAAATTCTGGTTATAAGTGGTAAAAGTGGAGCAATCATCAAGGGGGACCCCAGGAACTCTGGGAATGTGGGAGAGGGGGTTACTGATATAAGGGGGGCCTTTATATCAATGCCCTCTTACAACACTGTATTTACTCCCCCCTTACATCACTGACCCCCCCCCCCCCCCCAGACTGGCCTGCGGGGCTGTCCCTGACCTCCTCTCAGGTGTACTGTGCAGGGCTTAGTCAGTCGGCTCCAGCTTGGTGGCTCCGGTTTTATCCTATAGTCTCCTCTCCACAGTCCACATATGTCTGACTTCTCCTATGGCCCCCATCCTGGCGGCACTCCAACTCTTGACTCCTCTCCAGACTCCCCCTCAAAAAATGCAGACATTATTAAAGACAAGAGATGGTCATAGACTGCAGACATGATCATAGACTGCAGACATGATACAAGAGAGGGTCATAGACTGCAGACCTGATACAAGAGATGGTCAGAGACTGCAGACCTGATACAAGAGATGGTCAGAGACTGCAGACATGATACAAGAGATGGTCAGAGACTGCAGACATGATACAAGAGATGGACAGAGACTGTCTGCACACATGATACAAGAGATGGTCAGAGACTGTCTGCACACATGATACAAGAGATGGTCAGAGACTGCAGACATGATACAAGAGATGGACAGAGACTGTCTGCACACATGATACAAGAGATGGTCAGAGACTGTCTGCACACATGATACAAGAGATGGTCAGAGACTGCAGACATGATACAAGAGATGGTCAGAGACTGCAGACATGATACAAAGAGATGGTCAGAGACTGCAGACGTGATACAAGAGATGGTCAGAGACCACAGACATACAGGAGATGGTCAGAGACTGCAGACATAAATACAAGAGATGGTCAGAGACTGCAGACATGATACAAGAGATAGTCAGAGATTGCAGACATGATACAAGAGATGGTCAGAGACTGCAGACATAAATACAAGCGATGGTCAGAGACTGCAGACATGATACAAGAGATGGTCAGAGACTGCAGACATAAATACAAGAGATGGTCAGAGACTGCAGACATGATACAAGAGATGGTCAGAGACTGCGGACATAAATACAAGAGATGGTTTGAATTGCCTGGATCAGCCACTGTAACAAAGTCCTGCATCCTAGACCAGCTCCTATGATACACATTACACAGATTCAATTTCACAGCATTGGATCAGTAATCCATTTATCACAGGAGACGGTCTAGAAGGAGGGACTTTACAGTGGCCGCCGAACATTTTAGACCCAAGCATTGTGTGCAGGGGCGGACTGACAGCTCATGGGGCCCCCTGGGCAATAGGAGATTGTGGGGCCCCTGTGTCTCTGCCCAAACTCAAGCCACACCCACACAAAGCCCCACCTACATATTGCAGCTCGGCTGCATAGAGGGGGCATTTAAATATCTACTGCTGCATAGCTTGCATTGAATATCCAGGCTAATATTCATAGAAGCTGCTGGGCACTTTCAGTTTAAAGATGGCTGCTGAAGAGAGGAGGGAGCGAGGGAGGAGAGATAGGAATAGGAGGGAGAGATGGGGGAGATAGGAAAGTAGGAGTATAATGGGGAAAGGGGAGAGAGGAAGATGGGAGTGAGAAACAAAGAGGGTGAGAGAGTAAATAAGGGGAGGCGGGGGAGAGAGAGGGGGGGAGAGAGAAGGGGGTAAGAGAGAGGTGGTGTGTGAAAGTTAGGGGGGGTGAGGGGTATTAGATAGAGGGGGTAAGAGAGGGAGAGGGGGTGAGAGAAAAATAGAGAGCGGGTGAGAGAGCGAGGGATAAGAGACAGAGAGAAAAGGGAAGGGGAAGAGAGAAGGGTGTAAGGGGGGGGGGGGAGAGAGAGCGTGGTAAGAGAGAGAGGGAGATAGGGAGTGAGAGAAAAAGAGGGGGATAGAAGAGGGTGGGGGAGAAAGAGAGAGGGGTGTGTGGGAGAGAGGGGGGGTAAGAGAGAGAAAAAGAGACCAGGGTGTGAGAGGGAGTGAGAGAAAAAGAGGGGGTAAGAGAGAGGGGGTGGGTGAGAGAGGGGGGAGGGAGAGAGGGGTGAGAGAGGGGGGTATGAGGAGGAGGTGGGAGAGAGGGTAGGTGAGAGAGAGGGTGGTAAAAGAGATGGTGGGGAAGATAGAGAGGGGTGAGAGAGAGGGTAGGTAAGAGAAAGATGGGGGGGTGAGAGAGAGAGAGGGGGGATAAGAGGGGGGAGGTGAGAAAGAGAGAGGGGGTGAGAGAAAGGGAGGGAAATGAGAGAGTGGGGGGTATGAGAGACAGTTGGTGAGAGAGAGAGGGGGGGAGGTGAGAGAAAAATGGGGGTGAGAGAGAGAGGGGTGAGAGAGGGGGGGTAAGGGAGAGGTGGTGAGAGAAAGGGGGGTTGAGAAGAGAGGGGGATGTGAGAGAGAAAGGTCCACCCTCTGAAAACTTGGCTTTGTTCCAGAATTCCTTACAAATTCACCATCTGCCACAGTAATGCCTCTTACTGTATCAGGGACGTAACTAGAACTTACAGGGCCCTGGTGCAAGAAACATTGAAGGGCCCCCCTCCCCCATCAGTCCTTCCCACTGATCTGTTCTGCTGTGGGCCCCTTTCCTACTGTCTACGGTGGCAGAAAGCAAGTGATATGTCCCCAGCACACCAGGGAATTCCACATAAGGGTCCAGTGCAGTGGCAGAACTACCAAGATTGCAAAGGTGGCACTTGTGACCGGGACCTGGCGTTCCGCCACTGCCAGGTACCCAGCGTTCTCTTGCTGTTTGCCCCTGCTTTTGGCAATGCTGGTCTGGCTTCTGTCTCTACGCCAGTGGTGGCAGTCTATTAGGACCCAGGTGCTGGTTACATTATGGGGCTGATGGGTGCATGCGGGGGAGAGCTTGCACTATTGGTTGTAGACAACTGAGACCCCGCCTGTCATCTAGCAGCAGTAATGTTGCAAAGCCTTCTCTATTGACATGTCAATCGGGATGTGATCCAGGTGATTCTCCCAGTTGGATCTACTAAACACAATATTTATTAGCATCAAGAGTACAATCACACATATCAACCATAAGTTCAGCAGCCATGTGTGCTGGCCCTCCTGCACATGCGCTCATCAGCCCCATAAAGTACCCAGCAGTGTGTCCAATTCTGCTGCTGCCGCAGCCATGGATTTAGAGACCAGCGCTGCTCAATAGCAGGGATAGGACAGCAAGAGGAGGCTGGGAACCCCAATGATAACGGAACACCAGTCGCATATGCGACTTTTGTTATCCTGGTAGTTCTGCCACTGGTCCACAGTGGGAGGATTCACCCATCCACTTGGAATGTGTAGATGGGGGAATTTTTTATTTTCATTCAATCTAAGGCCCCCCTTTCAGATTGGGCAGACACCATCCAGCGGATCTGCCTGCTCAGCGGGGATCCCTCCACTGATCCTCACTGAGCAGGTGGATGACAGATCCATGTCCACCCCCCTATGCAGAGTAGACATAGACACAGTCTACTATTCTCTGTGAGGCAGTCAGATGGAAATGGGCCGACTGTCCATTTCCATCTGTCTGACATCTGATCCGATCCGCTGGATGGATGGGGAATGGATCCCCATCCGTCTGTTTTTAGCAGATTGGACCAGATTGGATGCTGGTGGGTTTTAGCAGACACATTTCCACTGACATCTGCTGCTGGCTGCTGCATAAAGAACAATGGATGGTACGGTCGGGTCTGCTTAGAAAAACTGACAGGCAGACCCGATTTGTCATTATTGGCTGCCTAAGTGCTGAAAAGTGAAGTTTGGGAAGCTGCTGGAGGAACTGAGAAGGGGAGGGAGACAGATAGGGGAGAGAAGGGAGGGAGATAGGGACAGCTCACTTCAGTGATCACAGAGCAGAGATCTCAGATCGCTCACCTGGGAATCTGGTAGCTGATCATTGACACAGCTGGGAATGTGTAGCAGGCTATTTTTCATATTTCCCGCCCACACATCCTCCTTCCACACATCCTCCTTCTCTTTGGCAGGCACAGCTGCATGCCGACTGCCGAGCATAGGAGAGTGGGCGGGGCCGGCCAGGCTGAGACACGAGAAACAGGGGCGGGAGGAGGAGGAAGTTGTATTCCCCTCTGCTCTCCTGTCCCTAAAGGGGAGGAGGGAGTGTGCTCGCTGGGCTGCCTGTCACACACACTCAGCTCAGCTCCAGCCTCCAGCCACCGGGCACTTTAGAGGAGGAGGTGGGAGGGGAGAACTTTGGCGTCCCTCCCCTCTGCCTCAGCTCGCGGCGCACCCACTGTGCACTCGCCCAGGATCGGTCTTGGGCACCGCTGCAGCCACAGCCCCAAGCGGCCCCAGGGCCGGCGGCCTAGCGGGAAATTTCCCGCTATCCCGCTAGGCCAGTCCGGCCCTGGCCACAACCCCACCTTGTTTCTGCTTCCCCTGGTCTCAGCATTCAGCAGACTCTGGAAGCTGACTCCGGAGGGTAAGGGGGTGCATTGTGTTGTAAGGAAGGTTGGGTGACTCTTGACTCTTGATGGTGGGGGGGCTCTTGACATCTCATGTAAGGGAGTAAGGGAGCGTGGGGTGCTCTGGACATCCAATCTTACAGATATAACTGGCCCTTTGGGGGCAACCATAATGCTGATGTGGCCCGCGATTAAATTGAGTTTGACACTCCTGATTTAGAAGGATTTGCTTTGCACATATTTCATGTCTGAGGTTTACAACCACTTTAACCACTTAAGCCCCGGAAGATTTTACCCCCTTCCTGACCAGGGCCTATTTTGCGATTAGGCACTGCTTGACTTTAACGGACAATTGCGCGGTTGTGCGACGCTGTACCCAAACAAATTTGACATCCTTTTTTTCCCACAAACAGAGCTTTCTTTTGGTGGTATTTGATCATCTGTGCGATTTTTACTTTTTGCGCTATAAACAAAAAAAGAGCATCAATTTTGCAAAAATAACAATATTTTTCACATTTTTTATATGAAATTCCCAAAAAGAAAATGTAAAAATCAAAATTTTTTAACATTTTAGGCCAATTTGTTTTCTGCTACATATTTTTGGTTAAAAAAAATCGCAAAAAGCGTATTTTGATTGTTTTGCGCAAAAGTTATTGCGTTTACTAACTAAGGGAAAGATTTTTGTCATTTTTGTTGTTTTTTTTTTTAACGCGTAATGGCGGCGATCTGCGATTTTTTTTGTGGTACTGCGACATTGCGGCGGACAGATCGGACCCTTGACTGACATTTTTGACACTTTTGGGGTTACCAGTGACATTACTGCAGTAATCAGTGCTATACATATGCACTGTTACTGTAAAATGACACTGGCAGTAAAGGGGTTAACTTTTTTGAGAGGGAGGGGTTATGTGTGTCCCTAGGGGCGTGATTCTAACTGTGATTGGATGTGGCTTTTCATGCAACAGCAGAGATCTACGGTCCTACATAGCAGGACTGAGTGATCTGTGCTGTTACACAGGGGAGAATGACAGGCGGCTTTGTTTACATTAGCCGCCTGCCTTTCTCCCGGTGTAACCGACTATCGCTCACACGCGCGGGGAAGTCCGTGAGCGAGCAGGAGCGCGACTCCGGCGGCACGCGCTCGCTCCCTAGAGCCTCACAGGCTAGTGACGTACCCCTACGTCACTTTGCCTGTGAGGGGCTGACTGCCGACGTATATAGTCGTGTGGCAGTCGGCAAGTGGTTAAAATAAAATTTTTAAAAAATATAAAAATAGAAAAGCAATGCAGCCACCACATCTAAGGACTGGTAAGCTGCTATCAATTTTTGTTCTTGGGTTTATATAGGCTTTCATTTCAGGTTGATCTCCAAATAGCTGAAAACATGCTCTTCCTATAGTTTTTCTTGAATGCATAGAGTTCAGCGGGGCGCCCCCCGGCAGACAATGCGTGCTAATGTCCCTTTATTCACTGAAGGCCATTGTTTGAGAAGAGCGAAAGGCCTGCTTAGCACTTGAAAGGCCAGATTACAAATATTTAGTTAGGTTATTGTCACGATTACGGTGGTTGCGCGTGATGCGGACAGGTGACAGCTCTAACAAGTCTCATTAACATCTTGTCCCCCGGAGCAGATGAGAAGTTTATAGGTTGCTAATAAACTGTGACCAATGGCTGAAGGCAGCCGGATGGTGTTCAAGCTGTTTGGGGTCTGCAGGTTCTTGGGAGATCTTGCACTTGCTCCTCGGTTATTTCCATACATAGGCAAACATGAAAGCATGTGGCAGCCTCCAATGTTCCTATAGAGAAAAGGCATATGTCTCTCACACTAACATGGTGAATATCTAATGAGGCCCCCACAATAATGTGTTATATGCCTCGGGGGCCGCTGAAAACAAGACGGTGTTATTCCGCATACAAACACAAAACAGAAGCTTCAACCGTATTGTGTGTAATGAATACATTCACTGCTAATGGATCTGAGCTGTCCAAAGTCCTAAGGACCGCTACTACTGTAACATTAATCCAAATACCTATGGCACGTTACGGACATTAATAATTATGGAACGGATTGTTTTGTATTCAGGAAATTTGATCACAGTTCTAAAAGTAGACCTATCATTAGACATACACTCACCGGCCACTTTATTAGATACACCTGTTCAATTGCTTGGTAACACAAATTGCTAATCAGCCAATCACATGGCAGCAATCAATGCATTTAGGCATCTAGACGTGGTGAAAACGACTTGCTGAAGTTCAAACTGAGCATCAAAATGGGGAAGAAATTGTATTTAAGTGACTTTGAACGTGGGATGGTTGTTGGTGACAGACGGGCTGTTCTGAGTATTTGAAAAACTGCTGATCTACTGGGATTTTCACACTCAACTGTCTCTCGGGTTTACAGAGAATGGTACGAAAAAGAGAAAATTTCCAGTGAGCGGCAGTTGTGTGGAGGAAAATGCCTTGTGGATGTCAGAGGAGAATGGGCAGACTGGTTCCAGATGATAGAAGGAAAACAGTACCTATAACCAAGGTATGCAGAATACCATCTCTGAATGCACAACACATCGAACCTTAAGGAAGACGGGCTACTGGGTGCCACTCCTGTCAGCTAAGAACAGGAAACTGAGGCTACAATTTGCACAGGCTCACCAAAACTGGACAATAGAAGATTGGAAATATGTTGCCTGGTTTGATGAGTCTCGCTTTCAGCTGTGACATTCAGATGGTAGGGTCAGAATTTGGCGTAAACAGCATGAAAGCATGGATCCATCCTACCTTGTATCAACGATTCAGGCTGGTGGTGTAATGGTGTGGGGGATATTTTTTTGTTGGCATACTTTGGGCTCCTTAGTACCAACTGAGCATTGTTTAAACTTAACGGGCTACCTGAGTATTGTTGCTGACCATGTCCATCCCTTTATGACTACAGTGTACCCATCTTCTGATGGCTCCTTCCAGCAGGATAATGCACCATGTCACAAAGCTCAAATTATCACTATTGGAGTTCACTGTACTCCAATGGCCTCCACACTCATCAGATCTCAATCCAATAGAGCACCTTTGGGATGTGGTAGAACGGGAAATTCGCATCATGGATGTGCAGCCGACAAATCTGCAGCAACTGCGTGATGTTATCATGTCACTATGGACCAAAATCTCTGAGGAATGTTTCCAACACCTTACTGAATGTATGCCATGAAGAATTAAGGCAGTTTTGAAGGCAAAAATTGTCCAACCCGATACTAGCAAGGTGTACCCAATAAAGTGTCCGGTGAGTGTATTTTTCATTTTAGGACCTATCCACAATAGTGGTTGTGGAGAGGTAAAAACCCCACGGTTGAGCTGCACTCTGCAAGCACCCCACAACCGTGTGCAATGCAACATGCAATGTGGCACACTAATGTGGGCTACAAGGGGTTAAAGCAGAAGGTGAGGAGACTGAATCCCTACTACAACCAAACTAATGGGACTTTAAATGTACCACACCAAAAATTTATATTTACATTTTTATTTGTGCAAAATACTTTAATAAGGTTTAAAACAGCACACACTCTAGCATAAAAGTGTTAGTTGTGAAAGATCTGCAAATACATAATTTGCAGTTACAAGTAAACATATCCCCAGATGGTCATATAGGGTGTTCCATGCAGGAATCCCTGACGTGTTTCACAAGGACAAAGCCAGCTTCCTCAGGGAGAACTGGCATAAAACTTAGGTCTTAGGTATTAAAGCGGTAGTATACTCAATTTTTTCACTTTTACCTACAGGTAAGCCTATAATAAGGCTTATCTGTAGATACAATTAATATCTCCTAAACCTGCACGGTTTAGGATATATTTGCCCTGCATGCAGCCGCTGACACCAGCGGCGCATGCGCTCTGAAGGTCCAGGGGACCTACGGAGTTCCTTGCCGGCTACTTGTCGGAAAGTGACTCCCGCGCGCATGCGCGGGAGTGACGTCATCGCGGCTCCGGCCACTCACAGCACCGGAGCCACCGAACCTGGAAGAGACGCCGAGGGAGCATGACGGCTGCCTCAGCAGTGTCCAGGCGTCCGTGTTGGGGCTTTGTTTTAAGGTAAGTATTTCATAATGAGCTAGTATGTGATGCATACTAGCTCATTATGCCTTTGTCTTGCAGGGTTTTTTTTTTTCGGCAGTATACAACCGCTTTAAGTGTGCATGCGGCTTGGACCAGAAAGTTAGGACTGCAACCACTGCTTATTAGGGAAAAACAGCCACACTCTAAGGTGATTAAAGCGTAACTCCACTTTTGTTGAGAAAAAACATTCCCCTCTGGGTGATCTCTGTACATTGCAAGGATTTTAACAAACTTTGTTGCAGATTCTTACCTTTTGTTATTCTGAAAAAACATTGTTTGTGCCTCTGTGCTGAGTGGGTCTAATGGGAGTGGTTTCATAATTATCTGTAAGCTGTGCAGCTGCAGGGCTCTAATGAGGAAATCTGCTGGGTCTGCATCCCTTTAGACGTGCTCCTATTGGGAGTATCTCAATCAAAAATGACATTTTTGTTGTAGGGGATGCCAGAAATCTGACTTGTATCTTAGTCAGACTTCTGGGAAAATCACTGAGCCAATCACACAAGCAGGAAATTATGTTTCTGGGGTGTGGTCAGTATACATTATATAAACAGAACAGCTCCAGGTAGCCATATTGCATTGCATTTTCAGAAAATTACAACAGCTGCAGATTGAAAAGAAAGGTAATTTTTACGAACATTCAATTACTATATGATTTGTTTCGCAATTGTGTACGCTATATTGTTTTTTCTTTATTTGCTGATTTTTTTTCCCCACAAAAGTGGAGTTACCCTTTAAATTTGAATAGAAGAAAGTAAATATAGTTTCATAGTTGGTGAGGTTGAAAAAAGACACTAGTCCATCTAATTCAACCTGTGTACTTGGTGTATGTGTGTTCATGTCGACAATCATTTCCCATATCCCTGTATATTGTGATCACTAAGATGCACATCCAAGAGTCTTTTATAAGTATCAATATTTCCTGTTGACACCACCGATTCGTGGAAGAGAGTTCCACATCCTTATTGCCCTGATAGTGAAAAACCCCTTACGCAGCTTTAGAGTTAACCACTTCTCCTCCAATCTCATTGTGTGGTCCCGTGTCTACTTATACTCCCTGAGATTGAATAGTTTCCTACCGATGCTGGGATCACCATTGAGGTATTTGTATATTGCTATCACATCTTCTCTCATACGTCTCTTCTCCAGGGAGAATACGTTTAGTTCCCCATAACTGAGGTCTTCCTGTCCCCTTATTAATTTTGTTGCTCTTCTCTGGACTTTCTCCAGTTCCAGCACATCCTTCCTGAGGATTGGTGACCTGAATTGGACGGAATACTCCAGATGTAGCTGAACCAGAGTTTTAAAAAACAGGCAGGATTATCATTTTATCTCTGGAGTAAATTCCCATATTAATGCATGCCAATATTCTGATAGCTTTGCTTGCTGTGGCTTGACACTGCATGCTTTTGCTCAGTCTGTATTCTACTAGGACCCCCAGAACTTTCTCCATCCTGGATTTCCCCAGAGATTCTCCCCCTAGTGAGTAAATGTGTTTATATTTCTTTTTTAACATTAAACCTCATTTGCCATGTAGTTGCCCACCCCTCAGCAAAAACAGAGATTGAGCTATTTATCCCATCCTCTTTATAATTTATGAATACATTAAACAGAATTGGTCCCAGGACAAAGCCTTGGCTTACCACTCCAGACCAGTCTGAGTACACATTATTTATCATGCGCCCTTGTAACCAGTTTTCTATCCATTAACAAACCCTATGTTCCATGCCTACAGACCTCAGTTTGTAAATTAAGCGTCTATGGGGGATTATATTAAATGCTTTTGCTAAATCCACCACAACACATCCACAGGCCTACCTATATCTAGATGGCAGCTCACTTCCTTGTAGAATGTTAACAGATTGGTTTGGTAAGAATGACCTTTTGTAAACTAATGCTGATTACAACTAATGATACTATTTCCATCAGCAAATTGGATATAGTCCCTTATCATCCCTTCAAATAGTTTACATACTATCGATGTTAGACTGACTGGCCTGTAGTTTCCAGTAATATATCTCTGTCCTTTTTTGAAGATTTATTTGTGTTAAGCTTTTCTAGTCTTTTCTGGACACCGGCTTCTGTTAGCCACAAGAGTAAATCCTGTGACATGTTACTAACAATACAGTTAGTGGCTGTTACTGTATAACCCCCCCCCCCCCCCCTTTTCTAAAGGACAAGAAAGCATTTAGTACAGTTGCCTTCTCCTTGTCGTCTGTAACCAACTTCCCTTCATCATCCTTTATGGGGCCATTATGCTCTGGTTTTGCTTTTCTACTTGCAATATATTTAAAAATTTTATTGAGATTTATTTTTCTCTCCTTCATAGTCTTTTTTTGTCTGCCCTGATTGCGTTCTTACACTTCTTATTGCATTCCTTGTAGTGATGGAATGCTGACAATGACCCCTCTGCTTTATATTTTTTAAAGGCCATTTTTTTTCTTTAATATGACTTTTTAAGTTATGGTTTAGCCACCCAGGTTTAACCCCTTCATTTTTCTTTACTTATTGCCTTTGGAATGCACTGGGACATTATTTAATATGCCCCTTAGGGATCCAAAGGATTTGCCTTCACAGTATAGTATGCTTTTCCAAGGTCACAAGATTGGTGTTACTGTCCCCCCCCCCCCTCCCATGGATAGTGCTTGCCCCCTCACCATCTGTCCAATGCTTTCTGAAAGGCTCTGCACTGAGAATTGAGTTATAAAACACTGCTGACCTCTCAGTTCTCCCCTCTAAACGGAGATCAGTGACTGTCAGTCACCGGCTCTCTGCTCTGCTCCTTCAGTGCTCACTGGAGCGCCGGGCTGTGGAGGGGGAGGGAGGGGCTAGCTCTGTCTCCAAGCAGCTCCAAGAGACTGAGCCAGCTACCGATCCAGGCATCTGAGTGGATCCCAACTGTAAAGATATGATCGATCCAGAGCCTAGACCGACTGAGTGACGTCAGCCGACAGCGGACTTTAGCCCAATGTTGGCTGAAAATGGGTTACAAGGGTGCACAATTACCTGCACTCCTGTGATCCATAGGAGAAGTACAGCTAAATAGCTTTGGCCATACTTCTCCTTTAACATGCTGAGCATAATAAAATAAATTACCCAGGAAACTATTTGTTAAAGTTCTTACTCCAACAGCTTTTGGTACTGATGGATCCTTCTCTCTCAGTGCTGCTTGCTCCTGAGTCACTGCTCTGTGTGTCCATCCATATGCAGAGCACGGCTCGGCCTCACCCCCGGTTCTCTCCTCATTGACTCATTGCTTGTGATTGACAGTAGCTGGAGCCAATGGTTACCCCTGCTGTCTCAGCCAATGAGGAGGTAGAGACCTGAGAAAGCCGAGGCTCTCATGCACATCACTGGGTCAAGATGGGGCTCAGGTATGTTTTGGGGGGGGGGGGGGCTGGTGCACACAGAAGGTTTTTTACTTTCATGCATAGAATGCATGAAGGTAAAAAAAAGCCTTGAGCCTTTACAACTACTTTAACAGTGGACAGTGCAGTCTTCATCAGTGTGTTAGCATGAGAAAGGGAGGGGGGAGAAGGAGGTAGTAGAAGGAGAATGCCTTGCCATCCTAGGCTACGTAGGTGTGTGTTTCTATTAGTGCATACAGTGTAGGGAGACACGACTCTAGTCCCCGCAAGCAAGAGAGTGATCATAGCACCAGCTTAAAGGATAATGCTGATCGAGGGTGCAATGCTTTCCAGGCCTCCAATTAAAAAAATAATGAATGCACATTTTTTTTACCTGCAAAAAGATGTGCATTTATTATTTATTTTAAATATTAATAAAAAATAAATAAAACCTATTCTTTAAAAGGAACATAGTCAAGGATTTAAAAAATAGAGAAGCTGCATAATCGGCTGCTGAGTGCTTTAAGATTAATTGCCTAAAAGTTGAGGGTTTAATATCACTTTAATGAAGTTTTCTATCTTTTTCATGTGCTGATGCGCTGTATTCATGTTTATGATAGCACTGCCATATACACGAGTACAGCAGTGTAAAGCCATTCATGTCAATGGGAGGCTGTATGCTGCACCTGGGTTCCCAGGGTGAAAGAAATAGGCAGGCAATTACATTGAATGGGCTCAGCTTCCAGTGTGCAAAGGCTTACATGCTGCTGGTCTGTCTTCACCTTCACTACCTTGGGTGTCAGTGATCCACAACAAGCATGCAGGGGGTGCATTCAGACTTCACTGAATGCATGCTTGTTGATGATGGGTAATAAATCCAGGATCAGGGTGACAGACATGGAACCAGCACTTTTGAAAAGTAAGTCAGCAATGGCATGTCTTGACCCTTGCTAATGCTACAAAAATGCACCTTTTCACAAATGCACAGATTTTAATGGGCCTTGAAATCTAAACCCAAGAACAAACATGTAATAAATTGCACCTGACCGTCCTCAGCATGGTGGCTGCGTAGGTTTTACCTTGTTTTCAAGCACATTTTATGCAAGTACAGAAAAATACCTGTTGTTTCTACCAGAAATCCGGTGTCCTTGTAACATCCTGTGAACTGAACTGAAATCTCAAGCAGTCAGCCTTCCCAGTTCCCTCCTGGAGTTTGCAGTACTCCTCCACCCTATGATATCAAGATGAGGAGAGGAGGGGGTGTACTGTAGCCCAACCAAGGAAAACAGAGTCAGATGACAGTGCTACTCCTCCATAGATACAGTACAGCAAGTGAGCGTTGTCACCCTACTAGAAAAAATGTGCAACTGGCGGGATCACCAGGGAAAAACAAAGGAAAACGAATGCAGCCACCACAACTAAGGACTGGTAAGCTTCAATATAGACCCAGATTTCTTCCCATAGTGAGCAGCAGCTGAAACTTGAAATTCATTGTAAAGCTGGCCATGCACCAAAAGAATTTTGTTTAAAAAATTGTTTGGGAATCTTTGTTCAATTTTCTTTTCTTGTTTCAATTTTCTAATACTTTTTTTTTTAGCTAGGGTACCGAGGGATTACATTCACACTCTATATTGGTTCTGCTGATAAATCTAAAAAAAAGAAAATCTAACATTTTGGGTTGTCACTAGAACAGGAATAAAGGGGAAGAGTTCCAATGGGGACTCTTGTTCTGGGAACTACCAGACTATCCCTCAATTTGGAAGGATTTCCTCTCACTTCCTGTTTTGGCTATGGGACAGGAAGTGAAATCTCTCCAATGGGACACAGATGGCAAAAAAAAAAAATGTCAGGGGTTATAATATCCAAAATGAAAAAAATTTACATTAAATTTCCCGTAAAATTCAGCTTTCACAGGATTAGGTTGATGACCATTTTCAACCATAGTGACAAGTAAAATCGAAGGGAAAGATGAACATTTTTTTATAAAATTCTAAATATAAATGTGGTTTTATTTTGAAAAAAGTTGTACTTATTGTAATATGCAAACCTCAAAATGAAACTCAAATTATTGGTATGGCAATTGTACAAAATCAGAGATTTCGTTTGGAACTTTTCTAAATTTCTGTGCAAAAGTTCCAACAAAAATCTACTGGTGTATGGCCCAGCTTTAGGTGGACCTTCCCTCATTTCCTTAAAGTGATATTAAAGGTTCCTGTTTATTTTGCTTTTTTTTAAATAACAAACATGTTATACTTACCTGCTCTGTGTAGTGGTTTTGCACAGAGCAGCCCGATCCTCTTCTTTCCAGGCCCCCACCAGCGCTCCTGGCCCCACTCCCCTGCCGAGTTCCCCCAGAGCAAGCAGCTTGCTATGGGGGCACCCAGGTAGGCTCGCTCCCAAGCCGATGCTCTGGGTGTCCATTCGCACACAGAGCCACGGCTCAGTCTAGCCCCCTCTCTCTCCTCATTGGTGTACTGGCTGTAATTTACAGTAGCAGGGGCCAATGGCTCCCTCTGCTGCCTCAGCCAATAAGGAGTGAGAGTCCCCGGAGAGTCAAGGCTCTAGAGCACAGCAGTGGATCGAGATGGGGCTCAGGTAAGTATAAGGGGGCTGAGGGGTGCTGCTGCACAGAAAGGATTTTCACCTTAATGCATGAAGGTAAAAAACGTGAGCCTTTACAACCACTTTAAGGTCCTCTCTGCCTCTTCCCCCTCTTCCTTCTACACACAAAAAAACTTTATGTTTGGCTTATCTTCATATCCTCAGTCCTTCCCTAGGATCCTCGTACCTAGGCCCCATGCACATGCAGATTTGATTGGTCTCTCTCTGTCCCCCCCTGAATTTCTGCATATGCACAAAATCCTACAAATTACATCCTGGCATGTCTTGGTAATGGTTTTTGGATGGCAGTTTGCAGATCTCGCACATGCACAGAGACGTTACAGGGCTTTCCCAGTAGAATGGTAGAGACCCCGCGCATTTCTGCACATGTGCTGGATCTTAATTTAGGATAGTGGCGCTGGAGAGGAGTAGTATAAGAAGAAGACATCATAGGACATCATGGACTAGTAAGCATGTTTTTGTTACATTTTTATACAGTATTACGGTGTTCACACCAAAAAATTGTAAACATTTTTTTATGAATTTTAAAAATGATCAGATTGGCAAAATGAACGAATAACCATACCTTCCCTTTTGATCGATTTAGACTGACAGCTGGTTCCCAGCACAATTTTTGGATTCTGGATGCAATTCTGCATGCGTGTTTTTGATGCAACCCGGTGCGCTTTTTGATGCGTTTTTGATGCTTCCTGGTGTGTTTTTGATGTGTTTTCCATTGCATTTTTGATGCATTCTGGTGCGTTTTTTTTTTTTATTTTTAAACCATAGATTTTTATTATAAGTTTAAAAGCCAAGTACAGACATTGTGAAAAACACAACATATACAAACATACACGTTAGGCAGCAAATAGAGGTATAGTGAACAGAAAGAACATCATATGTTTGCCTCTAAAGAAAGGCTCCCCTCTTGCCACCCCATTCGGATTCAGAGACAGATGCATACTTTATTATAAAATCAAAACAAGGAGGAAAGAGGTTCAAGAACAGTAAACTAGCACAACAAATGCTAGTTTGGGTTAACTAGTCCTCACCTGGTCCTGGGAGTGGTTCTGGGTAACTGCTCTGGAAAATATGGAATAGCACCAGAGCACCATTGAAAAGAAAAGGGAACAAAACAAGTTTGATCTATCATATTCATCACAACCATATAGTACAAGACTATGGAACTGTAGAAGCCTGTGGATGTTCTAACCAGAGTTTCCAAGCGTGATGGAACCTGTCCACTTTATGGTCCTTGTATGCAAGTATTTTTTCAAACTGACACTGCTTGTTATGTCTGGATATTACTGTGGACATGCTAGGGGCTACTGTTGATTACCAGTTTTTAGAGACAGAGCCTTGCTGCATAGAGGGTATGGACATTCTGGTGTGTTTTTTATGCATTCCGGTGTGTTTTTGTATTCTGGTGCCTGTTCTGGTGTGTTTTTATTGTGTTTTGGTACCTGTTCCAGTGTGTTTTTAAAGTGTTGTGGTGCCTGTTCCGGTGTGTTTTTTATTGTGTTTTTTCTGTGTTCTGGTGCCTGTTCCAGTGTGTTTTTATTGTGTTTCGGTGCCTGTTTCGGGGTGTTTTTATTTATTGTGTTCTGGTGCCTATTCCGGTGTGTTTTTATTGTGTTCTGGTGCCAGTTCCGGTGTGTTTTTATTGTGTTCCGGTGCCTGTTTCGGTGTGTTTTTATTGTGTTTCGGTGCCTGTTCTGGTGTGTTTTTATTTATTGTGTTCCAGTGTGTTTTTATTGTGTTCTGGTGCCTGTTCCGGTGTGTTTTTATTGTGTCCCAGGTGCCAGTTCCGGTGTGTTTTTATTGTGTTCCGGTGCCTGTTTCGGTGTGTTTTTATTGTGTTCTGGTGCCAGTTCCGTTGTGTTTTTATTGTGTTCCGGTGCCTGTTCCGGTGTGTTTTTATTGTGTTCTGGTGCCTGTTCCGGTGTGTTTTTATTGTGTTCCGGTGCCAGTTCCGGTGTGTTTTTATTGTGTTCCGGTGCCTGTTTCGGTGTGTTTTTATTGTGTTCCGGTGCCAGTTCCGGTGTGTTTTTATTGTGTTCCGATGCCTGTTTCGGTGTGTTTTTATTGTGTTCCGGTGCCAGTTCCGGTGTGTTTTTATTGTGTTCCGGTGCCTGTTCTGGTGTGTTTTTATTGCGTTCCGGTGTGTTTTTATTGTGTTTCAGGGCCTGTTCTGGTGTGTTTTTATTGCGTTCCGGTGTGTTTTTATTGTGTTTCAGGGCCTGTTCCGGTGTGTTTTTATTGTGTTTCGGTGCCTGTTCTGGTGTGTTTTTATTTATTGTGTTCATGAGCCTGTTCCGGTGTGTTTTTTTTTTTGTGTTCTGGTGCCTGTTCCGGTGTGTTTTTATTGTGTCCCAGTGCCAGTTCCGTTGTGTTTTTATTGTGTTCCGGTGCCTGTTCCTGTGTGTTTTTATTGTGTTCCGGTGCCTGTTCCGGTGTGTTTTTGTTGTGTTCCGGTGCCAGTTCCGGTGTGTTTTTATTGTGTTCCGGTGCCTGTTTTGGTGTGTTTTTATTGTGTTCCGGTGCCAGTTCCGGTGTGTTTTTATTGTGTTCCGGTGCCTGTTTCGGTGTGTTTTTATTGTATTCCGGTGCCAGTTCCGGTGTGTTTTTATTGTGTTCCGGTGCCTGTTTCGGTGTGTTTTTATTGTGTTCCGGTGCCAGTACCGGTGTGTTTTTATTGTGTTCCGGTGCCTGTTCTGGTGTGTTTTTATTGCGTTCCGGTGTGTTTTTATTGTGTTTCAGGGCCTGTTCCGGTGTGTTTTTATTGTGTTTCGGTGCCTGTTCTGGTGTGTTTTTATTTATTGTGTTCATGAGCCTGTTCCGATGTGGGTTTTTTTTTGTGTTCTGGTGCCTGTTCCGGTGTGTTTTTGTTGTGTTCCGGTGCCAGTTCCGGTGTGTTTTTATTGTGTTCCGGTGCCTGTTTCGGTGTGTTTTTATTGTGTTTCGGTGTCAGTTCCAGTGTGTTTTTGATGCATGTTGTCATGTTACAGATACGTTCCATACAGAAAAAATGCAACTTGTTCTACTATTGTTGACTGTACTGGAACGCACTGGTGTGAACTAAGGCCATTGGAATCCATATTAAGCACTGCCCATGCATTTTGGATGCAGAATAAAAATGCACAGGACTGTAACTGGCGTGAACCAGCACTCAATTTAGAACAGACTCGATCAAACACAGTCGATTGGCTAGAGATGACAATTATCGATTGCTTTGCATCGGTCAGCAGCATTGAGATATGATTGTAATTTGATGGATCGGATCATGAAATTACTTTGTGGAAAGAAAGATGTGATCCATACCATATGTTTAGATGTTAGTATTGTATCCTAACTACAAGTGCTCTTTTACACCAATCAGTTTTTCTTCTGTTTTTGCCTTACCGTAAGTGGAAGAAAAATGCATGACCAATAAATTCTATGGAACTCGTCACACCACAAAGTGCAGCAAAAACACACCTGCGATTGCAATTTTGGTGCGTTCATTGAGCAAAATGCACCGAAAATATGTGGCAAAAAAGGCATTTGTCATTTTTCCACCTTTTTGCAATGGACCAGTGTGAAAGCTGCCTTATTCAATCTCCTTTTCTATGTGAAGCATATCAATCAAATGGGTTATCAACTATAGATCCATCATGAAAGAAATCAATTAGTTAGCGAAGCATATATGGCCGCCATAAAGGAAACAAAATGTAATTTCTTATAGGTAGGCTGGAGCTCCTCTTTAATAAGGATGCCTCTGTTAGATCGCAAAGTTTGGCGGAGCTGAAAGCGATACAAATGAGAACATTTACAAAGACTGGAAGGGGTCGCTGATACACAGCAGCCATTGTTCCATTCTTTTGTACTTGCAGCTTTTATTAGACACCAACATTTCAGTTACAGGGACAGCCCCAGCGATTATGTGGGACGTGAATGCTGTGACCCGGGCCCCCGTCTGTCCATCCTGGGAATGGAGCCCGGGATCCAGGTGGCCGGTTATCAGTGGGAGCCAGGCAGAAGGCAGAGGCTGGGGGCATAGCGGGACCTTTCACCGTCTGGAGGGATTCTATCGCCAGGACCGCTCCTATTCTAAGAGAGGAGCCACCAATTAAAAAAGAAAAAAGTTTTTCTTTAAAGGAATTTTGGAAAGTGATACAAGAGTTCACAGCTCCCCTTTAAAACCGTGTACAATGAGACTGAACAATGCTACAAGGGGAGGTATTATGATGCTTGGTCCATCTCAGGTCATCAATATACCCCGATAATGTGAGCTCATGTCATATCTAATTGGTGGTTCTTTGCTTTAGGGTTCATTCGCATTGTTGCGTTGTGGCAACCTATGAATGGCTCTTCAGTGTGCTAACCCAATGCACCCACGCTGCAGGGTCATATATGGTGGTACAAACACATAAAAAATCTAAGTTTCACCGCCAGTGATCACCAATTCAGGGAAGGGGGTTCAAATTTACTAGCAGTAACCACCAAAGTGAGGGGGGGGGGGGCTAAATTTCACTACCAGTGATCACAAATGTGGGGGTTATTAGTACTGACACCAATGTTGGGGGTTAATTATTGTGTCCGCTGACAGCAGTGTTGGGGGTTATTATTGCAATCACTGACACCAATGATTGGGGGGGGTTATTTTTGCATACAATGACACCAATGCTCGGGGTTATTTTTGCCATCAGTGACCCCAGTACTGAGGGTTGATATTGTTGGCTCAGACTCCAGTGCTGGGGGGTATTATTGCATCCACTGACACTATTGCTGGGAGTTATTATTGTGTCCACTGACACTAATGTAGTACCCTCCTAGGTAGGTGCTAGAGAGAAAGTATAGCTTTGAGCTCTGTCTGCTTACCAGAAAGATTGCAGGTAAATCTATATTGTTCTCTGCCTACCAGAGAGCAGGATCTGTTAGTGAGTAGAGTTGAGCGGACACCTGGATGTCCGTGTTCGGCGGGTTCGGCCGAACTATAAAAATAAGTCCGTGTCCGTGTCCCGGACATTTGCCGAACTTTTCCCGGACACCGAACCCCATTGAAGTCAATGGGGACCCGAACTTTAAGGCACTAAAATGGCTCTAAAACACCAATGGAAAGGGCTAGAGTGCTGCAAATGGCAGCAAAACGTAGTTAAGAGCATGGCAAGTGCTCTGCAAACAAATGTGGATAGGGAAATAACTTAAAACAACAAAAAAAAAAACAGAAAAATAAAACAATGTTCTTCATCTCTGAAGGACGAGGCCCATATGGAGTAGGAGGGAGGTTGAGGTGGTGGTGGATGTGGCGGTGTCATAGGCGTGCGCACAGGGTGTGTCGGGTGTACCTGGGCACACCCTAATCACCTAGGGCACATAGCATTATCGCTCTGTTTGCCAGTGAGGAGATGGGAAAGATCTCCCTCGGACCTGCTCTGCTCTATTTCTCTTTGCCAGCAGGGAGAGTAATGTACCGGGGCCATGTACATGTAGGCAAACACATGCATTTGTATTTAAACTTTGGGGTGCACACCCTAATGCAATAGGCTGCGCACACCTATGGGCGGTGTAGGTGGAAGCGGCGGTGGAGAAGGACCAGGGCCGGATTAAGAGCATCATGGGCTTGGTGCTGAGGATTTTGAAGGGCCTTAAGGGCCGTGCCTTGGCATGCACCCAGAGGAGGAAGAGTGCAGCCATGCATGCCGAATTCCACATGGGATGCTGTCTCTGAAGCCCATAAACACATCCATGCATTGGCAACTGTCCCTCCTTGTCCGGCCTTCGTGCTGTGTGGGGAGGTTCTGAGGGAGCTGCCTGGGGAAGCGAGCATAGAAGCCAGACTTCTGTGTTTACAAGTGACAGAAGAGCGGTAACAGTGAATATGGCCAACCTGGGGCCTATATAAAGGTAGGGGCCTGGAGCTGCAGCTCCAATAGCCCCTACGTTAATCTGGCCCTGAGGAGGACGAGGTAGCCAACACTGCTTCTTTTCACAAATTTTAAATGAGGGTACACCCCAAAAGAGTGAGAAAGAGCAAAAATGGAACAATGGCTGGGTAAGGTCAGTATCCATCGCTATTCAGCACAAGGTACGGAAAAGTCCCGTGGGATCCATGCCTGGTTCATTTTAATGAATGTGAGCTTGTCCACATTGTCTCTGGACAGGCGGCTGCGCTTGTCTGTGATAACGCCCCCAGCCGTGCTAAATACCCGTTCAGATAATACACTGGCTGCAGGGCACGCCAGCACCTCCAAGGCATAAAGGGCAAGCTCAGGCCATGTGCCCAACTTGGAGACCCAGAAGTTGAAGGGGGCAGACCCCTCATTCAGTACGTCTAGGCGTGTGCACACATACTGCTCCACCATGTTGGTGAAATGCTGCCTCCTGCTAAGACGTTCCATATGAGCTGCTGGTGCTGCTGTTTGTTGTGGCGTGCTGACAAAGCTTTTCCACATTTCGGCCATGCTAACCCTGCCTTCTGAGGTGCTGGCGGTGCCCTGGTTGCATTGGCGACCTCTTCTTCCTCCTCCTCCTCCTCCTCCTCCTCCTCCTCCTCCTCTGCCTTGTGCTTCCACTGTGGCCCCGCTGTCAGGTGGGAATGCCAGCAGCATCGCGTCTACCAGCGTGCGCTTGTACTCGCGCATCTTGCGATCGCGCTCCAGTGAGTGAATTAAGGACGGTACGTTGTCCTTGTAACGGGGATCCAGCAGCGTGGCCACCCAGTAATCAGCACAAGTTAGAATGTGGGCAACTCGGCGGTCGTTGTGGAGACACTGCAGCATGTAATCGCTCATGTGTGCCAGGCTGCCCAGAGGCAACGAAAGGCTGTCCTCTGTGGGAGGTGTATCGTCCGTGTCCTCTGTATCCCCCCAGCCATGCACCAGTGATGGCCATGAGCTGGCCTGGGTGCCACCCTGCTGTGAACATGCTTCCATCTCCTCCTCCAGCTCCTCCTCCTCATCCTCCTCATCCTCCAGAACTGTGCCCCTGCTGGACAATTGTGTCCCTGGCGTTTGTGTGTGCAGGAACCCACCCTCGGAGCCCCTTGCGAATGACTGCCCTGAAAGCCTTGGAAATGTTACCTCTTCATCCTACTCCTCCTCCTCATCCTGTGCCACATCCTCTTCCATCATCGCCCGAATTGTTTTTTCAAGGAGGCATAGAAGTGGGATTGTTAAGCTGAGAACAGCATCATCGGCACTGGCCATGTTGGTGGAGTACTCAAAACAGCGCAACAAGGCACACAGGTCTCGCATGGAGGCTCAGTTATTGGTGGTGAAGTGGTGCTGTTCCGCAGAGCGACTCACGCGTGCGTGCTGCAGCTGAAACTCCACTATGGCCTGCTGCTGCTCGCACAGTCTTTGCAGCATGTGCAAGGTGGAGTTCCACCTTGTGGGCACGTCACATATGAGGCGGTGAGCGGGAAGGCCGAAGTTACGCTGCAGCGCTGACAGGCGAGCAGCAGCAGGGTGAGAACGCCGAAAGTGCGCACAGACGGCCCGCACTTTCTGCAGCAGCTCTGACATATCGGGGTAGTTTTTAAGGAACCTCTGCACCACCAAATTCAGCACATGCGCCAGGCAAGGGATGTGCGTCAAACCGGCTAGGCCCAGAGCTGCTATGAGATTTCGCCCATTATCGCACACCACCAGGCCGGGCTTGAGGCTCGCTGGCAGCAACCACTCATTTGTCTGCTGTTCCATGCTCCTCCACAACTCCTGCGCGGTGTGTGGTTTGTCCCCCAAACAGGCAAGTTTTAAAACTGCCTGCTGTCGTTTACCCCTGGCCGTGCTGAAGTTGGTGGTGAAGGTGTTACGCTGTCCGGATGAGGAGGCGGTAGAGGATGAGGAAGCGGAGTAGGAGGAGTTAGGAACAGGAGGCAAACTGAAGCGCCCTGCAATCCTCGGTGGTGGAAGGACATGCGCCAAATTGCTATCCGCCTCAGGCCCATCCGCCACTGCATTTACCCAGTGTGCCGTTAGGGAGATATAACGCCCCTGACCGTGCTTACTGGTCCACGTATCGGTAGTTAGGTGTACCTTGCCAGAGATGGCGTTGCGCAGTGCACACCTGATTTTTTCCCCCACTTGGTTGTGCAGGGAAGGGATGGCTTGCCTGGAAAAGTAGTGGCGGCTGGGCACGACGTACTGTGGGACAGCCACCAACATAAGGTTTTTAAAACTGTGCGTCTCCACCAGACGGAATGACAGCATTTCAAAGGCCAAGAATTTTGAAATGCTGGCATTCAGGGCCAGGGATCGCGGGTGGGTAGGGGGGTACTTCCTCTTCCTCTCAAGTGTTTGGGAGATGGAAAGCTGAACGCTTCCACGGGACATTGTGGAGATGGTTGGTGACCCAGGTGGTGGTGTTGCTGACAGATCGTCTGTTTGCGGGGTGGCAGGTGCCGGTATCACTACAGATGTGGCTGGAGCGGCCGAGACTGCAGCAGAAGAGGAAGCAGGATGAGCCAGAGATGTTTCTTGGTTTTGAAGGTGTCTACTCCACTGCAGCTCGTGCTTTGCACTTAGATGCCTGATCATGCAGGTTGTGCTCAGGTTGAGAAGGTTTATGCCTTGCTTCAGGCTCTGATTGTACAGGGTGCAAACCACTCGTGTCCTGTCATCAGCACATTTTCTAAAGAACTTCCACGCTAGAGAACTCCTTTGAGCTGACTTTGGTGCGCTCGTTCCCTTGCTGCGTTGGGCAGTAGCGGGCGTAGTGTCTAGGGCATGGCCGCTCCGCTTCTGCACCCTGCTCCCTCTTCTGCTGTGCTGGTGGCTCTGTGCGACCACCGCCTCTTCCTCCAAACTACTCAGGTCACCTGCATGACGTTCATTCCATGTGGGGTCGAGGACCTCATCGTCCTCCACATCATCTTCCACCCAGTCTTCACCCCTGCCCTCCTTGTCGGTCTCCACAATGCTGAACGCCACAACAGTTGGCACCTGCGTTTCGTCATCATCGGAGACGTGCTGCGATGGTCCTTGCATGTACTCATCTTGAGAAATAAGTGGTTGGGCATCGCTGCACTCAATCTCTTCAACTTCTGGGGCAGGGCTAGGTGGATGGCCCTGGGAAACCCTGCTGACAGAGTCCTCAAAAAGAAGAAGAGACTGCTGTATGGATTGGGGCTTAGACTGCTTGCCTGATTTCCAAGGGGGTGAGGTGAAAGACGGTTGGACATTGGCTGCAGTTGCCAACTCTGACCTTTCTGCAGTAGACTGGGTGGGAGACAATGTGAAGGAACTGGAGGCACTGTCAGCAACCCAATCTACTATCGCCTGTACTTCTTCAGGCCTCATCACGTCTAGAGGCGCATTATGCCCTACCAAATACTGCTGCAGGTTCTGTCGCCTACTCACACTTGTGGAAGGTGTTTCACTTGTGCGTGTAGCTGGCACAGATCGACCACGTCCTCTCCTTGCAACAGGAGCTCTACCAGCAGCACCACGACCCAGGCCACGGCCCCTATTTGACGGTCTCCTCATATTTCTGTAATTTATGATCTTGCCCTAGAAAGGTGTTTATTGAATAGCGGAACAAAACAACAACAGTATCGCACGGGTGTATCTGACAGTCAAATATGCAAACTATGCCAATTTAATGTTTTTTACCCCAAAAGGGTGTATATTGAATAGCGGAATAGAAAAAAGGATAAAAAAACGGTGTATCTCACACGTACAAACACAGACTAGGCCCCGATTAAAAATTTTTGTACCCTAAAGGGAGGATGAGGAAGAGGAGTAGGAGGAGTTGGGAACAGGAGGCAAACTGAAGCGCCCTGCAATCCTTGGCGGTGGAAGGAGATGCGCCAAACAAATTTAAAAGGTGTATCTCACACGTACCGATACAGACTATGCCATAATTTAATTTTCTTACACTCCAAAAGGGTGTATATTGAATAGCGGAATAGGAAAAATGTTATAATACGGAGTATCTCACACGTACAAACACAGACTAGGCCCCGATTACAATTTTTGGTACCCTAAAGGCAGGATGAGGAAGAGGAGTAGGTAGAGTTGGGAACAGGAGGCAAACTGAAGCGCCCTGCAATCCTCGGCGGTAGAAGGAGATGCGCCAAACAAATTTAAAAAGGTGTATCTCACATGTACCGATACAGACTATCCCGCAATTTAATTGATCCCCAAAGGTTTTGATTGAATAGCGGAATAGGAAATATGATCAAAAAATGTGTATGTATCTCAGACGTACAAATCCACACTAGGCCCCAAATTACTATTGTTTGTACCCCTAAAAGGCTGAATGAGGAGTAGGAGGAGTATGGAACAGGCAGCACCCTCAAATCTTCAGAAGTATGAGATGAACCCCAAAAACTTGGAAAGGTGGATCTCACACCTACCAACACACACTATCCCGCAATTTAATTGATCCCCAAAGGTTTTGATTGAATAGCGGAATAGGAAATATGATCAAAAAAAGTGTATGTATCTCACACGTACAGAAGCACACTAGGCCCCAATTACTATTGTTTGTACCCCTAAAAGGCTGAATGAGGAGTAGGAGGAGTATGGAACAGGCAGCACCCTCAAATCTTCAGAAGTATGAGATGAACCCCAAAAACTTGGAAAGGTGGATCTCACACCTACCAACACACACTATCCCGCAATTTAATTGATCCCCAAAGGTTTTGATTGAATAGCGGAATAGGAAATATGATCAAAAAATGTGTATGTATCTCAGACGTACAAAACCACACTAGGCCCCAATTACTATTGTTTGTACCCCTAAAAGGCTGGATGAGGAGTAGGAGGAGTATGGAACAGGCAGCACCCTCAAATCTTCAGAAGTATGAGATGAACCCCAAAAACTTGGAAAGGTGGATCTCACACCTACCAACACAGACTATCCCGCAATTTAATTGATCCCCAAAGGTTTTGATTGAATAGCGGAATAGGAAATATAATCAAAAAATGTGTATGTATCTCAGACGTACAAAACCACACTAGGCCCCAATTACTATTGTTTGTACCCCTAAAAGGCTGAATGAGGAGTAGGAGGAGTATGGAACAGGCAGCACCCTCAAATCTTCAGAAGTATGAGATGAACCCCAAAAACTTGGAAAGGTGGATCTCACACCTACCAACACAGACTATCCCGCAATTTAATTGATCCCCAAAGGTTTTGATTGAATAGCGGAATAGGAAATATGATCAAAAAATGTGTATGTATCTCAGACGTACGGAAGCACACTAGGCCCCAATTACTATTGTTTGTACCCCTAAAAGGCTGAATGAGGAGTAGGAGGAGTATGGAACAGGCAGCACCCTCAAATCTTCAGAAGTATGAGATGAGCCCCAAAAACTTGGAAAGGTGGATCTCACACCTACCAACACAGACTATCCCGCAATTTAATTGATCCCCAAAGGTTTTGATTGAATAGCGGAATAGGAAATATGATCAAAAAATGTGTATGTATCTCAGACGTACGGAAGCACACTAGGCCCCAATTACTATTGTTTGTACCCCTAAAAGGCTGAATGAGGAGTAGGAGGAGTATGGAACAGGCAGCACCCTCAAATCTTCAGAAGTATGAGATGAACCCCAAAAACCCCAAATATCAATCAGCTCTGCTGCAGGCCACAATTTAATTTTTTTTAACCCAAGGCTGTATATTGAATAGTGGAATAGAAAAAAAGTTTATGAGTTCTGAAACCACTCAATATTAGCACATGTGAACTGAACACAGCAGTGTATGATCAGTCACTCAGCACAGCACAGCTGAAGGAAAAATGCTGCACACAGTGCCTGATAGAAAAATACTTTTCTCCCTCCTCCTCAGTGGGCAAAAAAGATTGTGTTCACTGCACCCCAAAAAGATTGTGTTCACTGCACCCCCAAAAGATTGTGTTCACAGCAGCCCACACACAGCAAAATGGATGTGGACCACTGACACCTGCCTATCTCCTATCCCACACCACACAGCAATATCGATTGTAGTTTGTAAAACACACTGTCTGACCCTAAAAATCAGCAGACTCTGTCCCTAAAAGGATTGATAAGATCGTAGATCGGGTGACTGCAAACCCCCCCCCCCCCCCACACAGCAATATCGATTGTAGTTTGTAGAACGCACTGTCTGACCCTAAAAATCAGCAGACTCTGTCCCTAAAAGTATTGATAAGATCGTAGATCGGGTGACTGCAAACCCCCCCCCCCACACAGCAATATCGATTGTAGTTTGTAGAACACGCTGACCCTAAAAATCAGCAGACTCTCTCCCTAAAATGCCTACAACTCGCCCTGCCTAATTCACTCCGACCTGTCCCTCAATTCTATCCGGACACAAATGTTTTTTTTTTCCTGTCTGTCCCTAATCAGCAGCCAGCACGTATGTGTGCTCTGTCCCTGAACTATGACACAGCGGCGCTCGGTCTCTCCCTTATAAAGACATGGTCACATGCTTCAGACGGCCAATCACAGCTACTGATACATTTGTAGGCATGGCTGGGATGGCTTAGGCACACCAGTTAAACGCTTGTTGATTGGCTGTTGAAAGCCCGCCATGAAAAGCGCGCCAAAGCATGCAAAACCCGGAAATAAAACGACCGAACACGGATTTTTACCCGAACATACAGTAAAGTTTTCGGGTCCGTGTTCGGGTAACAAAAATCCAATTATTCGGTACGAACACAAATAATACAGTCTGTGTTCGCTCAACCCTATTAGTGAGGTCTGCTCATTGTGCTCAGGTGCAACTCGTTCTGTCTGTGGAATGTTTTACACTGGTACCAATAGCGAGGCATATTGGACAGTGGAAGGAAACCTGACAAATGAGTGCACAGGCATTTGATAAAGCCCCAGTGATTTGGCAGAGGAAAAAAGCCTCGGTGCATTCTAGGATACTGTATTAAAGCCAGGAGCACATGTGCTCGGGGTCTTTCGGCTGGATAGCGGACTCCCGGAGGGTGGGGGCGGCTGCCAACTCCTCTGTAGAGGTGCCATGCGGCCTCAGGTAGTCGACCTGAGGGTCTGGAGAGTGCTAGTGAGGAACTGAACCCAGAGGTCCGGTGAAGCTGAGTGAAAGGGGAGACACTAGAGGATCTGATTTTGCAGTACAGTGAGTACAGATCTGTGTCAAGAGGCCAGACCTGAGGGGGGCCACCGCTGCAGCTAGAAGAGTCAGTGGATGGTGTCAAAAAAGGGGATGCTAGTGAGTGTTCTGAAGATAATGTAGACTCACTAAGTCTATTGCTGGAGAGAAAATAGCAAGGAGACTTAACCCTTTCCTTACATGTGGCAGTCTGGCAGTGCAGCTGCTTCCACAAGCAACCTGGTGAGGCCAAGTGAGAGTTGTCCTTATCAATTGTGAATAGTTATAGTTGGAGCATCCCACTATTCCCTTCTCCCATCCAAGTTTCAAAATAAACACTAAAAACCAACATCCCTGGACTGTTTACTGTGTGACGAGCCATCGGGAGTAAGCAGGGATGTGTGAACATTACCCAAAATGACTGTGTGCTGGTAATCAGAGGTGGCCCATCAAGTCATCATACAGCAAGCTCTATGGGGACAGTGCTACACTAATGTTGGGGGTATTTTCGCACCGATTGACACTAATTCTTGGGGTTATTATTTCTGTCAGTGACTCCTTTGCTGAGGGTTTATATTGTTGCCACAGACTCCAATGCTGGGAGGTATTATTTTATTGACAGACTCCAATGCTGGAGCTTATTATAGCATTCACTGACACCAATGCTGGGGGTTATTATTGCATCCACTGACACTAATGCTGTGGGGTTATTATTGCACTCATTGATACTAATGCTGAGGGGTTATTATTGCTGTCAGTGACCCCTGTGCTGAGGGTTGATATTATTGCCACAAACTCCAATGCTGAGGGGTATTATAGCATCCACTGACACCAATGCTGGGGCCTATTATTGCATCCACTGACACTAATGCTTGGGCCTAATATTGCAACCACTGATATTAATGCTGGGGTTTATTATTGCATACACTGACACTAATGTTGGGGGGCTATTATTGCACTCATTGACACTAATGCTAGGGGTTATTATTGCATACACTGACACTAATGTTGGGGGCTATTATTGCACTCATTAACGCTAATGCTGGAGGTTATTATTACTGTCAGTGACTCCAGTGCTGAGTGTTGATATTGTTGCCACAGACTCTATTTCTGGGGGGTATTATTGCATCCACTGACACCAATGCTGGAGCTTATTATTATATCCACTGCCACCAATGATGGAAGTTATTATTGAGCTCACTGATACTGATGTTGGGGGTTATTTTTGCATCCATTGACACCAGTAGTGGGGGTTATTATTGTGTCCACTGACGCCAATGCTGGCGGTTTTTAAGCGTCGTGTATCTTTTTCACTAAACACAAGGCATTATGTGATTGGCTGAGAGGAGATCCTATGGTTAACTCACCCTATCTTCCCAACCAGGGGAGGACTGGCAAGGGGGGCAGGGTGGCAATTGCCCCCCGGGCCACTCTGAAAAATGGTAAAAACTAGTAAAAAGGCCGCACTCAGGGCTGGATTATTGTAGGGGCCAGACACTGTATACAGCTGTCAGTCCAAAACCAGGTGGGCATGGATGGTGAGCTGATTCCATGGTTCAATAGGCCACTTGACTGGACTTGCCCCCCAGGCCTAAGGCTGCCAGCCCTCCCCTGTTCCCAACCATTTACAGAATGTCTTGTATTCAGTAAAATAATACAAGAAGGTTTGGGAATGGGCAAGGGAGAGAAAAAGTGACTCGCTATCATCAATGTACTAGAGCCGAAAGTCTAAATTGCCAAACCTCATGGCAGACTCTGGTATCCCGCAGAATAGGCATCCCCAGCTGCCATCAGAATATATTTCACAAGGCATTACCCATACCTTGCCCAATCACAATTGAAAAAGTTAATTTGTCCTAGAGTACCACTCTAGGAAAATATGGCTAAGAACTATATATAGAGAAATAAGGCCTTGTAACATTTATGTACTGTATATTGATATGTTTGCATTAAAGGGAATATTTCCTATAAAAAATGATTTCCCTTTTGCATGCATCCAGCGAGCATCATTTGATTATCGGTATGGCAGTTTGTTTGTAGCTGAAGTGTCACTTTTGGTAAGAGTTAGCTTTTAGGCAGGTCTCATTTTATGGTTTCCCTCTAAGTGTAGCCCCAGGCCAGGTTTAGTGCAACAATGATTGATCTGATGTTATTGATGGGGACACCAGGGATGTAGAAGGCTTCTAGGGGATCTAGCATGTGTATGATCCATTTGGATATGGATTGGTAAGGAACTGTTTTTTATTATTTTGCCTTGACCTAGGCTTAAATGATTGTCATGGATCAATTGTTCTACACTGTTGAATGGGCCATACACTTGTGTACATTCAGATAGATTTAATGCAGATAGGGAAGTACTTTGTACTCTGTATTCTTTCCTGGCATCCCCAAAATCATGTCCTAAATGTAACAGCTCTTGTGTGAATGAAGCCTGTAAAAACCATTTGCAGGCTTCATCTATAAATATATTGATGCAGTGTATTTATTAAATGCTAAGACTGGTTCTGATACTTGAGGTGCTTTGCAATAATGAACTTTCATGAATATGCAATTTTTACGTGCTTTAACATGCACTGCTTGAAATAAGTGTGCTGGCAACTCAGTGCAATGTCCCAGAAACCAGGGCTGCACCTTTTCTGGCAGAGATGTGCAACGTTAGTGCATTGCCACAGGTTGTGGTGCTCAGCATCATACCGGATGGCAAAGTGCTTGGAGGTTGGAGGTCCATGAAGAATGAATTGCATGCATTGCAGTCACAGTATTGCAATAATGTGAACCACAATGTAGACCAACAATGTTAGTTCCAGAAACCATGCTTGAGTAAAATAAAGTTTTCTGTTTGTTCATTTGTTTTTCTAATTAAATTATGTTCCTATGTAAACCCTAATCTATATATATTCCCCTTCCCCCATTAGCCATTTTTTTTCTCTCTTTTTAATTTGTTTCTGTATTTTTTTTGTTTTTGTAATGTTGCATCAAGAAATACACAAAATTTAAAAAAGCCTTTATCTCATGTGTTATTTTACCTAACTAAGTTATTTTAGTGAAAATACTTTGCATGCCTCTTCTGTTTTTTGGAGCCTTTATTCTTGCTCTTAGCAATATTTTTTTTAACAAGTATAGCAATATTTTTTAATGGTGTACACTGCCTATGGAACATGCTCAGTGCAGTGTAATTTCCCTGGCCACTCCCTGCATCTGAAAGAAAACAAAAATAGAGCTGAATGGTCGAGATGATGTAATTCTTTTGCATAGGAATTACATTACCATCCAATGGCCAAAAAGTTGGGATGTAAACTCCAAAAGAAGTGGCAGAGAGGATGGTGGTGGATAGAGTAGCGGGAGCGAGAGGTACCATTATGTGCTTGGTAGCATTGGCAATCACATAATTCTAGCATCAGTATAAAATGGACAAATTGAGTTAGAGACAAGCCTACTCCCGGGAATAAATAATAATGATCAAATTGTTAATGAAAACCTACTATGATTAAATGCTCATTATGACTGAACCTTACTGGTTTACCCATGCCTATTAAAAAGTTATGCCTATTAAAAAGTTAGTTAACTTTTTCATAAAGAGCCATGCTCTTCTGCACCCTTCTTTCTTCAGGGACCCGAGACAGTGCAGAGAGATTCTCATTAGTCAGCACAGTCACCTGACCAATGCCCGCTCACCATTGCAGCATTATGGTGCTACATAGCCTCTGGGCTGTGTACTGTATATTTCAGATACCCCAACCGCTATATGGGCTGGCGTGGGCAAGAAGAAGATGATCAATGAAGGAGATAAGTGTAGCGGGGACCAGGGTTTTGGGGATGGGGAAGAGAGTTAGTTTGCCTTTTCACTTTTTGTGAAAAGGTGATATAAACCTTCAAGCTACCCTCTTTTTGCCACATTGCGGATAGTGCCCTCAATGTTCCCATTAACTAAAAGACGGCAACCTTATGTTTACCTTTGATTCTTAGCTCTAAGAGTCATCCTCAGTTAAGTTAAATAAAGGGATAAATATTAACATTTTAGATTCTAGTCTTTTTATTATGCTTTATGCATTTAACAGAACAGAGCCACCATGAGGGCGAAAAAGTAGACAGGTACTTGGGTACAGATTCCCTTCATGGGGTAACCAATATAGTGAAGACAAAGCATTCATTGAGCGTAGACATGAGAAATACAGTTACATCTGAACAGTTGCTAGAACGCTAGAGGAAAGAGCAGGTTTTAAAGAGGTCATCTTATTCGACATTCTCGCCCACTGTCTTACTTGCCCCAAGTGCCTAAACAAAAAACAATTACCATCAAGTAGAAATTTTACATGGTCGTCCAAAAGAAGGAACAAAGAGGCAGCACAAGGGAGAGACAAGAAGAAGGTTAGAGAGAAAGGCCGGAAGTAGAAAAGACTAGACTCTCTCCAGGGACCACAGCCAAAGCTTCCAGATCTTATCAAACTTCGACAGGGTATTATTGATAGAACACGAAAGTTAGTATTAATCTGTTTAATTAACTAATCTCTATCTTTTTATATGTGCATTTACAATTTCTGAGGAATGCAGGTGAAGATTGTCCCTGCCATTGTAAAGGGACCCTGTGGCCATGGTTTAAAGCTGTATTAGGCTTAGTATTACGTCCATCCAAGAAGGTGAGGATACACCTTTAAAATATATACAAGGTACCCCCGCACTATCAATAATAGAGTAATCAACCAGAATGACAGCTGCATGCACCGGACAGCATATCCGTAGCCAAAAAGAAATCAAAACTTTATAAAGGTGGTGCTGCGCTGTCTGTAACATCCCAAATATGTAAAACGTAAGTAACGGTGACATAAAAGGAATAACCAACTGTGACATGAAGAAGAATAACTAACTACATGTAGAAAAAAAATATATATGAAGATAATTTTCAGTGAAACACACTTCCTGAATGCTATAATGTGAAACAATGTGATAAAGGCACGGAAACCAATGAAATCTCTACATAAATACTCAACAACTAAACAAGAACAAATATCATAAAAATAAAAATAAATATAAAAATAAAAAATAGAATAAAATAAAAGATAAAGAGTCCTTTGGTACAAGGTAGATATACGACTGGTCGTCTCAATGTGTATCTCCCAACAATGTGTGAAATAATAGTGACTGGTGTCTCAATGGTCCAATACAGTGACACCTCGGTGCGTGCTACTCCCTTACCTCACAGCTGTAAAGTAACAGCATGAATAGCACTGTAGGCAGGTGGTGAACAAGTGGTGGAACGCATGCCTGTAATGGTTTCCCAGCACAGCCTCCAATAGTAATGTTCGGGGGTAGGTGATATCTGGTGCAATCAGCGGGAATTCACTGGATGGTCCAGGTATCAGCAACATATATAGTATGTAAAGAGAAGGAAGCCTCCACATAGTATAATTCTGTATACTGATTTTTATTTTAAAAAAAAGGTTAAAAAACACTCACATTAGAAAAGCAGTTGCCCTGATGAAGAGACGTGTGTGTGACGCTACGCGTCGGGACCATGCTTGATAGGTGAAACCGGAAGTGCTGCCGGAGGAGGAGCTTACGACTCGCGGATTTTATGTATGGCATCTGCTTTTCAAATGTGAGTGTTTTTTTTACCTTTTTTAAATAAAAAACAGTATACAGAATTATACCATGCGGATCCTTCATTCTCTTTACATACTATATATATATATTGAGCTGATACCCGGACCATCCAGTGAACTCCCGCTGATTGCACCAGATATCACCAACCCCAGAACATCACTTTACAGGCATGCGTTCCACCACTTGTTCACCACCTGCCTACAGAGTGCTATTCCTGCTGTTACCTTACAGCTGTGAGGTAAGGGAATAGCATGCACCGAGGTGTCACTGTCTTCTATTTTATTTATTTTTTTCATTTTTATATTTATTTTTATTATATTTGTTCTTGTTTAGTTGTTCTGTATTTATGCGCCACTATCAATAGATGTCCATCACTTAAGATTTCATTGGTTTTCGCCCCTTTATCACATTGTTTCACGTTATAGTATTCAGGAAGTGTGTTTCAATGAAAATTATCTTCACATATATTTTTTTTCTACATGTAGTTGGTTATTCCTCTTCACGTCACAGTTGGTTATTCCTTTTATGTCACAGTTACTTACTTTTTACATATTGTGGATGTCACAGACAGCGCAGCACCACCTTTATAGAGGATACACCTTTATATCACATGGTGGAATGGAGTGTACACTGGGGGAAGTTGAAAGTTGTTCACTTGATGAGGAACTTTGTAGAAATTCCACGGTGGTGGAAATTTGAAGGATCTGGAAATTTTGTCTTCATAAATTGAACTTTGCACTTGGGCAATTAGCTTTTACACACTGGAATTTTTATCTACCGTATTTTTTTTCTTATTAAGATTACATACAAAATTCACATTGTGGCAATATTTGTTGGTATATAATAAAAATATGGATATTACATTTGGTCACATATTTGTTTTTTCATTGGGATAGCATGCAAGGATGTTTTTTTTTTTTTTTTTTGATTGATTTAATTTTTTTTTGTTTCCTTTTTTTTTTGATTGCATCATAATTAGATAGAAGTGCTACACTATTGATATATATATATATATATATATATATATATATATATTACTGCCAAATGAATGGACTGAATATTTGATTCCTGCATGAGTCGAGTTGTAACTGGTTCTCCTCAAAACAGAACCCCAGTACATTTCTTTTTACAAAATTAGCCCTGTTAAGAAAAGTCCCACAGAAGTACTTACCCTCCACTGTGCTCTGTATATTTCTCTTGTCCTGGTCACCATTCCTCTTCCAAGTTGAATGACACCCAACAGGAGGTTGGGTAAGTCAGTTTTCCCTATGGGAAGGTTTTCCCTCTTTCTTGTTCTGAGGACACCTCAAATTTTTGGATTGTCCCTGATTTGCAGTCCAGGTGACAATGGTCATCAGGACAAAAACATGACTTACATTTTAGCCTTTCACCATACTATCCTAAAATTAAGAAAACATGTTTTGGCTTTATATACACTTCAATTAATTAAAATTCACTTAGTATTTTTATATACACCAATCAAATTTAAATCACATTTTGTTTAATGCAGGATAATTAAATCAAACATCTGATTGGTTACTATTGGAACACCTTCATGTTTCACATTTTAAAGAACACCTCGGTAATGGACATCATTAGCCTGTATCACTTCAGCATATTCTGATTAATTGTAACGTATCAGCTTTCACTAGTAATAAGCTTCTGTAATCCGTTATTAGGTTGCTGTTACCTAGCAGAGAGCTAAAACATGAACGAGATGAAGTCATGTGACCCATTTTAATACCCTTTCAGCTGTGAACGAAGGGGTTAACATAAGCTCCTTCCTAATGATGAGCAGGTCAGCCAGCGCTGGAAGAGGTACAAAGCTTGAGTTCCCCTGGGGCAAGGATCGGTCCCATTAGCTGGATCAGCCATGCAATGGGAATCCAGCACAGGAACAGCGACAGGGTCCTTGTAACCATCTGTTGCACTCTGTGCTGTGTTAGTACATAAATTAAGAAGATTCAGCCTAAAACAATATCAAATATTAAAGCAAAATATATTGTTATATACCATTCAATTAATTTGGATTGTAGAACTTAAAATGTTTGTTCCATTTTTTCAATAAAACGTGTTGGGAACAAAAAAGAACAACTACCACATCACTTTTTTGCCATGCTTACTCTAATGGACTGTGTAATATAGGTAATGATGAAAGCAAGTTCATGGACAAGCCTTGTACCTAGTGTGGCTTCTGGTGTAGAAGATGTAGAACAGACTTTCTAAACCAGGGTTCCTGCAGAGGTTGCTTGGGGTTCCTTGAGCTGTGGTGAGTTGATTTTCTGCCTCATTGAATCTGCATAGTTCAAGCACCAATGTCACTCAGCAGAGTCAATGACCTCCAATGTAAGGGAACACTTCTCCCACCAATCACCAATGTAAGGTTGCACCTCTTCCACAGGCCACCAATGTAAGGTAGCGCCTCACCTGCTGACCACCAATGTAAGGTAGCACCTCACCTGCTGACCACCAATGTAAGGTAGCGCCTCACCTGCTGACCACCAATGTAAGGTTGCACCTCACCTGCTGACCACCAATGTAAGGTAGCATCTCTCTAACTGACCACCAGTGTAATGGGCATTCTTCCTATTGACACCCAATGTAAGAAGACATTCTTTCCATTCATCAATAAAGAGGGGTTCTTCTTCCACTGACCACCGATGTAAGGGTGTCCTTCTACCACTGACCTTCAATGTAAGATTTTTTTAACACTGACCACCAATGTAAGGGAGTTATTTTTCCCCTGACCATTAAAGTAAGAAGACAGCTCACAGAGAATCTACCATTGTAAGGAAGCAGTTCTTCCTCTGACCACCAATGTAAGGGAGCAACTCTTCCTCTGACCACCAATGTAAGGGAGCACCTCTTCCTCTGACCACCAATGTAAGGGAGCACCTCTTCCTCTGACCACCAATGTAAGGGAGCACCTCTTCCTCTGACCACCAATGTAAAGGAGCACCTCTTCCTCTGACCACCAATGTAAGGGAGCACCTCTTCCTCTGACCACCAATGTAAAGGAGCACCTCTTCCTCTGACCACCAATGTAAGGGAGCACCTCTCCCTTTGACCACTAATGTAAGGTAGCACCGCCACCTCTCTCACTGACCACAAGTGTAAAGGGCATTCTTTCTATTGACACCCAATGTAACAAGACATCCTTCCTATTGACACCCAATGTAACAAGACATCCTTCCTATTGACACCCAATGTAACAAGACATTCCTCTCATTAATCAATAAAGAGGGGTTCTTATCCCACTGACCACCAATGTTAGGGAGTCCTTCCTCCACTCACCACCAATATAAGAATTTCTAACACTGACAACCAATATGAGGGAGTTATTCTGCTGCTAAACACTATTGTAAGGAGACAGTCCACCAAGTATCCACCAATGTAAGGAAGCACTCTTTCCACTGACCACCAATTTAATGGCTGTTCTTGCTATTGACTCCCAAAGTAACAAGACATTCTTCCCACTGACCAATAAAAAGGGTTGTGTTCTCAATGACCACCAGTATAATGGGCATTCTTCCTAATGTCTTCCGATGTAACAAGACATTTTTCCCACTAAAAAGGGGTTCTTCTCCCACTGACCACCAGTCTTCTAACGCTTACCACCAATGCAAGGGTATCATTATGCCATTAACGTTTGATGTAAAGAGATCGTTTACTGCCTGACCACCAGTGTAAAAGAGCACTTCTCCCACTGACCACCAATGTAAAGATCTGGCACATTTCATCCATTTCTGGGACTCGCTTGTATGGATGTGACGAATCAGCATATAGAATGTTGCTGATATTCCCAGAGGTGGGGGACTCGAGTCACATGACTTGACTTAAGTCAGACTTAAGTCACCAGTTTGAGGACTTGAGACTTGCTTGACTAAAATTAATAAAAGACTCGACTTGACTTTGACTTGGTATTCATGACTTGAGACTTTTCATTGACTTGAGACATATTACTCGAAATTACTTTACTTTTTTAAGTTATTAAATATTTGCATTTTCTCAAGAAGTGTTAAAGCAAAATTAATGTTCCTGTTATGTTTCTGACACCACAGTTACTTAAAACACCTCAGTGTGTTCTGATTTTTAGGACACTGGCTGCTTAACAATGGAAATACTTAACATGTTTTTAGTGACTGTGGTGTTGAAAGATGACCGGACGAAGGATTTTGAGTTGTTTGGGCATTCAAAGTGTTTCTTTAACCACTTGTAGACCGGTCACGTTGACCGTACTGTGGCATAGTGGCACGATTCCATCCAGCCACGTAGACCTACGTCGCTGGACTCCTCACCCTGTAGGTGGCGCTCGCGCGCCGCCGGAGGCCCGCTCCCGCTGTTTTCAGTCACAGCGGGAGTCAGGCCAGGGGAGGAGCGGTGGCGATCGCCGCTGCTCTTCCCCGATCATCGGGGAATCGAGTTTGGAGATCCGCCCGCTTGTGTAAACAGAGCGGGCGGATCTCCTAAGTGACAAGGAGTGACAGATTGCAGTGTTCAGCATAGCTGAACATGCGATCTGTCCTTGTGTCACTCAGTCACCTCCCCCCACACACGTCAGTAAGCACCAGGCATACATTAACCCCTCCCTCTCCAATAAAATTAACCCCTTCCCTGCCAGTGTCACTTTTACAGTAACAGTGCATATTTATAGCACTGATTACTATAGATATGTCACTGGTACCCCCAAAAGTGTAAAAAATGTCAGTCAAGGGTCCGATCTGTCCGCCGCAATGTCGCAGTCCCGCAAAAAAAAAAAAAATCGCAGATCGCCGCCATTACGCGTTAAAAAAAAACACCAAAAATGACAGAAATCTTTCCCTTAGTTAGTAAACGCAATAACTTTTGCGCAAACCAATCAAAATACACTTATTGTGATTTTTTTTTTTTTTACCAAACATAGGTAGCAGAAAACAAATTGGCCAAAAATTAAAAAAAAATTTGATTTTTACATTTTTTTGGGGGGGAATTTTATATATAAAAAAAATGTTAAAAATATTGTTATTTTTTCAAAATAAACGCTATTTTTTGTTTATAGCGCAAAAAGTAAAAATCGCACAGGTGATCAAATACCACCTAAAGAAGGCTCTGTTTGTGGGAAAAAAAGGACGTAAATTTTGTTTGGGTACAGCGTCGCACGACCGCGCAATTGTCAGTTAAATTCGCACAGCGCCGAATCGCAAAAAGTGGCCTGGACGTAAGACAGCAAAATCCTCCGGTGGTAAAGTGGTTAATATGCCAAGAAAAAAGCACTAAGCAGTTTTGTTAATGTTAAAAATAAAACAAAACATTTCCTGACCACTGCCTTTTAACTGATTTAAAGGTGAAAATTGGGGTAGATCAGTATTTTGACTTGATTTGTGACTTAACCAAAATAAATGACTTGACTTGCTTGACTTCTAGCAGGGACTCGACTCAACTTGCTTGCTTTTCACCACAGTAACTTGGGACTTGCTTGAGACTTGAAGGTTAAAGTCCCGTACACACGATAAGAAAATCTGAAGATAAATTTAGTCCGACGACCGATTTTCGGATTGTTAGTATGGTGCTTTCGACAGCCGACTCCGACTTTTCGGCCGACAAAATCCTGGTGTGCAGGCTATATAATTTTTGTCGTCCGTCAAAACAACGTCCGATTTTCGTCTCATTAGTACAGATTTCGACTGAAAAAAATCTTAAGAGCAATACTAGGCATGCTCAGAGAGGAAAGAACACATACAAAGCAATCCAACACATGACGTCACTTCTAACGCTTACCACCAATGCACTGTTCTGTCGTACGGGAAAATAACCTTTTCAATTTCCACATCAGACTAGCATGCCACAAAAAACGTACGACAGATCATTGGATAATCTGATCGTGTGTACGGGGCTTTAGACTTGAGACTTGCTTGTGACTTGCACATGTGTGACTTACTCCCATGTCTGGATATTCCTTGTAGGGCGAATCTACATCCATTTGGATGGATACTGTGAATATAAAAGAATTTCATTTTGAGGAGTCACATTGCAGTAAACTAGCCAATTGAGGACTGTGGTTATTACAATTGTATATCCTGTGGGAAGTACTGAGGTGACACTGTTTATAAGTGCTAAACTTTACCAAAGTCCATGCATGTGGATTACACACTCACATCTTTTTGACTTTGCTGAGACTATAATGAACTAATAATTCAGAAAAGGGCACATATTTATCACTATAGCTGTATTTTTAGAACTCATTTTATGAATAGCATCTATATCTGGCATATCTGTATAGCCCACATTTTTTAATTAGACTAATATGGTGCAATATTTGCATTGGACTAGTATTGCTGAATTGAGGTTAATCAAAGCCTAAATGTTGTCTTTGAAACTGGGTTGTCAACCTTGTGTCCTGTGGACAATTGTTGGGATGTCCATCAAACTGTAGAAACTAAAGGCCCGTACACACGTACCGATCGTCGGCATACAAACGTCGGTGGACGAAGGATCTGCCGATTGTACGCGTGTTAGTATGGTGCCTCCGACAGATGTCTGCGCACAATCCGCGGACAAAAGTCTTTCTTGCAAACATGAAAATATTTGTATGCCGACACCAGAACAGACGATTGTTCGCCTGTCAGTACACAATTCGGCCGACAGACCGCAGATTTGCAAGACTGGGCATGCTCAGAAAATAGAAAACACAGGGAAAGTTAACCATTACATGACATCACTTCTGCAGTCGGCGGACAAAATTCTTGTGCTGTCCTTGTGCTGTCTTTGCACTTTTCAGCAGACACCGACATCCCGGGGAGAAAAGAGGAACATTTGTATGCCGACCATCGGTACGTGTGTACGGGGCTTAACAGTGGAGTTTGTTCCAAAATGATCTATCTGCTTGCATTTTTTTCTACTTTTAAGTATATCAAGAATAAAAGAATAGTAGGATGTTAAAATACAGGGATTGATTTACTAAAACTGGAGAGTGCAAAATGTGGTGCAACTCTGCATAGAAACAATCAGCTTCCAGTTTTGTTTTGTCAAAGTTTAATTTAACAAGCTGAAGTTAAACGCTGATTGGCTGCCATGCTCAGCTGCACTAGATTTTGCACTCTCCAGTTTTAGTAAATAAATCCAATTGTTTCGTGTTTGATCTGTTAGGCCCCTTTCACACAGGCGGGCCATTCAGATCCGCCTGTCCGGTTTTTTTTGGCGGATCTGAACGGTCCCCCCATGCATTCCTATGGGGCATCGGATGTCAGCGGAGACATGTCCGCTGACACCCGATCCGATCCAATCCGTCAAATCTGGACGGATGGAAACCCTATTTTCCATCCGTCCAGCAGATCGGATCGGATGGGACCGACGGTCCGTTCCCATCCGATTTCCCCCATAGAGATGCATGGGGAACTGACAGCTGTGTCTCCGTACACAGCGTGGAGACACAGCTGTCATCCTCCTGCTCAGCGGGGGATCGGCGGCTTGATCCCCCACTGAGAAAAACGGAATCCGTCCGACGGACGGATAGTGTGAAAGGAGCCTTAGGGCTCTTTCACACACTGAGTCCGTTGGAGGATGACAGCTGTGTCTCTGCGCTGTGTGCGGAGACACGGCTGTCAGTTCCCCATGCATCTCTATGGGGGAGATCGGATGGGAACGGACCGTCGGTCTGTTCTCATCCGATCCGATCCGCTGGATGGATGGAAAATAGGGTTTCCATCTGTCCAGATTTGACGGATCGGATGTCAGCGGACATGTCTCCGCTGACATCCGATGCCCCATAGGGATGCATGGGGGGGACCATTCAGATCCGCCAAAAAAACAGACAGGCGGATCTGAATGGTCCGCCTGTGTGAAAGGGGCCTTAAAGGGCTTGATCGCTGCCTGGGCTATGTTGACACGATTATATTTTTATTGTTATGTATACTATATAACTACAACATGTGGTTCACTCTAATCTACTGTGAGCTGTAGGTAAAAATATGTTTTTGCAGGAGTTACTGAGGTCTGAAAATTATTTCAGGATTCCTATAATTAAATAAGGTTTAGAAAGGCTCGTCTACCAAGTAGACATAAAAATAATCATCTCTATGCACAGGAGGATTATGGAGCCAAACTGGACGATCTCAACCTAATATTCACTCAGTGTGTATGCAAGAATGTGCTCTGTTTCTCTCCCACAAGCCAAAAAAACCATACTGCTTAGTGGGCTTCCATGAAAATGGCCTCCAAACTGCCTGTAGACTTGCAAGGGATATTGAAAATTCATGTACCATTCAACTGCCCCCAGGGCACATTGTCCAATATAAAGGCCATATGCTTGGATAATTTTGCAGATATTACATGTTATTGGGAATATAGATGGAAGGGCAGGAATGTGGACCAAGAGGCTAGCTCAAGTTAACTGGGGGGGGGGGGGGGATCACATGGTCGGGACAAGTTTTGTAACTGCTCACCTTTTTCCACCCAACAGCACCAAACTGGCCCAGTTGGGAGCCCCCTATACGTGAGACTGGGGCCAAACTTTCGACCCTGGTAGGCAGAACTGCAAATTTTGACAAACTGCTGTGGACTACACTTAACCCAGGAAGCCACCGATTTTAGTGATCAGGTATGTGAAAACCTCTGCGCTATCACACAAGAAGTAAAATGAGAATATAGAGATATCTGACGGCAAGGGAAAGCTGCAGCTCCTAGTTCACCAATTATAGTTATAGACCGAAAAAGAGACGTGGGAGGCTAAAATGGCACAAGCCAGCTGGTTTTAGTGGTTGTTTACAAATATTGTACAGTCTTTTGTACCATGATGTTTCATTGTTTCCTAAACACTGCTTTTGATGGTCCATTTGAACCTGTATATGTTTGTCATGTCATTCCCCCCCCCACCAACTATAGATCTGCCCCAGAAAAAATACTCCCCTTGGAGGATTTGCCCACCAGTAACAATAGATCACAGAGCTGCCAGCATTACTGCTAAAGAGCGTCCGCTCTGTTCAGAATCATGTACATATACATAATTCTGCTCTTCTGCGAGCGCACGCCCCAGCCAGGTCGCTCCCGCTGTGATTTTACACAGCGGGTCCCGCGGACCCAATGCCTGCCAGCACCGATGATCGTTTGTTACTTTGACAGAATGCCAGTCTGCCTATGTAAACAAGGCAGACTGTAATTCTGTGAGTACAGAAGACATGGATCCTGTGTTTCTGTGAAGAAGAAATACCGATCCATGCCTTCCCCTAGTAAAAGCAACCCCCCCCCCCCCTACACTGAAACATTAACTAAGCACACAATTAACCCTTTGATCGCCCCTGATATTAACCTCTTCTCATCCAGTGTCATTAGTACAGTGACAGTGCATATTTTTAGCACTGATCACTGTATTAGTGTCACTGGTTCCCAAAAAAGTGGCAAAATTGTCAGTTAGGTGTCTGATTTGACCGCCGCAATACCGCAGTCCCAATATAAGTTGCTGATTTACCACCATTACTAGTAATAAAAATTTAAAAAAAAATCCCATAGTTTGTAGACACTGTAACTTATGTGCAAACCAACCAATATATGCTTATTAAGATTTTTTTACCAAAAATACAAAGCAGAATACATATTGGCCTAAGTTGATGAAGAAATTAGATTTTTTACATTTTTTTTATTGGATGTGTTTTAAAGCAGAAAGTAAAAAATATTGTTTTTTTTTTCAAAATTGTTGGTCGTTCTTTGCTTCTATTGCAGAGGTGATCAAATACCACCAAAAGAGAGCTCTTTTTGTGGGATAAAAAGGACATACATTTTTTTTGGGTACAGTGTTGCACGACCACGCAATTGTCAGTTAAAGTAATGCAGTGCCATATAGAAAAAGAATGGCCTGGTCAGGAAGCAGGATACAGCAACAACAGACATCTCCCTCAACAGTAGATCCCTCCTAACAAAAATGCACCCCCAGTAACAATCCTTCACCAGCAACAAAAGATTCTTCCACTAGCAACAGAGCCGTCTTTATTCTTGATTGGACCCTGGGCAAAAATTTTCTTGGGCCCTCTTGAATCCACCTATCAACTATTTGGGGGCTCAAGGGGCAGCTGCTTTGGGCCCCACAACAATGACTAGACCCGGGGCAGCTGCCCCTTTTGCCCTGTGTTAAAGACAGCCCTGACTAGCAACAACAGATCCTACAGCAGCTAACATCAATAGACCTCCTAGCACACTTCAGCACCTCTTGCCATTGCATACAGGGCCAGGACAAGGGGTCAGCAGGAGGGCCTGCAGCCCTGGGCACTGTGGTATCATGTGAGGTGGGAGGGAGATTGGGTGGAGGGGATTTGTTTTGGAAGGGGGAATTATGGGGTGCAGCAGGGGGGTAAGTATTGTTCTATAACAAGAATCATAGGGTGCTTCTGTTAGGGAAATCGTGGTATATATGGAAAAATACACTGACACCCGGGCAGCTCTTCTGAAGAGTAGAAGCAGCTCCAACTGGTATGCAAAAGAAAAGAAAGAAGGCGCCTCTAAGTGCAGCACGAACAATCCTTTATTGGCACATGAAGGGTGAATACTTACACGATAATCGTAGAAACGGGCACATAACAGCGTCTCTAGGGGTCCATTCCTGACCCTGTGGCTCCAAAGCCCTCAGCCGCCCAGCAGCGGGGTAGATGGAAGTGTGGGGCCTACACAGCAACAGGTACTTCTGTCCGAGGCCGCGGTGGAATGCACGCCTCGCTCGAGGGATGAGGGCTTTGGAGCCACAGGGTCAGGAACGGACCCCTAGTGACGCTGTTATGCGCCCGTTTTTATGATTATCATGTACGTTTTCACCCTCCATGTGCCAATAAATGATTAATCGTGCTGCACTTAGAGGCGCCTTCTTTCTTTTCTTATGGAAAGTATTGTTCTAGGAGGGGAAATGTGTGTGCTCATGATTTGGGGGGATTTGTGTTGGGAGGGGGGATAGGGGGAAGAAGATTTGTGCTAGGAGGGGGGATTGAGGGGGTGTTTGTGATGGGAGGGGGGGATTTGTTGTGGGGGGGGATGTACTAGGAGGGAAAATTTTAGAGGTAAAGGATTTTTACTGGGGGGGGGTGTTTTTTTGGGGGGGGGCATTTGAGCTGGGGGATGGGGGGGGCAAAGATTTGTGCTGGGAGGGGGGATTTCAGCATGGGGGTGGATTTTTTATAGGAGGAGGAGGGATTTATGCCTAGAGAGAAAGCATGAAGATTAATGCTCAGTTTTTTTGTGGGGGGATTTTTGGCTGACACATAATGTTCATACAACTTGAGGGGGGGCCCAGGGTGCAGTTTGGTATGTTTGTCATAGGCTCTAGATGACCTTGTCCCGGCACTAATTACATACATTCAATGCTGGAGGTACCAGAACTGCATTCCCCCACATTCCCTGTTAAAAAAAAAGCCCTGATAATTATTAATGTGGAATGTATGTTCCTTTCTAACCCCTTCAGCTCTGGAAGGTTTACCCCCCTTCTTGACCAGCCCATTTTTTTGCAATATGGCACTGCGTTAGTTTAACTGACAATTGCGCAGTCGTGCGACGCTGTACCCAAATAAAAAAAAAATTTCCCCACAAATAGGGTTTTCTTTTGGTGGTATTTGATCTCCTCTGCGGTTTTTATTTTTTGCGCTATAAACAAAAAAAGTCCGACAATTTTGAAAAAAATAATAATATTTTTTTACTTTCTGCTATAAAACATATCCAATAAAAAAATTAAAAAAAAAAATCAAATTTCTTCGTCAATTTATGCCAATTCTGCTACATATTTTTAGTTTGAAAAAAAAAAAATCCTAATAGGTATATGTTGATTGGTTTGCACAAAAGTTATAGCGTCTACAAACTATGGAATATATTTATGGAATTTTTATTTTTTATTTTTTTATTGTTTTTGCTAGTAAAGGTGGCGATCAGGGATTTTAAGCAGGACTGCCACATTGCGGAGGAAAAATCTGACACTAAAGGTGCTTTTCCACTGCATGGTACGGCTCGGTTTGGCGTTTTTCCACTGCATGGTACGTGTTAGAACGGTTCGGTACGGTTTGGTACAGCGCCACTTTTCCACTACATGGTACGGCTCGGTACGGCTCGCTTAAACAGTACCACCTCAGTTGGGGTTCCAAGCGGGCTGTACTGATACCATATCCCACAATCCTTTGCATGCAGCCTTGATTGTTTGTCACTACTAGCCACTGATTGGTCAGAGAATCGTTGTAATCAGACCCACCTACTACTTTAGTGGAAAAGCAAATCGAGCCGAGTAGAGCCTATACAGTGCTGAAAGGTGCCAACCCGTACCACGCAGTGGAAAAGCAAACTGAGCCGAGCTGGGCCAAGCAGTGCCGAGTGGAGCCGAGACGGTACTTGCAGTGGAAAAGTGCCATAAGTGACACTTTTTGGGGACCAGTGACACCACATCAATGCTAAAATAAATGCACTGTCACTGTACTAATGACACTGGCAGGGAAGGAGTTAACATCAGGGGCGATCAAAGGGTTAAATGTGCTCCTAGGGAGTGCCTTCTAACTGTGTGGGGGATACTTAGACTGTGGGAAGACAGAGATTTGTGTCCCTGCTTAGCAGAAACACAAGATCTCCATCTTCCCCTCTCAAAGAATTGGGGTCTGCCTTGTTTACATAGGCAGACTGCCGTTCTGCCTCTCCGGAGAATGATCGCGGGGTGCCGGCGAACATCGGGTCTGCCGGACCCGCTGATTGGCTTCCCCTGTGTCCAATCACAGCGGGTCACCGGCAGCGCGCGCACGCGTGCCCCAGACCCAGTACAGGTACGTGATTTCGCGCAGGAGGGCCGCCCTGCCACAGTATATCTGCGTGGGGCGGTCCAGAAGGGGCTGAAGAACATTATTTTAATCAAGTTGTTATGGGTAAAGTTTAGTTGTAAGTTTACAATATGACCACAATGACTTTAATTTGCCTAATCTGCCTTGCGAGAGTGTGCAGACATTGAATTGTAAGCTCCGCTGGAGCATGTAGGGAGTCATGTGGGGTAAATGGATTTATGTACTGTAGTGTCAATGCTGTATAAAATCCAGGGAATGAATGCGGATATTACTGCCCCTACATATTTAACATTAATATACATATAATGAATTAAATAACTAATTCATTAATAATTAATATATTAATAGACATGTTCAACATTGTGACATATAAGAATAAAAAATAAATAAATAAATAAATGTGGTCACCTGCTCCAAGCCTACGTATAAGGATATCCCCCAGCTGCTCAGTATGCCCAGGACATATGTAGTCCCTCTTTACCGGAGCTGCGACTCCCATAGGGATTAGAACATGCTGCCTTTAATCTTGGGGTAATGTTATTGCTTTCACATGTGATCCCCTGGCTGCTGTAACACCATTAATGGCACAATGTTTATCCCTATTGATTGGATGTTACATTGTAATCCTGTTAAATTTCTGCAATCTGATGCAGCTTTCCTCATATAATATGCAAGCCTGTCGTCCCTTTAAATGTCTCACTGCAGCCTCCAAAAGGGAAAGCAAGTTTGTGCTGATGCAAGTTTTGAAAAGCCGTGTATAACCTTATTTTATTTTATTTTCCGTTTTTGTCACAGAGGATTTATGAATCTATCGTCTATGTATTTGACATTGTTCACAAATAAAATTAAAAAAAAAAAAAAAGCCAGTAGGGATGCGTGATATTATTTTTTTTTTCATTTTCCTGAAATAGATTATTTTGGCAGAATGCATTGGAGTCTATGGGTAAAGTATAATTAGCCTTCCTTTTTAGTGGTGTTTAGGGGTGCAATGTGCCTTAAATAGCTCCTGGGGATTAGAAAAGCTAAACCAGACCCTCACTCGCCTCATTATTTACATTTTTTTTTTTTTTTCAAAGAAAGAAATACCAGACATTGAAAAAATGTAAAAATAAAAAAATAAAAATAATATTCAAATGCACAAAAAAATAAATAAAAAAGCAGTAAAACAAAAAGAATACTAAATGAAAAAAACTAAACTACCTCAAAGGGTGACTGTGGATAACAAAATATAGAAAATGAAAAAGAAAATAAGCTTATACAAATTCTCCATTATCCAGGTTTTATTTTAATGATATTAAAAATACCTTTCCTTTTCAATCTGCTGCCACTGTCTTTTTTCTGTAAAATGCAATGCAATATTGTACCCTCGAGGCATTTGATACATTCTGTACATCCTTTGTGTACACAATGCACCCAGAAAGCAGTCATTTTCTGGTTTTGTGATTGGCTCACTGATTTCTACACTAATATACATGTCAAATTTTAGGCATCCTCTGCAATGGGAATTTCAGATTTGATGAGATACTAACCAAGTGTTCAACATTCTAAAGGGTTGCAGACCCTGCAACTTTTCTCACCAGAACACTGAGAGCGCACCAGGTGATTATAATGAAACAGACCAGAAATGTGCATTGTGTTCAATTACTAAGTCTATGTAAAGGCATTTTTTTTTTGTGTGGGATTGAGTAATAAAGGGATAGACCTCCATCAGATTTTTATATCTGTCTATGTCCCCGCAGGTGGGATGTATACATTATATTTGCAAAAAGGTATTATGCGGACATACATATTCGTCATACTGACCACTGTCACTGAGACAGAAAGTGAGGGGAAATGCAAAATTTAAAGCCTAATTCTAGAACTTTCACAAAAATTACCTTTGCAATGGGCCCTTTGACGACAGGTCCGGTAGCTGTATAAAAGAATATATAAATCCAAACTTCATATTCCTGATATGTGACTGCTGTACCATTTACTTGTATGAAAAGGTATCCTCTTCTCTCTGTAATGGTTCCTTTATGTGAAATCCCCGGTGTTCCTGCCAGTCCCTCTGATTTCCTATTAAAACTGATTGCACTAGGCATGGTCAGTTCTCTGTGCTCAGAACTCTGGTGATCAGACTTGTGCCAACATGCCCCCCCCCCCACCCCCTGCAGAGCCATTGACCAGGAAGATCAGTGTGCTGCTGTTTTTTTCTCCCCCAGCTCTCTGAGCTCCTAATGCAGCTGAGAACACAGGTATTTTTAATGAGATATATATATATATAAATATATATATATATACAGTGCCTTGCGAAAGTATTCGGCCCCCTTGAACTTTTCGACCTTTTGCCACATTTCAGGCTTCAAACATAAAGATATAAAACTGTAATTTTTTGTGAAGAATCAACAACAAGTGGGACACAATCATGAAGTGGAACGAAATTTATTGGATATTTCAAACTTTTTTAACAAATAAAAAACTGAAAAATTGGGCATGCAAAATTATTCAACCCCCTTAAGTTAATACTTTGTAGCGCCACCTTTTGCTGCGATTACAGCTGTAAGTCGCTTGGGGTATGTCTCTATCAGTTTTGCACATCGAGAGACTGAAATTTTTGCCCATTCCTGCAAAACAGCTCAAGCTCAGTGAGGTTGGATGGAGAGCAGTGGCGGCTGGTGCTCAAAATTTTTGGGGGGGGCGCAAAAAGAAAAATGTAATAGGTATTGCTTTGCGCCATAAAACGCAGTAAAAAAATTGCGTGACTTTGAAGCTGTGCCCCCTTCAATGCAATGAACACTGTGCTGTGCCCCCTTCAATGCAATGAACACTGTGCTGTGCCCCCTTAAATGCAATGAACACTGTGCTGTGCCCCAACAATGCAGAGTTCAGCGTGCATGCCCCTTTCAATTCAGAGCGCCACAGCATTGTCCCCAATCACTGCAGAGCGCCACAGCATTGTCCCCAATGATTGCAGAGTGCCCACAGCATTGTCCCCCAATGATTGCAGAGTGCCACAGCATTGTACCCCAATGATTGCAGAGTGCCACAGAATTGTACCCCAATGATTGCAGAGTGCCCACAGCATTGTACCCCAATGATTGCAGAGTGCCACAGAATTGTACCCCAATGATTACAGAGTGCCACAGAATTGTACCCCAATGATTGCAGAGTGCCACAGCATTGTACCCCAATGATTGCAGAGTGCCACAGAATTGTACCCCAATGATTGCAGAGTGCCACAGCATTGTACCCCAATGATTGCAGAGTGCCCACAGCATTGTACCCCAATAAATGCAGAGTGCCCACAGCATTGTACCCCAATGATTGCAGAGTCCCCTCAGCATTGTACCCCAATAAATGCAGAGTGCCCACAGCATTGTACCCCAATAAATGCAGAGCGCCACAGCATTGTACCCCAATAAATACAGAGCGCCTCAGCATTGTACCCCAATAAATGCAGAGCGCCACAGAATTGTACCCCAATGATTGCAGAGTGCCACAGAATTGTACCCCAATGATTGCAGAGTGCCACAGAATTGTACCCCAATGATTGCAGAGTGCCACAGCATTGTACCCCAATGATTGCAGAGCGCCACAGCATTGTACCCCAATAAATGCAGAGTGCCCACAGCATTGTACCCCAATGATTGCAGAGTGCCACAGCATTGTATCCCAATAAATGCAGAGCGCCACAGCATTGTACCCCAATAAATGCAGAGTGCCCACAGCATTGTCCCCCAATCAATGCAGAGTGCCCACAGCATTGTACCCCAATAAATGCAGAGTGCCCACAGCATTGTACCCCAATAAATGCAGAGTGCCACAGCAATGTACCCCAATAAATGCAGAGTGCCCACAGCATTGTCCCCCAATCAATGCAGAGTGCAGCGTGCGTGCTCCCTTCAATTTAATGCACTTACCTGGCGGCGGCGGCGGGGGGTTCTTCCCTCCTCGATCCAGTCCGTCCTCTCTGCGGCGGCGGGAAGGAGAGCGGCTTCTCCCTCGTCCTCCGAGCGGCTGTGACGGTGAGTGACTGACTCACGCACTGGCACCGCCCCCATTGTGACGTCAGGGATCGGATGTCCTGGATGATGATTGGTCCAGGCTGGAGACTGGACCAATCACAGCCAGGATATCCGAAAGTGGGGGTGTCCAATCGCAAGGACTTGCGATCGGGTTACGCCCCCAGAAGGCTGCCGATCGGCGCCTCTTCTGGGACGTAACCCCACCCCCCCCCCTAGCCACCACTTCCATTACAAAGGCCGGCGAACCCAATTTTTTTTTGTAAAACTTTATTTGTTCGCTTTGTCATTTTTTTTTTCTTTTTTTTTTTCTTTTTTTTAGGGGTAGGGGGGCGGCGCCCTGGCGCCCCCTATGCACGGGCCGCCACTGATGGAGAGCGTTTGTGAATAGGGTTGAGCGGACACCTAGATGTCCGTGTTCGACGGGTTCGGCCGAACTTTAAAAAAAAGTCCGGGTCCGTGTCCCGGACTTTTACCGAACTTTTCCCGGACACCGAACCCCATTGAAGTCAATGGGGACCCGAACTTTAAGGCACTAAAATGGCTCTAAAACACCAAAGGAAAGGGCTAGAGTGCTGCAAATGGCAGCAAAACGTAATTAAGAGCATGGCAAGTGCTCTGCAAACAAATGTGGATAGGGAAATAACTTAAAACAACAAAAAAAAACAGAAAAATAAAACAATGTTCTTCTTCATCTCTGAAGGACGAGGCCCATATGGAGTAGGAGGGAGGTTGAGGTGGTGGTGGATGTGGCGGTGACATAGGCGTGCGCACAGGGTGTGCTGGGTGTGCCTGGGCACACCCTAATCACCTAGGGCACATAGCATTGCCAGTGAGGAGATGGGAAAGATCTCCCTGGGACCTGCTCTGCTCTATTTCTCCTTGCCTACAGGTACATGGCCCCGATACATTACTCTCCCTGCTGGCAAACACATGCATGTGTATTTCAACTTTGGGGTGCACACCTTAATGCAATAGGCTGCGCACACCTATGGGCGGTGTAGGTGGAAGCGGCGGTGGAGGAGGACCAGGGCCGGATTAACAGCATCATGGGCTTGGTGCTGAGGATTTTGAAGGGCCTTAAGGGCCGTGCCTTGCCATGCACCCAGAGGAGGAAGGGTGCAGCCATGCATGCCTAATTCAACATGGGATGCTGTCTCTGAAGCCCATAAACACATCCATGCATCGCCAACTGTCCCTCCTTGTCCGGCCTTCACGCTGTGTGGGGAGGTTCTGAGGGTGCTGCCTGGGGAAGCGAGCATAGAAGCCAGACTTCTGTGTTTACAAGTGACAGAAGAGCGGTAACAGTGAATATGGCCAACCCGGGGCCTATATAAAAGGTAGGGGCCTGGAGTTGCAGCTCCAATAGCCCCTACATTAATCTGGCCCTGAGGAGGAGGACGAGGTAGCCAACACTGCTTCTTTTCAAAAATTTTAAATGAGGGTACACCCCAAAAGAGTGAGAAAGAGCAAAAATGGAACAATGGGTGGGTAAGGTCGGTATCCATTGCTATTCTGCATAAGGTACGGAAAAGTCCCGTGGGATCCATGCCTGGTTCATTTTAATGAACGTGAGCTTGTCCACATTGTCTCTGGACAGGCGGCTGCGCTTGTCTGTTATAACGCCCCCAGCCGTGCTAAATACCCGTTCAGATAATACACTGACTGCAGGGCACGCCAGCACCTCCAAGGCGTAAAGGGCAAGCTCAGGCCATGTGCCCAATTTGGAGACCCAGAAGTTGAAGGGGGCAGACCCGTCATTCACTACATGTAGGCGTGTGCACACATACTGCTCCACCATGTTGGTAAAATGCTGCCTCCTGCTAAGACGTTCCATCTGAGCTGCTGGTGCTGCTGTTTGTTGTGGCGTGCTGACAAAGCTTTTCCACATTTCGGCCATGCTAACCCTGCCTTCTGAGGTGCTGGCGGTGCCCTGGTTGCGTTGGCGACCTCCTCCTCCTCCTCCTCTGCCTTGTGCTTCCACTGTGGCCCCGCTGTCAGATGGGAATGCCAGCAGCATGGCGTCTGCCAGCGTGCGCTTGTACTCGCGCATCTTGCGATCGCGCTCCAGTGAGTGAATTAAGGACGGTACGTTGTCCTTGTAACGGGGATCCAGCAGCGTGGCCACCCAGTAATCAGCACAAGTTAGAATGTGGGCAACTCGGCGGTCGTTGTGGAGACACTGCAGCATGTAATCGCTCATGTGTGCCAGGCTGCCCAGAGGCAACGAAAGGCTGTCCTCTGTGGGAGGTGTATCGTCCGTGTCCTCTGTATCCCCCCAGCCACGCACCAGTGATGGCCATGAGCTGGCCTGGGTGCCACCCTGCTGTGAACATGGTTCCATCTCCTCCTCCAGCTCCTCCTCCTCCTCATCCTCCTCATCCTCCAGAACTGTGCCCCTGCTGGACAATTGCGTCCCTGGCGTTTGCGTGTGCAGGAACCCACCCTCGGAGCCCCTTGCGAATGACTGCCCTGAAAGCCTTGGAAATGTTACCTCTTCATCCTCCTCCTCCTCCTCATCCTGTGCCACATCCTCTTCCATCATCGCCCGAATTGTTTTTTCAAGGAGGCATAGAAGTGGGATAGTTAAGCTGAGAACGGCGTCATTGCCACTGGCCATGTTGGTGGAGTACTCAAAACAGCGCAACAAGGCACACAGGTCTCGCATGGAGGCCCAGTTAAATTAAATAGCGGAATAGAAAATATGATCCAAAAAAAGTGTATGTATATCACACGTACACAACCACACTGGGCCCCAATTACTATTGTTTGTACCCCTAAAAGGCTAGATGAGGAGTAGGGGGAGTATGGAACAGGCAGCACCCTCAAACCTTCAGAAGTATGAGATGAACCCCAACAACTTGGAAAGGTGGATCTCTCTCACACGTACCAACACAGACTATCCCCCAATTTAACTGATCCCCAAAGGTTTTTGATTAAATAGCGGAATAGAAAATATGATCCAAAAAAAGTGTATGTATATCACACGTACACAACCACACTAGGCCCCAATTACTATTGTTTGTACCCCTAAAAGGCTAGATGAGGAGTAGGGGGGGTATGGAACAGGCAGCACCCTCAAACCTTCAGAAGTATGAGATGAACCCCAACAACTTGGAAAGGTGGATCTCTCTCACACGTACCAACACAGACTATCCCCCAATTTAACTGATCCCCAAAGGTTTTTGATTAAATAGCGGAATAGAAAATATGATCCAAAAAAAGTGTATGTATATCACACGTACACAACCACACTGGGCCCCAATTACTATTGTTTGTACCCCTAAAAGGCTAGATGAGGAGTAGGGGGAGTATGGAACAGGCAGCACCCTCAAACCTTCAGAAGTATGAGATGAACCCCAACAACTTGGAAAGGTGGATCTCTCTCACACGTACCAACACAGACTATCCCCCAATTTAACTGATCCCCAAAGGTTTTTGATTAAATAGCGGAATAGAAAATATGATCCAAAAAAAGTGTATGTATATCACACGTACACAACCACACTAGGCCCCAATTACTATTGTTTGTACCCCTAAAAGGCTAGATGAGGAGTAGGGGGGGTATGGAACAGGCAGCACCCTCAAACCTTCAGAAGTATGAGATGAACCCCAACAACTTGGAAAGGTGGATCTCTCTCACACGTACCAACACAGACTATCCCCCAATTTAACTGATCCCCAAAGGTTTTTGATTAAATAGCGGAATAGAAAATATGATCCAAAAAAAGTGTATGTATATCACACGTACACAACCACACTAGGCCCCAATTACTATTGTTTGTACCCCTAAAAGGCTAGATGAGGAGTAGGGGGGGTATGGAACAGGCAGCACCCTCAAACCTTCAGAAGTATGAGATGAACCCCAACAACTTGGAAAGGTGGATCTCTCTCACACGTACCAACACAGACTATCCCCCAATTTAACTGATCCCCAAAGGTTTTTGATTAAATAGCGGAATAGAAAATATGATCCAAAAAAAGTGTATGTATATCACACGTACACAACCACACTGGGCCCCAATTACTATTGTTTGTACCCCTAAAAGGCTAGATGAGGAGTAGGGGGAGTATGGAACAGGCAGCACCCTCAAACCTTCAGAAGTATGAGATGAACCCCAACAACTTGGAAAGGTGGATCTCTCTCACACGTACCAACACAGACTATCCCCCAATTTAACTGATCCCCAAAGGTTTTTGATTAAATAGCGGAATAGAAAATATGATCCAAAAAAAGTGTATGTATATCACACGTACACAACCACACTAGGCCCCAATTACTATTGTTTGTACCCCTAAAAGGCTAGATGAGGAGTAGGGGGGGTATGGAACAGGCAGCACCCTCAAACCTTCAGAAGTATGAGATGAACCCCAACAACTTGGAAAGGTGGATCTCTCTCACACGTACCAACACAGACTATCCCCCAATTTAACTGATCCCCAAAGGTTTTTGATTAAATAGCGGAATAGAAAATATGATCCAAAAAAAGTGTATGTATATCACACGTACACAACCACACTAGGCCCCAATTACTATTGTTTGTACCCCTAAAAGGCTAGATGAGGAGTAGGGGGGGTATGGAACAGGCAGCACCCTCAAACCTTCAGAAGTATGAGATGAACCCCAACAACTTGGAAAGGTGGATCTCTCTCACACGTACCAACACAGACTATCCCCCAATTTAACTGATCCCCAAAGGTTTTTGATTAAATAGCGGAATAGAAAATATGATCCAAAAAAAGTGTATGTATATCACACGTACACAACCACACTAGGCCCCAATTACTATTGTTTGTACCCCTAAAAGGCTAGGAGTAGGGGGAGTATGGAACAGGCAGCACCCTCAAACCTTCAGAAGTATGAGATGAACCCCAACAACTTGGAAAGGTGGATCTCTCTCACACGTACCAACACAGACTATCCCCCAATTTAACTGATCCCCAAAGGTTTTTGATTAAATAGCGGAATAGAAAATATGATCCAAAAAAAGTGTATGTATATCACACGTACACAACCACACTAGGCCCCAATTACTATTGTTTGTACCCCTAAAAGGCTAGATGAGGAGTAGGGGGAGTATGGAACAGGCAGCACCCTCAAATCTTCAGAAGTATGAGATTGTGTTCACTGTACCCCACAAAGATTGAGTTCACTGCACCCCACAATGATTGTGTTCACTGCACCCCACAAAGATTGTGTTCACTGCACCTCACAAAGATTGTGTTCACTGTACCCCCCAAAGATTGTGTTCACTGCACCCCACAAAGATTCTGTTCACTGTACCCCACAAAGATTGTGTTCACTGCACCCTAAAAGGATGTTGTTCACTGCACCCCACAAAGATTGTGTTCACTGCACCCTAAAAGGATGTTGTTCACTGCACCCCAAAAAGATTGTGTTCACTGTACCCCCCCAAAGATTGTGTTCACTGCACCCCACAAAGATTGTGTTCACTGCACCCCAAAAAGATTGTGTTCACTGTACCCCCCAAAGATTGTGTTCACTGCACCCCAAAAAGAATGTGTTCACTGTACCCCCCAAAGATTGTGTTCACTGCACCCCACAAAGATTCTGTTCACTGTACCCCACAAAGATTGTGTTCACTGCACCCCAAAAAGATTGTGTTCACTGTACCCCCCCAAAGATTGTGTTCACTGCACCCCACAAAGATTCTGTTCACTGCACCCCACAAAGGATTTTGTTCACTGCACCCCAAAAAGATTGTGTTCACTGCACCCCAAAAAGGATTTTGATCACTGCACCCCAAAAAGGATGTTGTTCACTGCACCCCAAAAATGATTTTGTTCACTCCACCCCAAAAAGATTGTGTTCACTGCACCCCACAAAGATTGTGTTCACTGCACCCCAAAAAGATTGTGTTCACTGTACCCCCCAAAGATTGTGTTCACTGCACCCCACAAAGATTCTGTTCACTGTACCCCACAAAGATTGTGTTCACTGCACCCCAAAAAGATTGTGTTCACTGCACCCCAAAAAGGATGTTGTTCACTGCACCCCAAAAAGGATGTTGTTCACTCCACCCCAAAAAGATTGTGTTCACTGCACCCCACAAAGATTGTGTTCACTGCACCCCAAAAATGATTTTGTTCACTGCACCCCAAAAAGGATTTTGTTCACTGCACCCCAAAAAGGATGTTGTTCACTCCACCCCAAAAAGATTGTGTTCACTGCACCCCAAAAAGATTGTGTTCACTGCACCCCACAAAGGATTTTGTTCACTGCACCCCAAAAAGATTGTGTTCACTGCACCCCAAAAAGGATGTTGTTCACTGCACCCCAAAAAGGATTTTGTTCACTGCACCCCAAAAAGATTGTGTTCACTGCACCCCACAAAGGATTTTGTTCACTGCACCCCACAAAGATTGTGTTCACTGCACACCAAAAAGGATTGTGTTCACTGCACCCCAAAAAGATTTTGTTCACTGCACCCCAAAAAGATTGTGTTCACTGCAGCCCAAAAAGATTGTGTTCACTGCAGCCCAAAAAGATTGTGTTCACTGCAGCCCAAAAAGATTGTGTTCACTGCAGCTCACACACAGAAAAATGGATGTGGATCACTGACACCTGCCTATCTCCAATCCCACACCACACAGCAATATCGATTGTAGTTTGTAGAACACAGTTTCCCTAAAATTCAGCAGACTCTGTCCCTAACAGGATTGAGAAGAGATCGTAGATCAGGATTGAGTGCAGATTCACCCCACCCCCCACACAGCAATATCGATTGTAGTTTGTAGAAGACACTGACCCTATAATTCAGCAGACTCTATCCCTAAAATGCCTACAACTCGCCCTGCCTAAACACTCCGACCTGTCCCTCAATTCTATCCGGACACAAATGGTTTTTTCCTGCCTATCTTTCCCTAATCAGCAGCCAGCACATTGATGTGTGCTCTGTCCCTTAGCTAAGCAGCAGAATGACGCTGCTGCGGCGGCTGCCTCGAACTTATAAAGACTTGGTCACATGCTTCAGACGGCCAATCACACCTACTAAGACATTTGCAGGCATGGCTGGGATGGCTTAAGGCACACCAGTTAAACGATTGTTGATTGGCTGTTGAAAGCCCGCCATGAAAAGAGCGCCAAAGCATGCAAAACCCGGAAATAAAACGACCGAACACGGATTTTTACCCGAACATACAGTAAAGTGTCCGTGTCCGTGTTCGGGTAAAAAAATCCAATTATTCGGTACGAACACGAATAATACAGTCCGTGTTCGCTCAACACTATTTGTGAACAACAGTTTTCAGTTCCTTCCACAGATTCTCGATTGGATTCAGGTCTGGACTTTGACTTGGCCATTCTAACACCTGGATATGTTTATTTGTGAACCATTCCATTGTAGATTTTGCTTTATGTTTTGGATCATTGTCTTGTTTGGAAGACAAATCTCCGTCCCAGTCTCAGGTCTTTTGCAGACTCCATCAGGTTTTCTTCCAGAATGGTCCTGTATTTGGCTCCATCCATCTTCCCATCAATTTTAACCATCTTCCCTGTCCCTGCTGAAGAAAAGCAGGCCCAAACCATGATGCTGCCACCACCACCATGTTTGACAGTGGGGATGGTGTATTCAGGGTGATGAGCTGTGTTGCTTTTACGCCAAACATAACGTTTCCAAAAAGTTTGATTTTGGTTTCATCTGACCAGAGCACCTTCTTCCACATGTTTCGTGTGTCTCCCAGGTGGCTTGTGGCAAACTTTAAACAACATTTTTTTATGGATATCTTTAAGAAATGGCTTTCTTCTTGCCACTCTTCCATAAAGGCCAGATTTGTGCAGTATACGACTGATTGTTGTCCTATGGACAGAGTCTTCCACCTCAGCTGTAGATCTCTGCAGTTTATCCAGAGTGATCATGGGCCTCTTGGCTGCATCTCTGATCAGTCTTCTCCTTGTATGAGCTGAAAGTTTAGAGGGACGGCCAGGTCTTCGTAGATTTGCAGTGGTCTGATACTCCTTCCATTTCAATATTATCGCTTGCACAGTGCTCCTTGGGATGTTTAAAGCTTGGGAAATCTTTTTGTATCCAAATCCGGCTTTAAACTTCTCCACAACAGTATCTCGGACCTGCCTGGTGTGTTCCTTGTTCGTCATGATGCTCTCTGCGCTTTAAACGGACCTCTGAGACTATCACAGTGCAGGTGCATTTATACGGAGACTTGATTACACACAGGTGGATTCTATTTATCATCATTAGTCATTTGGGTCAACATTGGATCATTCAGAGATCCTCACTGAACTTCTGGAGAGAGTTTGCTGCAGTGAAAGTAAAGGGACTGAATAATTTTGCACGCCCAATTTTTCAGTTTTTTATTTGTTAACAAAGTTTGAAATATCCAATAAATTTCGTTCCGCTTCATGATTGTGTCCCACTTGTTGTTGATTCTTCACAAAAAATTACAATTTAATATCTTTATGTTTGAAGCCTGAAATGTGGCAAAAGTTTGCAAAGTTTAAGGGGGCAGAATACTTTCGCAAGGCACTGTACATATATATATATATATATATATATATATATATATATATAAATGCTTGTATTTCTATTACTGAATGGGTTGTTTTATAGTTGAGGGTCTACATATACTTTAAAACACAACTAAACCTCCACCTTCCAGTTACATCCCTTACTAGACGCTGTGATCTTCTTTCCTGGTTTTCTGGCTCTTAACTGGCCTGCGGAGGTTGACATCATCCCTTGTAAGTGTATAGGAGTTAGCTATTCTGGCACAGCCGAAGTGTGCTGGGAATGCACAGTGTGCATTCAGTAAAAAACTGCAAGCAGCCGGGTAAGTTTATATTATTGCGAAAGAGATAGAGCATGTCTCTTCTACAGTAAAAATCTGCCTGCGCACAGTTTTATAGTCATGTCTCACCCAGCGTCAATGCCAGATTACCCACCGCACTATCACAGTCCCACTAATGTGGCTGATCACCGCTATTACTAGTATAAAAATAAAAGCATATATACCATCATTTGTAGAAGCTATAACTTTCACTCAAACAAATCAATATAAACTTCTGAGGATTTTTTTTTTTTACCAGTGACATGTAACAGAATAGATTTTAGCCTAAATTTATAAAGAAATTTGATTTTTTTTATTTTTTCATTGGACATGTTTTATAGTAGAAAGTAGAGCTGCATGATTCTGGCCAAAATGAGAATCACGATTTTTTTGCTTGGAATAAAGATCACGATTCTCTGTGTAACATCTTTTACATTATAAAAAAAATTGGGATAACTTTACGGTTTTGTTTTATTTTTTTATTCATTAAAGTGTATTAATTGCATTTGAAAGACTGCTGCGCAAATACAGTGTGACATACAAATTTACAACAATCACCATTTTATTCTGCAGGGTCTCTGCTAAAAAAAAATATATATAAATGTTTGGGGGTTCTAACTACTTTTCTAGGAAAAATAAACTGATTTAACTTGCAAGCAACAAGTGTAGGAAAAAGGTTTAGTCTTTAAGAGGTTAAACTTCCTTCCTCCGGCAGAGGGAAAGAAAAGATACAATGTAATCATTTGTGTTTACAGTTCAGTGGGAGACTAATGCTGATAGGCTTTTGCGGGAGGCTATTTTTTTTTTTTGACAGCTGCTCCCTCATAGCTATGTAAAGAATCGAGCAAGTGTCATGTTAAGATCGTCAGGGGGAGTGAATCGCGATCTCGATTCTGTTACGATTAATCGTGCAGCTCTAGTAGAAAGTAAAAAAATATTGGATTTTTTGTTTATAAAATAAAAAATAAAAAACGCAGCGGTGATCAAATACCACCAAAAGAAAGCTCTATTTGTGTGATAAAACATGACATAAATGTCATTTGGGTACAGCATCGCATGGCCGTGCAATAACCAGTATCACAGTAAAGAATAGCAAAAAATGCCCTGGTCATGAAGGGGGTAAAACCTTCTGGAGCTCAAGTGGTTAAATGTAAGTGCTGTCCCTTGTGCTGATTAAAAAAAAAAACATTTTTATATGTTTTGTATTATTGTGAAGTGTAACACATCTTATTCATTTTCAGTAGGTTGCCAAGTGCTAACACACCTCAACACATCCAAAATCTGACATGGCCCTTTTATTGTAGCACAATGCACTGCTGTCTGTTTCCATATGTTGCAGCACACTACAACGCAGCTCAGAGGCGTAACTAGAACCTTCAGGACACCGGTGCAAGAAACCATGAAGGGCCCCCCAGACCCCTGGACAGGGCCCTTTCCTTCAAGCACTGATCCTGGGGCCCTTTACTCTCATTGCGGGGCCCTTTATTACGGTCCCGCAGCGGGACCCTTTCACAAGTTCTGCAGTGGACCCCCTTCCTGCCATCTTGGGGCCTCCCCATGGTGGTGGAATGCCAGGGCTCGGGCGCAAGTGTGACCTTTGCGATCCTGGAAGTTCTCCCACTGGTGTCAGTAGTTTTTATTTTTTGATATTTTAATTGTATTATATTTTATCATTTTATTTAATTTTTTTACAATGTCACTGACTATGACTCTGTCCATTCAGAAAAAGAAGGAGCTGGTAAATTACATATTTACCGACCCTTTCCTGGTTCTCTATTGTGACACATCCCTGCAGCAGCCGGCAGGAGAGGGGAGGGAGCACAGTGGGGGGGGGGCAGCACATTAGGGGGGGGCAGGGGAGCACCCAGGGGCCGAGAGACAGCAAAACACAAGTGAACTGGATTCCCTGATGCAGCTGCGTCAGGGGCGTAGCTACAGGGGTTGCAATTGCAACCGGGTCCCATGCTCCAGGGGGCCTGTGCGGCTCCCCTGTACACCTGGATAGGAGGGGCGGCGGGGGAAGCATACAGAGGAACCAATCCCCTCCATTTTCCTCCTGCAGCTACAGGAAGAAAAAGGAGGACAGTGATTTCTCTACATGCTGCCCCCGCCGCCCCTCCTATCAAGGTGTACAGGGGAGCTGCACAGGCCCCCTGGAGCATGGGACCCGGTTGCAATTGCAACCCCTGTAGCTACGCCCCTGACGCAGCTGCATCAGGGAAAGTACACTGTGGTAACATTTAAAATGCATCGCATTTCATCCCACCAATGCGCATAATCATGTGTTGCCATAACGTTCGCCATACCGCAGTGCAAATGTGTGATTTGGTCCAAATAAACAACGATCACATTATTAACATAAAAAGAAATACATTTATTTTATTAAGTGTTCTTGCATGGCAAGGCCACTTACTGTTATCTCACATATATATTTACAAAATGAAATAGCTCAAGTTCAACACATGAAGGCAAACATTTACATATACTGCGTGTTTATCAATTAAAAGTTTCTTCTCGTGAGCTAAGCCGTCTCGTTGCAGCTTTAATATTTTTTTCATTCATCAAAATATCAAATGTAAATCAAAACGTGGAGTTAGCCTTTAAACAAAAGTTTATCAAAAAGTCATGTTGATCATTTGAATGCATTTCATTCCTGGTGTTAAAAAGGTAAAAAAAATTACACTTGCACGGCTCGCGGACCGGGGCAAAGCAATGTGCACCATGTAAACGGCTTGCGTTCCGTCCTCATCAAGTTGAAATGCCAAACTTCTCATTAGCAAACTCCGCATGACCCGCGGTTCACACACCTTTACAAAGCAATTCTTCACAGGTGGCAGTTTATTTCTTCTTCTTCTTTTTTTGATTCCATGCATTTCTCTTCTAGCACCACTGTACATCATAGACAAAGGAGCTTGTTACACAATCAGAAATGGTGAAGGGAGGGGGGGGGGGAGGGGGGGCATGCAAAAAAAAAAAACTTAAAAAGGTGTTCAGTATTTGTGAGTCACCTTATTACCAATTAGGTGTCTCCTTAGCAGTGAATAGATGACATGTTGCTAATTGCATGGCACACTGCTGCCTTTTCTGAGGATTTAAACTTTTTTTTTCCTCTTTTCCCTCTGGAGAGACAGACAATTTGTTTCTCTCCAGATCATGCAAAAGGATTTAGTTCTAAATCAGTTCCTTCCTGTTTGTTTTCAAGGTGATCAACGCTGGGCAGTCATTGGGTTTCTGCCTATTTTTGCCTGAGGACAGGCTTGGGTCAAGCCTTTTCCAACCTGCTTAACCTGTGTGTGTTGTCTAAACAGACCTGTGGGTTTTCAGTCCACAAACAGCAGCAGGTTGCCCCAAATGGTAGTCATCTGTGAGATTTGAGAAGTTTAATCTGTCGCCGCAATGAGTCTCAGGTAGAGCTGATGCTTGCCATAGACAAGTATCTTTGATGGACATACTTCAAGTGGACCTTTTAGCAACTTCACAAGGCTGCATAAATAAATTCCTGACAAGTTAGATTACAAAATATTTTGTTAAAAAATTTTTTTTAAAAAAATCTTTTATTTTTAACCACTTAAGCCCCGGAAGATTTTATCCCCTTCCTGACCAGACCCTATTTTGCGATTCGGCACTGCGTGACTTTAACGGACAATTGCGCGATCGTGCGACGCTGTACCTAAACTAATTTGACGTCCTTTTTTCCCACAAACAGAGCTTTCTTTTGGTGGTATTTGATTACCTCTGCGATTTTTTGATCATGCACTATAAACAAAAAAAGAGCGTAAATTTTGCAAAAATAACAATATTTTTCACATTTTTTATATGAAATTCCCCAAAAAAAGTGTAAAAATCTAAATTTTTTAACATTTTTGGCCAATTGGTTTTCTGCTACATATGTTTGGTAAAAAAAAATCGCAATAAGCGTATTTTGATTGGTTTGCGCAAAAGTTACTGCGTTTACTAACTAAGGGAAAGATTTTTGTCATTTTTGTTGTTTTTTTTGTTTAACGAGTAATGTCGGCGATCTGTGATTTTTTTTTGCGAGACTGCGACATTGCGGCAGACAGATCGGACCCTTGACTGACTTTTTTGACACTTTTGGGGGTACCAGTGACATTACTACAGTAATCAGTGCTATACATATGCACTGTTACTGTAAAAATGACACTGGCAGGGAAGGGGTTAACTTTATTGGGGAAGGAGGGGATAAGTGTGTCCCTAGGGGCTTGTTTCTTACTGTGCAGGGATGTGGCTGTTTGTGTAACAGCAGAGATCTACGGTCCTACATAGCAGGACCGTATGATCTCTGCTGTTACACAGGGGAGAATGACAGGCGGCTTTGTTTACATTAGCCACCTGCCTTTCTCCCTCTGTAACTGATGGTCACTCGCGCTGAGGTGTCTGGGAACGAGCGGGGGCGGGAGCGCACCTCCGGCGACGCGCGCTCGCCCCCTATTGACTCACAGACTAGTGATGTACCGGTACGTCACTTTGCCTGGCCGGGGCTGACCGCCGCAGTATATGTACTTGCGGCGGTCGGCAAGCGGTTAAAAAGCCACCCTTGAGCTCTGGATTTTGCCTAGGCTGATATCTTCAGGTCATAGAAAGCATTTCCTCTGTTTTCATTCCTACAGTGATCAGACTGCCACATTAAAACTTCAGAGTAAGTCACCAGAAGGGCTGAACCTAAGGTTTGGTCCAAACACAATTGCATGGGGACCCCCCCCCCCAGGGATGGATTTAGCATGCTCATCCTCCTTTTCCTGGTCTGCCAGGCTGCATGCCCGGATAAGGGTTTGGTATGGATTTTTGGGGGAGCCCCACAACTTTTTCTTGATTTTTGCATGAGGTTCCTCTAGAAATCCATACCAGACCCTTATCCGAGCATGCAGCCTGGCAGACCAGGAAAGGGGGATGAGCGTACTGCCCCCCTTCCCCATCCTATGCCATGCCAGGCCACATGCCCCCAACATAGGGTGGGGAGGGGAAAGTCCCCTTGGCAAAGCATCTTTTCTCCATGTTGATGCAGACAAGGTTCTCTTCCCCACAGCCCTTACTCTGTGGTTTAGGGGGTCTGCAGGGCAGGTAACAGGGGGGTTATCAGAATCGAATAGCTCTTTAACAAAAAGGAGTCCTCCAGATGCTACCCCCCTTGTAAATGAGTAAGGGGAATGTAGTAAACTTAAAAAAAAAAAAAGGTAAAAAACCTCACCGCCCACCAACATGATTTTACCCCAAAGACTGCTCGCCAGATGCTGACTGCTCCGGCGGATGACAGCTGATATAAATAAAAGTGTAGGGTGTCCTGTTGACGTCATTTACCATATTTGGACACTGATGTCACTAGAATCTTGGTAACAGAATTTTAAAAATGTATTTTTGCTTTGGTACATGTCTCCCGGAACCCCCCATTGACTTTAAAGGGTTCAGATTCAGTATCCTAATGTTGTTCACCAAACCCTGTTTGAACCGAACGCAAGTGTGTTCGGCTCGTCTCTAGTCACCAAAAGAGGGGCTGCAGCAGGGATTTGTAAACAAAGCCAAGAACTGCCTAGGCACCGGATTTTATATGATTGTGTCATCTCAGCCGTATCTTAGTCTATCAAGTAGCCACTGATCCTGGATGATGGCTGAACAAGGATGGCTCAGTCCTTCTGGAGAGAAAGGCAAATAAAGGCATCACCAGGGAGAGAACTGTGGCCTTTGTGAGAGGAAATGAATACCAGGAGGCATTACATATTACTTTGTATACATACATTTAGTAATACAATTTATCTCTGAAGGTAGGCCCACTTTAAAGCAAACCTTCACTCAGATCCACTTTAACTCCGTAAACTCCCTCCCACCAAATTTAAATCACAATTTTTTTTGTTTGGTTGTTTACTATTTTGCTTTATTTCATTTTTGTCTGGCTCTCCCCCCCCCTTTACCCCCCCCCCCCCTGTGTTCATGCTTGCCTGCAAAGCTGGCACATGTCATTGGGGGCTGGCTACCTGAACTTGGAAGAGGCAGGCGGCTACTATGATGTCATAGAAGACAGTGGCAAGGAATCTGAGCTGAGGCACCTGAGCAGAAGTAAAACATTGCTGGATTTACTGAGCATTGGAGTATGTATCAAGGACAACAATGGGTAAGGATGGGGGTGGTTTAAAACAAACAGAGGTTGGACTGAAGTTCCTCTTTATTATTATTCGGCCTATTGTTCTAAATTTTTATTAGGACCCCATTCAGACAACAAAAAATGTTATGGATCAGTTTTTTTCTGTCTTTTTTTTGTTGTCAAATAAAATAAAAATAAATGTAGCACCGTCCCCGCAGAACTTGCTGTGTGATGACTTCTTGGGTCTCCCTCTGGTTACCTTGCAGACAGTCTCTAGGGGATTTTCATCCATCCATCCTAAGGGTCCTTTCACACAGGCGGTCCGTATGTCCGTTTTTCATCCCATCTGTTTGCGGATGAAAAACTGACATAATGCATGTCAATAAGATTGCGGATGTAGACAGATGACTATCCGCCGACATCCAATTTGCGTCCTTTCCGATCAGTTCAATTTTTTGGAACGGAAGAGAACCCTATTTTTCGTCCGTTTTAAAAAACGGTATGGACGCAAAAACGGATGTCAGTGGTGTCATCCGCTGACATCCGCAATCCCATTGACATGCATTATCTCCGTTTATCATCTGCAAACGGATGGGATGAAAAACGGACTTACGGAATGGACAGTCCAAAGTGTCATCCGTGTCCGTTTAAAAAAAAAAAAGTGCCTGAGCGGAGGAAAATACGGACCGCTCCGTGTGAAAGGACCCTTACTCCCGTTTGCCCGTTACTCAATAAACAGTCCAGGGTATTTGGTTGTGTATTTATTGTGGAACTTGGATGGGAGAAGGGAATAGTGGAATACTCCAACTGAACATTTCACAGTAGATAAGGACAACTCTCACTTGGCATCACCAGGTTAATTGTGAAACAGACACACTGCTTTAACCATACTGCCAGTTGTATGGAAGAATTACGTCTTCTTGTTCTCTCTAGTGGCAGACTTCATGCAACTAATTTATCTTCAGGACGCTCTCTAGCTTCCCCTTGGCTGACATCCGTCCACTGACTCTTCCAGTGAAGGGATGGCCCTCTCATGACAGGCCCCATGACACAAATCTGTACTTACTGTAGGCAGAATCAGATCCTTTCCAGTGTCCCCCTTCCAGGCAGCTCTGCAGGACATCTGGTTTCCACTCCTATCTGACTTTCAGGCCCCTTAGGTCGACTACTAAGGCCGCATGGCAGCTTCTACAGAAGAGGGGCAGCCGCCCCCTCCCTCTGGGATCTTGATCTCCAGCCGAAGACCCTGAGCACATATGCCCTTGACATTTATACAATCACCCAGCATGCACCAAGGCACTTTCCTCTGCCAATCACCAGGGCTGTAACAATGCCTATGCCCTCACTTGTCAGGTTTAGGCGATTTTGTGCTCTAAGCCTCAGCTCTAAAAATGCCAAACAAGACAAATCCCATTCATTTCAATGGCCCCTGCTAACATCTGAGTGTTCTGTCGTCTTAAGCAAAACGCCCGTCTCTCAAAAAAGTACATTAGCTTCTTTTTTGGCAGATTACAGGCGTTTTTATTTTTTTTTCATTGGTTACTTGTCAACCTAAAAACTCCTGCACAAAAACACTGCAAAAATACCGGCAAAACGCAAAAAAAAATGCCTGTAAAAGGCCCGTAAAAATAGCAACGCCTAAATGTGAACGTAGCCTTAGTTGGTTATCTCTGTAACTTTGTTTCTCTCCTTATGTCTCTCTGATCCCAGAGCTCCAACTGCCCAGCCTGTATATTTTTTTCATCTCATCTTCATTTTTATTTATTAACTCAGTTTTCTCTTTTAGAATTAGCAGGAATTCTGTGAATTATGTTGTATTTGTGTCTGCTAATGATGATTTTATTGTATTTTTAGCAAAATGTAGCTTTAATATTTTATTGGGGGGGGGGGGCTGTATGGTAGTCTGTATGGGGCCCGCACTTTCTATCAGCAGCCCAGGGTGCGTGTGCACAAGGTTCCCGCACATGCGCATGCGAAAGTGCACAGTGGTGCCAGAAGAGCTATTTAAGCTGCACTAGTGCCTTGTGTCAGTCCCCTTGGTCTATTACATTCCTGAAGCATCTGTGTATCTCTTCCTGTATTGCTCACATGTCCCCAACCCGATCTGCTCCTGACTTTGCCTGAACTCTTCCTGCACTGACCCCTGACTTGCTCCTGGTCTACGCTTCTGCCTTATCCTTCTGTTCTTCTGCTATGTTGTTACCAAACCTGGCCCAACTTCTGACTACTCTTCTGCCTGTGTTTGATCTGCCTGCTAGTTGCTAACCTGGACAGTCTGAGCTTGCCTCTTCCTGCCCCTGATCCAGCTGTTGCCGTGCCTGTCATCAGTTCCTGCTCTTCTGCCAGTGTGCTTCCAGTCAACTGCTCCTGCATATCCCAACGCACATCAGCATCCTCCAGCAAAAAATCCTTTTAGACACTCATGCCACTCTGTGCTCCAGCGTTCCCTGTTACACTACCAGGGCCCCTGAGCCAGATTTGTAAGAGAGGCCTTCCTCTACACTTCAGGCTCCATCACTAGGTACGCTACACACCCTAGTGTACTGCAGTCCTAACTCTATAAATTTTGAGAGCCTACAAAGTTGGAGCACATATATAATAATGTATAGATTAAGAGGCGGTGTGCCTGGAGGGCTCTCACTCCTCCTTAAAGAGGTTGTAAACTTGTTTAAAAATTTTTTTTTTTTTTTACAACCTGCAAGAGAAAGACATAATGAGCTAGTATGCATCGCATACTAGCTCATTATGAAATACTTAGCTTAGAACGAGCCCCCGCCGTGCCGCTCTCTTACCTGTATGACGGGCGACATGACATGTCGCTCGTCTTCCGGGATCGCGGCATCCGGTCATCTGATTGGCCGGAACCGCGGTGACGTCACTCCCGCGCACGCGCACGGGAGCCGACGGTCACGGCACGGGGCTCTGAAGGAACAGCACGATCAGCCGTTCCTTCAGAGCGCATGCGCCAGTGACGTCACTGGCTGCATTAAAGGTAAATATCTCCTAAACGGTACATGTTAGGTAAGCTTACCTATAGGTACAACTTCCTGAGGAGGGTTTACTTCCTCTTTAAAGGTATAGGAACGCACTGGACACCCAGCAATAGCACAGTGGCAGTGAAGGTATCCAGTGCATCCCCTTACCAATTCACCAACAGTACAAACAAATGGCAACCACCCCAACCTATCACTGGCCTTAACAGCAAGGAGCATGTGGAAGTGCGACACATGTCAAGCAACAACAAAGAAAGATTTCTAGCTCATTCACCAACCAGCTGTAATGTTCTGGTACCACTGGTACCCTTGTTCCATATATTTCTCCTTTTCTAATTGCGTCTCATCTTGTTACACAAGAGACGCATATACCTTTAAGCCGGATGACATCATTGCCGAGCGCCGCTATGAGCGGCTATTTCAATCGCCGGCTTTCTCTCACTCATCGCTCGTTCAAACCACATGTTCACCGCACCTTCTCCTGTGAAGTCAGAGCTGCTGGCATTTCCCTTTGCTGAACTGAAGCCGAAACCTCGCTGCTGATCCGTACCTCGCTACGGGATCACCTCTCACCATTGGACTCTATCCTTACTAACCTATCTATGTGATAAGTACCCCACAGGGGATTCCTTACTAACTGCACTCCTACTGTCATCTACTGCAACTACCAGGACTATCTATATCTATCTATCTCCTATCATCTGCATAAGACTGTTAGCTCTTGGGACTACCTACACTATCCTTGCACTAGGTTACTCTGTCTGAAGTATACTCCATCTGTGTCCTCTTACCATCTGCATTATACTTGACATCAGAACCTATCTGCCTATTATTACCACCTGCAACTCTCCTAAGTGCCCACTATACAATAGCCTGTCTCTCATCTATACTTCTCATATATTCTATCCCTCCATCTATACATCTGATTGAGTATATGTAAATTGTATACAGGCTGTGCACTATGATGAAGTCCTGAGAGTTGGATATGTTGTTCAACAGATCTCTACAAGGATACTGAGTGTAATAATTCTGCAGCTGTAAATCCATCCATTAACAAAAACGCATGAACGTTACACCAGCCTGCAACAAAGAGAATTGTCCTGTCTAACAGTTCACGTTAAAACCTGGTGGGTCATCTACCATGAAAGCAGGAGGACCCAGTCTACCAGAAGCTCCTTTAAGGGTAGTGCTACAATAGTATTTAGCTGCATTGTGAAACTAGTCATCTAATATCTATGGACTGCTTTGGTATTTTGAAAAAATTACCAGGAACAAACATGCAGATCAGGAAAGTCAGAGTAAAATTAGAACTGCTAATCTACTTGTTCGGAATTGCTGACTTAGGAATTACTAATGGTATGAAATCAGTATGACAGCCAGGAAACTGGTATTTTAACAGCCTGTATATTTTCTCAGTACAAGTCTGTATTGGATTATTCCCCTCCCATATCTGTGGTCACTGTAGCCCTACACGACACCTTACTACACTGGTAATTCCCTATTACATTCCAGTGTTACAAAAGGAAATCCTGTACAATGGCGGATTATATAATCGACAACAGATGTCAGAATCTCTTGTCTTTTTTTTTTTAACAAGATTGGTTCATGAAATTTTAATCATTTACTCACCTGCTACATTCAGTTTTTGTGTCCCCGAGCACATCAATCATGCAGTGAAAACAGATGTGGGAATTCTGCTCTCTGAGGACATTCCCGTGTGCCACCGACTTCTGTCACTAACAGCTCAAAGTCTGTTCCATAAGGTGACACTTCTGTGGATACATTTTGGAAGCAATTCTCCTGGAACCTTTGGCAAAGTACCCTGCAATCCAACCCTCGGTGACTGGACTTAAATTAAAAAAAAAAAAACATTTTCATGAATCAATAATTCCCAATCCATTTAATTTGAGGACCCAAATAAGAAAAGTGTTACCTTTTCTGAGGCCCAGAAGAGAATTACTACCTAAATGTCAGCTAAGCGAAAAAAAGCCGAATATTCATGGCCATGTAAAAAATTGCAAAATGCTCTGCGCGATTTCTGTAAGCTTTAGTAAAGTTGAGAGAAATACATTTTTGTTTATATTTTCTTTTTGACATTTTTAACTAAACCTGGTATCTCTAGATCTCCCAACCTTGGGATTGCATTGCAAGTGCAGTTGCTCCAGATTTTGGTAAATAAGGTAAATCTTCTTTTTGCAAAAAATACCCAATCACATGCAAGGAACATAAAAAAAAAAACAAGCATTTTGTTTGCTCATGATTGGATGATGGAAGTCATCCTGCCTCTAAATGCCCCTCCATGTTAACCTATGGGGTTGATTTACTAAAGGCAAAATAACTTTGCAGTTGCACTGTGCAAGCGCAGTTGCTCCAGAGCTTAGTAAATGAGCATGACTAGGGTAGTTCAGATCCCACCTGTTTAACCATATTACCTGGATCTGTACCCAACACCCCCCCCCTTTACCTTTAAATGATAACACAAATTCAGCATTGGGATAAAAATGGCAAGTTCGGCCTTTTATTGAACAAAACCATAAATAACAGAAAAACATAAAACAGTCAAACCAATCCAGATCAAAGAATGGTTGCAGATCCTTGACGATACCATCTCCCACAACTCCCACACATATACAGTATTTTGTATCTCTTGGACTCCCACCTGTCTATTTGTTTCACCATTCCTTATTAAGACCCCACTGTGACGCCTCGGTGGCTGCCCCTATGTGGAAAGAATGGGAGGAACAATCTCCAACAACCAACCCCGCCTCCCATAGACACTTACGGAAAACAAGGATTTGAAACTTGGACAAAAATTAACCATTCGAATGGATGAACAAGGATACCTCCTCCCTGGGCCGCACAATCGGAAATTGTTCCATTGCTAAGACTGGGCAAAGCTGAGTGCTATTGCCCCTAAACAAGTCAACCTGCACTCCATTGCCTCTCTGGTCAGTCTTGGATCTCCTAATCCAGAGCATTAACGACGAACCAAAACACATAGCATCCCCCACCAACATTCGCCCCAGAACTCTCCTGGATGGGCTAACCAGCTTGCTAATCCAGAAAGCACCAAAGAAAAGGCCACCAAAAAAGCGACCCGAAACAATGTCACCTCATAAGGTGATGAACAAACCATGGGCAAACAGTCCGGCACTGAACTTACTACTGAAAATGAAACTGGTCGTCTAGAATCACAACTACACCTTTCCCTCCGGTAACCCATAAGCGTGTGATGCAACACAAAAGACTTGGTCAAATCTGTGATATCTGCCAACTTAAATAAAAATACAAATCCTGACAATTTTTGATCCACCATGGACACTGAGGTACCCTGCGTAAGATTATAAAAAACTAAATATAGCACCAAAGATGACAGGTCCACCCCAAAATCCTCTCCCCTCCTCCTCCTTTAATAAAGAGAACCATTCCTTCCACGCATTGGAATAGGGACCCCATGTTGCCGCACTGAGCAAGTTCTGTATCAGCCAAGTGGCGACTCCAATGCAATCCTCCATAGACACCAAAGGCAAGACACCCCATTTTGCTCCGCCTCCGGTGCCAACGCGCAAAATTTGTCCCGTTGAAAACTAGATCATTTGCTAATTTGCTAATTTGTTGGTAGCTCTAGAGATGTGAACAGCATAAATAAATGTATTCAATCGCAAACAACTCAAAACCAAGTAACGCAGGAGCCTAACCACCGGTGGGGAAGAAGCTGGGTCTTTATTAATTGCTAAAATCACACCCATATCATCACAATTGAATCACACTTTTTTGTTCCGAAAAGCCTCCCCTTAAAGTTCTACTGCCAGGACAATGGGAAATAGCTTGAATAACACCAGGTTCCTCAAAAATACAGCAGCGGGCTACTCCTTAGGCCATGGCAAACTCCACTGAAAATAATTCCCATATCCCACTGAGCCCACCGCATCTGTGAACAGGACCAAATCCACATTGCTGACCGGACCCTCCAGACATAGAAAATGGTTGTTAAAAGATTCAAGAAAAATATCCCAAATATGCAGGTCGGCCCTGAGCCCCATGGAAAGCCGCACATAATGGCCTGAGGCCTTGATGCCAGATGAAGCTGCCGACAAACGCCTGCAGAAAATCCTGCCCATGGGAATAATTTTGCAAGCAAATTTTAGCTTACCTAGCAGGGATTGTACCTCTCGCAACTTAATCCTCTGTCGTCCGCATGCTTGTCCCACTTCCGTTCACAGAGCCAAAAATGTATTTATAGGCAATTTGCATTCCATAGCCACGGAATCAATGGTTATTCTAAGAAAAAACCCATTCCATGGCCGGGCCTTCTGTCTTGTCCAGTGCAAAAGGCATGCCAAAAGATTCCACAAGATGTTGCAATGTCCCCAGCAGGATCTCACCTGAGTCCTTGACTCCGGCGGTCCAATGCACAAAAAGTCATCCAGATAGTGGATACTGAGTTCACCCTCGAGACCCCTCTAACCATCCACTCAAGGAAGGAACTAAACAGTTCAAACAAGGCACACTGGATAGAACAACCCATCGGCATGCAACAATCTTCAAAGTAAGAACCTTGCCAACAGCATCCTAGCAAATGGAAAATCTGAGGTTGGACTGGGAGCAGCCGGAATGGCAATTCAATATCAGATTTAGCCATGAGCGAGCTCTGGCCGTATCTAAGTACCCAGGAAACAGCTGTGTCGAATGATGGGTCGATACCATGATTCACTGAGCCTCCTTTCGGATACGAGAGATGATGAATCATCTGAAATTTTCCTGGCTTCTTCTTTGGAACTACACCCAATGGAAATACTACAAGCCATGGAAGAGGCAGGAAAGGAAATGGGCCACTCATGCGACCCAAGGTCACTTCTTTTAGCAGCTTCTTTGACACTAAGGAGGGATTAGGGAGCCCTGAACGTAAATTATTGGAAAAGAAAGGGACCTCGATGCGTTCTTTCCAGCCTTACTGGCGTTGTCCCTTTTTCCAGAATTGTCGCTTGCAAGCCCTTTTCTTTGTCTAATATGCAAAAAAGGTAATGATTTCTTCCACAGCCTGAACATTTGTGTTCGAAGCGGCAGGCGCTTCCAAACCGACACGCTCCTTCATTAAACTGCCAACTAATCCCCTTCCCTCTAGGGGTCGGCAATCCAGAGGTGGAGGCACCACTGACCCCCCTCAGAAAAAAACTGACCCCCAGCCCTGGAAAAAGTAATCAAATTCATCCAGTGGCTGATATCTTTGTGATCCGAACGTATGGAGGGGGGATGGCTTTTTGTTGACGAAACTGTTCATCATAGTGGATCCATGCCAGACCCTGTGAGCCTCAATAATGGCTTTCAAGTAGCAAAACAGGACTGAACAGTTCTCAAGTGCTTTTTCCCCGATCACGCTAACAACAATTGCAAATGCTTGTAACCAACTCGCAAACGTCGGAGGAATAAGTTGATACCTCCTCTTCTCCTCATCCTCCTTTTGGCTTTTGTCCGGTCTTACACTAAACAAGTTAAATTTTTTGAATGGGAGCATGGAACATTTTTCCACATACTCACCCTTCCAAAATTTTTTGCGAACTTCAGCTTTAGGTGTGCCCCCAACAGTCCCTCGAAGCATACATATACCTCACATTTTGCTGAGTCAGCTAACCGCACCTTTTCCACTTCCTTGTCTCCATCCTTCGAAGTCTCAGCGGTGATCGCTACAGATGCTATCATGTCCCTGTCCGTTTGTGTGCCTGTGACTACCACCACTGGCGTCACTGAACGAGCTCTTGAAGGGGTGCAAACGCCCCCAGAAAACATCTCAGTTCCCTGAGGGGAGCAATACTGGCAGGGAGTCCCTCATCACCCCTGCTTCCAATCCCTGCAGCAAGTCCCACAGACTATCCCAGAGGCCCCTTACAGCCTGACCTGAACCCACCACCTGCTCTTAGACCCCCATGGTCTCCAGCCCCAGCCCCCCGTACACAACAGAAGAAAAACAAGACAAATCAGAAACAGTACACTCACCGGGCTGCACTGGGCAGGAAGCCATGCCAGCCATCATTCTGGATGCCCCTGCTGCCTCCAGGGTCTCCATCTCCAGCTCCCTGTCCTCAGAGCTGCTGACTTTCCCCTCAGATCTGACCTCTGCCTGTCCGTGGAGCTGCTGTCCAGTGCCACCTCGTCCTGGACACTGCATGTGCTGCTCCTGTGCTGGGGTACCCTGAGGGCTTAAGCAGCTCTGTCTCCCTCTGATGATGTCATCAGCCTGTGCCACCGCCCTCTCCTTCATTTTGGTCGCTTCTCTGGCAGCCTGCACAGGCCCCGATCTGGACCTGTAGGCGTCCCCCCTCGACCACCGGGCTCCCCAGCAGAGGAGTTGGATATCCCATGCCGCTGTTCTGCTGTAGAATGAGGGCTGCCGGCCGCACCCAGAGACAGGCCAGCGCCCACTGTGTAGACTCTCCCCCGCCGAGCTGACATGCCGACCGGCTCATCCCCAGCAGTGCCAGCTGCCCATACCTAGGACCAGACTACAGATGAGGGGACTTTGGCTGCAGCATGGTGACCTTCTCTCTCCTGTGGGCTCTGCCTTGGATGAGAATTCCTCCCAGGACCATCACCCACAGTAGCAGGCAATTGCTTAGCAGGGGGGCCTGGAGGGTCCTCTGGGAAAAGGCGCCAAGACTTTTGAGCCCATGTGGTGGCAGGCCCTGGCTGAGGGGGGTCCTGCCTAACCCCTAGCAGTGAAGCTGCTACCTAGCTCTGTATCCATTCAGGGCCATGTACAGCAGCAGCAGCTCTAGACTGATTTAATAGAGGCTCCAACTCACTCATTGTTCTCTCAACAGGCCCAAAATGCAGAAGATGGCCGGACAGACATTTCTCCTATGATCCCCAGTCTGCAAGTGAAGCCCCCTCACTCCTTCCCTCCAACTACTCCAACTACTCTCTCTCTTGCTCCTCCCCATCAACTCGTCTGCTTGGCCAATGAGTTGGAAGCTCTGATGCACGAGGAGAACTATGATTTAATTGGTATTGCTGAATCGGCTTCATTCTTCACATGACTGGGCTATTAATATTCCTGGCTATGCTCTCTTTCGGAAAGACAGGGTAAAACAGAGGGGTTGTGGTGTTTGTCTCTATGTGAGAAGTGATCTCAAAGTGAGTGCGAAAGATGACCTAGTTGATTGAGAGTGTGCTGAATCTGAAGCAGTATGGGTTGAAATGTACATGGGGGTGTGAGGGCGTGGCTAAGCCATGGCGGAGTAGAGACACACATCTACTGAGCTCCCGGCTCTCTCTCCGACCCTAACCTAACCGGCATGTTTGGAACATTACAGCGGACATGACTCTGACTAAGAAGCGGAAAACTAAAGGCTCAGTGCAGAGAACGAGATCAGGCAGAACAGAAGGGGAGATCTCACAGTTTTTCCCTGCGGCAGTCCCTGGTTCATCTGGCTCTAAGATGGCGTCGCAGCGTGGTCGGCAGACTACAGCGGCGGACCCGGCTTGCATTGCGAGTTCTCTTGCAGGACCCCTGGCCATGTCGGAGATACCTGAAACACACCCAGACCACCTGGCCGACCCCAGGATGGGGGAAGGGGTCCTGTCATTGAGGGCGGATGCTGAATTACGTGCCCTTTTGCAAGCTTTGCCTACTAAGGCAGATATTGAGGCATTGGTGACCCGGATGGAGGAAAAACAACAGGCCGCCATAGCAGAGGTGAGAGAGGAGATGCAGGCAGTAACACAGAGGGTGACGGCGGGTGAGTCGACTCTTACCTCTTTGGAAAGGCGAGTGGGGGATCTGGAAACCCATACCAAGACACATTTGGAAGCAGAGACGTCCTTGCAGCTCCGCATGGAGGAGCTGGAGGACAGAAGCCGACGCAATAATGTGCGTTTGAGAGGTCTACCGGAGACTATAGTGTCGGAAAACCTAGCAGAAGTCGCAAAAGACATATTTAAGATAATTCTGGGCGATCGGTATCCGACCAGACTCTATGTGGAAGTTATAGGCCTATTTCTTTACTTAGCATTGATTTGAAAATTTTTACGAAAATCTTGGCCAATCGTTTAGCCCCGCATCTTATGGACCTTATTCACCTTGACCAAGTGGGGTTTGTCCCAGGCCGGGAGGCTAGGGACAACACCACCAAAGTGTTAAACCTGATCCATGTGGCTAACACTTCTCGAATACCGAGTGTTTTTATTAATACCGACGCGGAAAAGGCCTTTGATAGGGTGAACTGGCGTTTTATGTTTGCGGTTCTTAAATACATTGGCCTGGGAAGCAATATGATGCGATGGATCACTAATGTATACTCAATCCCTACAGCACAGGTTAAGGTGAATGGTTTGTTATCCGAACCCTTTTTTATTAATAATGGTACGAGACAGGGTTGCCCCTTGTCTCTGCTTTTATTTGTTCTTTCATTGGAGCCTTTCCTTTGTACTGTGCGCCAAAACCCAGACATACAGGGAGTGGGGATAGGTGGAAGCCAACATAAGATATCAGCTTATGCTGATGATCTTATGTTCTCGGTGACGAATCCTTCCCTCTCTCTTCCGAATTTGCTGCGGGAACTGACCAGGTACGGATCCCTTTCAAATTTTAAAATTAATTTTAACAAATCAGAGGCAATGGGAGTGGGAGCACGTTCGTACCATTTACGCACCCTCCAAACGAGTTTTGGTTTCCGATGGACAGATAGGGCCTTAAGATATTTAGGTACTTTAATTCCATCTTGTTTATCTAAGGTTTATGACATGAATTTTCCCCCATTGATTGGGGAGACACGTTCTCTTTTGGATAAGTGGCATTCGGGTACACACTCATGGTTCGGCAGGTGTAACCTGCTAAAAATGAGTATATTACCCAAGCATCTGTACCTGTTAAGGACCCTTCCGATACGGCCGCCCGCCAGGTACTTTCATTTGATTCATTCCCTTTTCATTAAATTTGTGTGGGCACAGAAAAGACCTCGTCTGGCACGGACGCAAATGATCCGACCAAGAGCATTTGGCGGTTTAGCTTTACCGGATATACAGAAGTATTTCCAAGCAGTTCATCTTAGCAGAGTGGTCGATTGGTGTCGACACCAGGCATCTAAGCTGTGGATTAACATAGAGCAAGCACAGACGAATATTGCCTTGAAGGGTGCACTGTGGTGTTACTCAGACCTGCCTTCGCAGCTACGTTTGCATCCTCTTATGGATACAACATTGCGAATATGCAATCAGGTCATGACACGGCATTCTCTCTCCCCGCCATGTTCTCCACTAATGCCAGTAATTGGAAACCCACGGTTTACACCGGGCCTAGTCTCACCAGATCTAGTTGCATTGGGAGCTTCTGGACACACCCGGGCGGCCCAGTTTCTGGTGTCAGATAGATGGCCGACACTGGAGAATCTAACTTTACATTAAACTTTACATTTAAATCAACATTAAACTTCATTTGCCACATAGTTGCCCAATGAAACAGTGCATTGAGGTCAGATTGTAAATTGGATGTCTCCAATTTACTATCTGACCTCAATGCACTGTTTCATTGGGCAACTATGTGGCAAATGAGGTTTAATGTTGATAAATGTAAAGTTATGCACTTAAGGGGTAAGAATATGCATGCATCATACATACTAAACAAGCAAAAAGTTGGGGGAGCAAACCCTGAACATGTATTTCTAAAGCTGGTGCACACATTCTAAAGAATAGCGCACACATGCAAAAGAAATGACTATCAAATATGAAGACATTCCATAAATAAAAATGGGGATTTGGTCCCACCATATGGCCATATCGTGCTCAAGCCCACCACTACGTCAAAGTACACCATTGTTAGTGGGTCCTACACTATCCATAAAAAAGGATGAATCCAGCCTCTCTAACCCTCGGAGACAACACTCCTTGCTGGGAGAGATGTGCTAATGCACTACAAGGGACTCCTCCTATATCTACTTGATAGTGGACACTGATCGAGTACAGGTGTGTGTGGGGGGGGGTGGGGTGCTCAACCCCAGAAGTCTGGTCAGACCGAATACATAATAAACAAGCAAAAAGTTGGGGGAGCAAACCCTGAACATGTATTTCTAAAGCTGGTGCAGCTATGAACCAAGAGACATGCATATTAAAAAAGAATAGCGCACACATGCAAAAGAAATGACTATCAAATATGAAGACAATCCATAAATAATAATGAGGATTTGCTAGTTTATTATGTATTCGTTCTGACCAGACTTCTGAGGTTGAGCACCCCACCCCACCCCCCCCCACACACACCTGCACTCGATCAGTGTCCACTATCAAGTAGATATAGGAGGAGTCCCTTGTAGTGCATTAGCACATCTCTCCCAGCAAGGAGTGTTGTCTCCAAGGGTTAGAGAGGCTGGATTCATCCTTTTTTATGGATAGTGTAGGACCCTCTAACAATGGGGTACTTTGACGTAGTGGTGGGCTTGAGCACGATATGGCCATATGGTGGGACCAAATCCCCATTTTTATTTATGGATTGTCTCCATATTTGATAGTCATTTCTTTTGCATGTGTGCGCTATTCTTTTTTAATATGCATGTGGCTTGGTTCATAGCTGCACCAGCTTTAGAAATACATGTTCAGGGTTTGCTCCCCCAACTTTTTGCTTGTTTATTATGTATTCGGTCTGTATTCGGTGATTGGGTATTCTTTGCAAAGTGCAACTGCACTTAAGGTTAGTGCACAGTCTATTTGCCTTTAGTAACTCAACCCCCTTGTCTGTGTAATTCCGTTGGCCCCCTGCCTTATACAGTATGTGCTCTAATTGCTCCATATGTGTCTCAGCGGTCAATCATACTCTATGTAACACTATGGGGTAGTATATGAGCAGAAGTTCTGCTGACTTACATCATTCAATCATGTGCAAGCAAAAATGCATTTTTTTTAATTTTCCTTGTACGTAATTAGATATTCTTTGCAAGGTGAAGCTTTACCACATTTACTGAGCTCTGGAGCAACTGCACTTTGCAAAGTGTGCAGTCTATTTGCCTTTAGTAAATCAACCCCTATGCATTGTTACTGAGAATGTAGAAAAGTATTCATCCACAAGATGGCAGTATTCAGTGCCTTTTCTTGCCAAAGCCTTAATACAGATGTACAGAGACTTCTGGGAATTGTAGGCTGAAAGAAGCAACATTCTTCACAGTAAAGCTGAAGGTAAACTACAGAGCCCATCAGCATTCAAGGGGCAGGAGGATATAAAAGGAAAAGCCTGGGAACACACAGGGGGCATTGGAGAGAGACTTTATAAGAGGAAGGAGTGTGTGAGAGTTCCTGTCAAACCATGCTTTTCTGGACCAGACTTGGTTGGGCTGGAGACTAGCTGGGAAAGGTGAGAAAAAGACTGTTAGACCAAACATTGTGTGGAGCAGTGTTGCCAACCGTCCGTTTTTTCACGGACAGTCCGTAAATTCGGGGCACTTTTCTCCTGCCCGTAAATGCCCGTAGCAGGAGAAAAGTGCCCGTTAAAACAATGGCTTCGGCGAGACAATCTGACTGCGCATGCGCGGCGTGCGCCTCGGTCCCATCGCCGGACACTCTAACAGTCAGTGAGTCTCGTCATCATCTCCTCCTCCCCCGCCTGACCGCCTCTGCCTGTGCCCTGCCCATGGCCCGCCCAGAATGTTCCCGCCACTGCCGCCGCGGCCGCTACCTCCCCCAGCAGCCTGAGCCTATCGGATCCACGGTGAGAGTAGCTGTGGCTAGAGAAGAGGAGCACACAGTCAGGACTCAGGAGCCGAGGACACTCATGGAACTTGTGAGAAGGGGGCAGACCCGGCAGAGCCAGAGAAGGACAGTGCCTGTGGGGACTAAAGGGGACAGGGAGGAATGAGAGTGCCTGTGGGGACTAAAGGGGACAGGGAATGACAGTGCCTGTGGGGACTAAAGGGGACAGGGAATGACAGTGCCTATGGGGACTAAAGGGGACAGGGAAATTGGGAATGACAGTGCCTGTGGGGACTAAAGGGGACAGGGAAATTGGGAATGACAGTGCCTGTGGGGACTAAAGGGGACAGGGAATGACAGTGCCTGTGGGGACTAAAGGGGACAGGGAATGACATTGCCTGTGGGGACTAAAGGGGACAGGGAAATTGGGAATGACAGTGCCTGTGGGGACTAAAGGGGACAGGGAAATTGGGAATGACAGTGCCTGTGGGGACTAAAGGGGACAGGGAGGAATGACAGTGCCTGTGGGGACTAAAGGGGACAGGGAATGACAGTGCCTGTGGGGACTAAAGGGGACAGGGAATGACAGTGCCTGTGGGGACTAAAGGGGACAGGGAATGACAGTGCCTATGGGGACTAAAGGGGACAGGGAAATTGGGAATGACAGTGCCTGTGGGGACTAAAGGGGACAGGGAAATTGGGAATGACAGTGCCTGTGGGGACTAAAGGGGACAGGGAATGACAGTGCCTGTGGGGACTAAAGGGGACAGGGAATGACAGTGCCTGTGGGGACTAAAGGGGACAGGGAAATTGGGAATGACAGTGCCTGTGGGGACTAAAGGGGACAGGGAAATTGGGAATGACAGTGCCTGTGGGGACTAAAGGGGACAGGGAGGAATGACAGTGCCTGTGGGGACTAAAGGGGACAGGGAATGACAGTGCCTGTGGGGACTAAAGGGGACAGGGAATGACAGTGCCTATGGGGACTAAAGGGGACAGGGAAATTGGGAATGACAGTGCCTGTGGGGACTAAAGGGGACAGGGAAATTGGGAATGACAGTGCCTGTGGGGACTAAAGGGGACAGGGAAATTGGGAATGACAGTGCCTGTGGGGACTAAAGGGGACAGGGAATGACAGTGCCTGTGGGGACTAAAGGGGACAGGGAATGACAGTGCCTGTGGGGACTAAAGGGGACAGGGAAATTGGGAATGACAGTGCCTGTGGGGACTAAAGGGGACAGGGAAATTGGGAATGACAGTGCCTGTGGGGACTAAAGGGGACAGGGAGGAATGACAGTGCCTGTGGGGACTAAAGGGGACAGGGAATGACAGTGCCTGTGGGGACTAAAGGGGACAGGGAATGACAGTGCCTATGGGGACTAAAGGGGACAGGGAAATTGGGAATGACAGTGCCTGTGGGGACTAAAGGGGACAGGGAAATTGGGAATGACAGTGCCTGTGGGGACTAAAGGGGACAGGGAAATTGGGAATGACAGTGCCTGTGGGGACTAAAGGGGACAGGGAATGACAGTGCCTGTGGGGACTAAAGGGGACAGGGAAATTGGGAATGACAGTGCCTGTGGGGACTAAAGGGGACAGGGCAATTGGGAATGACAGTGCCTGTGGGGACTAAAGGGGACAGGGAAATTGGGAATGACAGTGCCTGTGGGGACTAAAGGGGACAGGGAAATTGGGAATGACAGTGCCTGTGGGGACTAAAGGGGACAGGGAAATTGGGAATGACAGTGCCTGTGGGGACTAAAGGGGACAGGGAATGACAGTGCCTGTGGGGACTAAAGGGGACAGGGAAATTGGGAATGACAGTGCCTGTGGGGACTAAAGGGGACAGGGCAATTGGGAATGACAGTGCCTGTGGGGACTAAAGGGGACAGGGAAATTGGGAATGACAGTGCCTGTGGGGACTAAAGGGAACAGGGAAATTGGGAATGACAGTGCCTGTGGGGACTAAAGGGGACAGGGAATGAAAGTGCCTGTGGGGACTAAAGGGGACAGGGAATTACAGTGCCTGTGAGGACTAAAGGGGACAGGGAATGACAGTGCCTGTGGGGGCTGAAGGGGACAGGGAATGACAGTGCCTGTGGGGGCTGAAGGGGACAGGGAATGACAGTGCCTGTGGGGGCTGAAGGGGACAGGGAATGACAGTGCTGTGGGGGCTGATTCTGAAGGGGACACAGAAGGACAGTACTATGGGGTCTGAAGGGGGCACAGAAGGACAGTACTATGGGGTCTGAAGGGGACACAGAAGGACAGTACTATGGGGTCTGAAGGGGGCACAGAAGGACAGTACTATGGGGTCTGAAGGGGACACAGAAGGACAGTACTATGGGGTCTGAAGGGGGCACAGAAGGACAGTACTATGGGGTCTGAAGGGGACACAGAAGGACAGTACTATGGGGGCTGAAGGGGACACAGAAGGACAGTACTATGGGGGCTGAAGGGGACACAGAAGGACAGTACTATGGGGGCTGAAGGGGGCACAGAAGGACAGTACTATGGGGGCTGAAGGGGGCACAGAAGGACAGTACTATGGGGGCTGAAGGGGGCACAGAAGGACAGTACTATGGGGGCTGAAGGGGGCACAGAAGGACAGTACTATGGGGGCTGAAGGGGTCACAGAAGGGCAGTACTATGGGGGCTGAAGGGGACACAGAAGGACAGTACTATGGGGGCTGAAGGGGTCACAGAAGGGCAGTACTATGGGGGCTGAAGGGGACACAGAAGGACAGTACTATGGGGGCTGAAGGGGACACAGAAGGACAGTACTATGGGGGCTGAAGGGGACACAGAAGGACAGTACTATGGGGGCTGAAGGGGGCACAGAAGGACAGTACTATGGGGGCTGAAGGGGACACAGAAGGACAGTACTATGGGGGCTGAAGGGGGCACAGAAGGACAGTACTATGGGGTCTGAAGGGGACACAGAAGGACAGTACTATTTGGTCTGAAGGGGGCACAGAAGGACAGTACTATGGGGGCTGAAGGGGGCACAGAAGGACAATACTATGGGGGCTGAAGGGGGCACAGAAGGACAGTACTATGGGGGCTGAAGGGGGCACAGAAGGACAGTACTATGGGGACTGAAGGGGGCACAGAAGGACAGTACTATGGGGGCTGAAGGGGACACAGAAGGACAGTACTATGGGGGCTGAAGGGGACACAGAAGGACAGTACTATGGGGGCTGAAGGGGGCACAGAAGGACAGTACTATGGGGTCTGAAGGGGACACAGAAGGACAGTACTATTTGGTCTGAAGGGGGCACAGAAGGACAGTACTATGGGGGCTGAAGGGGGCACAGAAGGACAGTACTATGGGGGCTGAAGGGGGCACAGAAGGACAGTACTATGGGGGCTGAAGGGGACACAGAAGGACAGTACTATGGGGGCTGAAGGGGGCACAGAAGGACAGTACTATGGGGTCTGAAGGGGACACAGAAGGACAGTACTATTTGGTCTGAAGGGGGCACAGAAGGACAGTACTATGGGGGCTGAAGGGGGCACAGAAGGACAGTACTATGGGGGCTGAAGGGGGCACAGAAGGACAGTACTATGGGGGCTGAAGGGGACACAGAAGGACAGTACTATGGGGGCTGAAGGGGGCACAGAAGGACAGTACTATGGGGTCTGAAGGGGACACAGAAGGACAGTACTATTTGGTCTGAAGAGGGCACAGAAGGACAGTACTATGGGGGCTGAAGGGGGCACAGAAGGACAGTACTATGGGGGCTGAAGGGGACACAGGACAGTACTATGGGGGCTGAAGGGGACACAGAAGGACAGTACTATGGGGGCTGAAGGGGGCACAGAAGGACAGTGCTGTAGAGGGTATATGAAGGTGGGCAGAGGAGGACTCTGCTGTGGGAGGGTGATGTAAAAGGTGGCAGAGGTGGACACTGATGTGGAGGGTGAAGTGGAGCAGATTAGGACACTACTGTTGGGGGGGGAATGGGGGGTGTCTGCAGCCTCTAAATACCTCCTGTACCATGTCCGCGCAGCCTCTGACCATCTCCTGTAGAACGTTCGCAGTCTCTGACCTCCTCCGGTATCATGTTCGCAGCCTCTAACCACCTCCTGTATGATGTCCACAGCATCTGACCACCTCCCGTATCATTTCCGCAGCCTCTGACCACCCTCAGGTAAGTGACAGCACTGCCAGGCCAGGCTAAGGGGGGGTCACTGATGCAAGGGCTGGGTGAATACAATAATGTAAGGGGGAACTGATATAAAGGTTTCCCCCTTATAGCAGGGAATCCCCCCCTTACCTTAGTGTAATTAATCTGTGGAAGGTGGTCTCTGGTCACCAGAGTCCCCACCCCCCCCATCAGAGTTCCTGATATTCCTCTCTACATCAGAGTCTGCAGGATTCTCCCCTTACAGTGCAAAGGGGGAACTCTGCGGACTCTGATGTAAAAGGGAACTCTGATGTAAAGGGGAATGCAGTGGACTCTGATATAAGGCGGTTTCTGGTCACCAGAGCCCCCTCTTAAATCAGAGTTCCCCCTTAAATCAAGATCTGCAGCATTCCTCTTTATGTCAGAGTTACACTGTAAGGGAAATCCTGCACACTCTGATATATGGGGGAACGCTGTGCTGGCTGGGTTATAATAATCTGATCTTCATGTAAATGGAGAAATATGGTTTTTGACTTTTGTTTAACCTAAACACATTGCTAATAGCACTATCTACATGTTTATAGTTTAAGTATTGATATTTGCACGGTTTAGCACTGAAAACAGCCTGTTTATGTACATTTTTGCAGTGCCAGTAAAAAATTTGTGCCGTCCGTAAATTTTGGACATTCTGCCAGTAAATTTCCCTCCGGGGGGTTGGCAACACTGGTGTGGAGAGGACTGCTCCAGGGAGATCCTCTAGCTGCAGGAGCCCTGAGTCACAACCACAACAGCCGCAACTTCACTTAAAGGCCTGTCCCCGTCCCCCGTGCGTGACTTCCATCTCTTCCCTGATTGTCACATAAGGACTGGGTGGGAGGGTCGCTGACCCATGCATCATGTCAGTTACAGTTAGTTTGTTGCCAGCCAGGTTTTGCAAGGTTTAAAACATTCTTCAGTAATGACCTTTATCAGAGACAAACACACCAGTGCCCTTTATTGCTGCAAATTGATTGCCATCCCTCATCTGTCATCATGATCACTGCCTGCAGGCTGCTGAACTGAGTTAATCCCTTGCTCCCTGCTAGGCAGAATAATTTCCATGTTGCTGCATCCACTGTGGTCCAGGCAATATAAAGAAGGCACTTTTGCTGTTTAAGTCCAAGCTTACCTCCTAAAGTGGACCACGCCTATAAAAATTACTTCTTAAAGTGGAACTGCACTGCTTCTGATCACTACAAACCAAAAATGTGTAGCACCCTCCTAGTTAGGTGCTAGGTTCAAAGAATTGTATGCTCCATCTGCCTATCAGGGGAGCTTGATCTATTAGGTTGCCTGTTACATGTTCCCAGGTGTGATTCACTGGGTCTAAGGGAGTGTCCCCACTGCATCCAATAGGGGGGCCTGTTGGACAGTGGAGGAAACCTGACAAGTGACACATTGGCTTTTGTGAGAGTCCCAGTGGGAGGGCACTCTTGCAGTGCATCCTGGGATTGCTCATAAAAGCCGGGGGGACATGTCACAGGGCATCTTTGGTCTGAAACAGAGTCCAAGGAGGAGGCTGACGGCTTTTCTCTTCTCCTGCTGCATGAGGAAAGTGGTCTTAGGCAGTCGGCCTAGTGAACCAGGTGGGAAGCTGAGTCACAGAGGATCCAGTACAGCTGACAGTGGAGCTGCTGGCAGAGTCTTCCAGGAAAACAGTGTCCGTGAGTACCAGGGGACCAGGAAGTGAGACCACTCCAGTGAAGTCAGAGGATCAAGGGGCCAGCTCACACAGAGTGTCAGAGTAAAGGGGGTGCCAGTTTCAGAACCCTGAAGAGTAGGTACAAAGAGGGTGTCAAGTAGGACCCTGAAGAGTGATTCACAGTGCAGTACAGTTCAGTAATTCTTCTTCACTAAAGTAGCAAGGTGAAGGAGCGGCCTTGACGCACTCAGCGTTACATAGAAGTCCCAGCAATTGTGCATAGTTTATACAGTTGGAGTATCCCACTCATCCCTTCCCCTATCCAAGTTCTCTAATAAAATAGCAAAAAAACAAAAACCCTAGACTGTTTTCTGACTGAGCCAAGCACTCTGAATATGTTATATTGTCAAGTTGTTGCGATGGGTAACCCAGGGGAATCCGTAACCAGCAGCTCCAAAGGGAGTAGTGCTACATTTGGGGGCTCGCCCGGGATGTCGCCATGGGTTACTGGCCCAGTTGCTAATGGCAACGGTCAAAGAAAATTTTCAAAAAAGTAATTTCTGCTTCAGAGACTGTGTTCTAATGCTCAATATTAGTGTGAGGCCTGCTCTACAGGAGATAGGGAGAGTGGGATGAAGAATACATTGCACAATAATGGTTGCTCAGGGCAACCGCAAGATTCCTGTCAGAATCGCAATCTGTACTTACAAATGCCGGAAAGCTTACGTCTGAGCTATAAGTTGTACACTCCTGTGAAGTACCGGGGGGTGAGAGAAATGCATTCTTCTGTGAAAATGGACTATGTCTGCTTAACAGTGAAGGGTGCAAGTGTGGACGGAGAAAATGGAGGCCCGGGGCATGTGGATCGGTGTGCCAGGGGGCTGCGTGTGTGCCAAGACTATATGGAAAAGTGTTGACCGTGCATATGTTAACAGCGGGACATTTTTTCTGTACAGTGGCAGTGTGGATACTGTGAAGAAATCTGTCGACCATGCAGGTAATGACAGTGGGACATTTTTCGGATACAGTATGGTGGGCCTTGCTTGTACATGTGCTGGGAAGAGGACTGTTGACCGTGCATACGACAATTCTCCGGACTGGCAAAGAGGGTCAGCTGGCTCATGGTGATGGAGGCGCAGCTGGAGCCCTGTTACAAGCAAGAAGAGTGGATGCGTGTCAGGTGAGAGGCACGATTTGCTTTGCAGTGACTTCCATGTCGGCTGAGATGAGACAGAATGGCATTGGAGGGGTTACTGCACCGCATTGGGAAAGCTCACACTGAAGAGTTCTGCCTAGCAGGAGGAGCCAATAAGGAAATGTGGGTAAAGACATCGTTCACGCACAGCCAATCAGGAGCAAGGGGTAGAGCTCATAAATTACTTCCGCCTCCAGGTGTGGCTGAGAGGGAGACACGTGTGTGGAGGAGCAAGTCGGAGTGCATCAGCGATTGACTCACATGTTGGCGGAGAACCTGCTGGGCAGACCGGGGAGCAGACAGGAGAGCCGAAGACGTCCACCCTGTGGGATACAGGGGTGCGGATGGTGCCCGATGGAGGACTGGCGTTGTGCACCGAAGGAGGCATGGAGCATTTGAGCCTTGTATGTCCCCAATGTTTTATGTGACCATGCGGGTGAAAGCTTGGAGCCAGTGTGGGCATTGCGGCCATCTGCTGCTGTGGGTGGAGAGGAGTGAAGGTTGGCCCAAGAAGTTGTGTGTGCTGTGGGAGACCGGAGTCACTCAGGCCTTGTCAGCTGCGGAATCAGGGCCTCTCCAGGGTCGTGGCAGAGGAGTGCTGAAAGTAATGGTGAAGTTGGAGGCCATGCAATCTGTCAGTGGTCCAGTTTGCTCATGGAAGGAGACCCGAATATCCGAGCCAGGATGCATGCAGATAGTACGGGCCGGCGAGTGGCCATCTGATGCATTGAAAACCGCAGCAGTGGAAACAAAGTCTGCTCCCATAAAAAATGAAGAGGAAATATGGCTAGCGGTAACCCGGGCTGCTAAAGTCAGTGTAAGCAGTGAGGAGGAAGCTGGGGTCATCGATGTGGGGTCTCCTAGTTTCCAGAATCGGTTTGGGTCCTTAGAAGAAGGAATAGATGTCTGGAGATGTGAAGATGAGACTGGGGGGACTGAGGATTCGAGGAGCGGAACAGTCCACCCTGTCCTGACCTGCCTGAAATGCCGGATGAAGAGACTAGGGACTCTGTGGTGCGGGGAGAGTGTGCCAAGAGTCTGGGGTTCTGTGAGGCCTATGTCAGTCGGGTCCCAGACCTAACGCCACTCAAGAACTATGCCCAGGCTCGGGACCAAAATGAGGCCTATGGCTCTTTGATCAGGCGAGAAGAGACCCCATTTTCTCCAGCTGGGAGAGGGAACCGGAAAACCCTTCCCAGGCTGCAGAAGAAAGTGGCTGCAGAAGAAAGTGGCTATGGAATATGGGTATGATTACCCCTATGCTCCACGGGAGGTCATGTTAGAGATCGAGGCAAAAAAAAAAGTCCTGGTGTGAAGAAGCCATATGGGACTTCCTGTTTGTCCCCAAACCATATAGAGATTCCTCCAGGATGGATCTCTGGAAGAACTTTTTGTCAGTCAAGACCCAATGGAACCATGGGCAGTACATCTACTTGGACCGAGTGGAGGCAAAGTAGTAGGGATTCCCCATCCTGACTTTTATTTCTAAACAGAACTTTCAAAGGAAAAAAATGGCTGGCTGGCATATGGTTGGAATTGGACAGAGCAAGAATGAAGCTTCTTTGAGTACAGATACTGTTGGGGCGTATGTCCCTTTCCACTACCCCTTCCCCTTCTATCCTTGCAGAAGGAGTTGGGAAGATTAAACGGCACTAACAGTCTATGGACTCAACATTAGAGGGTTAGCCCTCTCAGGAGAAATTTTGAAAAGGAACTTTCAGATTGTTGTTTCATAGACCCTTTGGGCCATCGGGCCGGGGTCACGGATACAAAGAAAAGAGAGAGAAATAGATGTCTACCTCAAGGTTCCAGACTACCTCAAGGTTCCAGATGGACTTCTTGGGCCGACGGCCGGACCTGGAACTTTGACAACAGCTGCCTAGGAAGAATGGGCAGCAAGCCGAGAGTTTTGTGGGGGGTGCCCTGGTGTCCTTAGGGGCCCCTGAAGAGACTCTTTTCTCCTCCATGGGATTGTGGGGTTGCTCAGGCTCCAGCAACCAACCTCCTGTGGAGAGAACTAAAGTGGACTATAGTAGGTAGTTAGTGACAGGTTCGGGACCAACTTGGAGGAGTGGACTGATCTTCGTGACACAGAAGAAGCTGACTATGTTAGTCAGGGATGTAGGATGAGAAGGTCGCCCCTGCGAGGAGGGTCTTCTCATTATCTTGAAATCCAGATAGAGATTGTGCAACTGTATATTTGTGAAGTGACTAACCTTTTTCTTCTCTTTTCAGGTGGTACAGACCTTAGCGAGAGTTAGTTAGGATGGTATATCCACTCACCAGAGCAGGCTTTGCTTGGTGGGGTGGATGCATTGCCTTAAATGCGCCTGAACTTGTATCATAATATACAGACAAAATATTTATATTTTTGCTACGTAATTTATTCATGTAAATTCGTTTTCTTCCCTTTCCCCCCTTTCCAGGTTTGTGGGATACTCCTGATTTTTGTAGAAGTTTTGGTAGGGGGCGGTTGCCCCAGAGCCAATGGGACTTGGCTCATTTTTGGTGGGGGTGGATCAGTGGCATCGGCAGGGGGGGGCTGACAGGGGCTATAGCCCCGAGTGTCCCTTTGAAAAGCCCCGGGTCTCCTCTTCATGTTAAAAAGCTGTTAGCCCCGAGCCTCCTCCTCCACCCCCTCACCTGGCTGGCTGACTGGCTGTACTCATTCCGTTCAGTCGTTCTGACTTCCTTCCTTCCTTGCCTGCAATCGCGGACACACTGGTTGCTAGCCTGCCGCTTAGCGTCTAGCAACCAGTGATGTCACGTGACGTCAGCAGCGTCAGGTGACAGCAGCAGCCAGAGCGTGCGGCGGCCCCGAGAATTCCGCCTCCGCGCCAAGAACTCTTACTCCTTCCATCCTTCTGCGGGACTTGCTGGACTCGTTCAACCTCCTCTCCGCTCCCAGGCCTGAAGGAAAGGCTGACCGGGGGGAGCAAAGATTACGGGTGGGCGGGAGGTGCAGGCAGCGCTCCACCTCACAGAGCAGTGCACCTCCATTACTAAGAAAACGGGTCCTGTCTTCTGCTGGTCATCCTGCTGAAAGGTACTGTTCTGACCATCACACACACCTTCCACTGCTTCCAGACAGGGACTGGTACATGGGGGGACAAGTGGGACTGCAGACAGGGCTAGGGGGGTCTCTCTGTTACCCCTCTCTGTCACCCCCCCCTCTCTCTCTTTGTCATCCCCTCTCTCTCTCTATCGCCCCCCCTATATCTCTCTGTCACCCCTCTCCCTTTCTGTCACCCCCGCTTTCTTTCAGTCACCCCTTCGCTTTCAGACACCCCCCCCCCCCCTCTCTGTCACCCCTCCTCTCTCTTTGTCACCCCCTGCTTTCTTTCAGTCACCCCCCTCTCTTTCTGTCACCTCCTCTTTCTGTCAGCCCCCCTCCCTCTCTGTCACCCCCCCTCTCTCTCTGTCACCCCCTCTCTCTCTCTGTCACCCCCTATCTCATTCTGTCACCCCCCCTCTCTCGATCTCTCCCTCTCTCTGTCACCCCCCTATCTCTCTCCCTGTTACCCCCGTCTGTCACCCCCTCTCTGTCACCCCCTCCTCTCTCTTTCTGTCACCCCCTGCTTTCTTTCAGTCATCTCTCTATTTCGGTCACCCCCCCCCTCTCTCGTTTTGTTACCCCCTCTCTCTTTCTATTGCCCCCTATGTCACCCCTCTCTTTATGTCACCCCCGCTTTTTTTCAGTCATTACTCTCTTTGTCACCCCCCCCCCCTCTCTTTCTGTCACCCCCCTCTCTCTGTCACCTTCCTCTCTCTCTTTCTTTCTGTTTCTGTCACCCCCTGTCTCTTTCTGTCACCCCCATTTCTCTGTCACCCTCTCTCTCTTTCTGTCACCACCCCCTCTCTCTCTCTCTCCCTGTCACCCTCTCTCTCTCTCTCTCTCTCTCTCTCTCACACTCACTCACTCACTCACTCACTCACTCTCTCACTCTCTCACTCTCTCACTCTCACTCTCTCTCTCTCTTTCTCTCTCTTACCCTCTCTCTCTCTCTCTCTTACCCTCTCTCTCTCTCTCTCTCTCTCTCTCTCTCTTACCCCCCTCTCTCTCTTACCCCCCCCCCCCCTCTCTCTCTCTCTTACCCCCCCTCTCTCTCTCTCTCTTACCCCCTCTCTCTCTCTCTTACCCCCTCTCTCTCTCTCTCTCTCTCTCTCTTACCCCCTCTCTCTCTCCCTCTGTTACCCCCTCTCTCTCTCTCTCTCTGTTACCCCCCCTCTCTCTCTCTCTCTCTCTGTTACCCCCTCTCTCTCTCTCTCTGTTACCCCCTCTCTCTCTCTCTCTCTGTTACCCCCTCTCTCTCTCTCTCTCTCTCTCTCTCTCTCTGTCAGGGGGTGTATGAGGAATGCATGGAGAGTGCACCTCTTGGTAAGCACTTTTATGGGCGTAGAAAACCTCCCCTCGGATATGATCAGGGCCTCTTATACGATGGAATGGATGGTGGGATGTAAGCAATGTACCTCTCTCCCCTACTTGTGGATCACTCCAAAACGCTGATGGTGGCCAAATGCCTCTCGTACGTGTCTGGAGGTAATACTCGGGTCGGGGTCACTAAAGGTTCCTTCAATCACACAGGTGCTACACTGTAGGGGGGTGAAAGCGCTCAAGAAGACCCCTCTCCCACCTTTCATTTCACTTTGCTGAGTGTGTTCACTGTCTGACGGAGCTCCCAATGCATGATCAAGTGACCAGAGTATTACATCCATCCATCCATCCATCCATATAGCTCTATATAGCTCACTGGAGTGACACATCACTGTCATCAGACAACACGCTTGGTTCACTCACAAGAAGTCACTTGTCATATCTTGTGTTCATCTGTTCAAGTCACTATTTATTCTGGAGTCATCACCGGTTCACATTATTCACTTAATGGACTTTTTTTCTTGTTTTTTGTTATATCTTATATACATTTTTGTGATTAATTTCACGTCAGCATTGGCAGACTTCACCACTTGCATTGTTGCACTTTATTATTATTATTTAGTTTTTCATTCCATGAAGACTTCATTTTAGTTATTTCACTTCACCATTTTGACCTGTGTATTAGAAGATTATGTTGATTTTTTAATATCACCATAATATTTTTACTTATTTATCCATCTGTACCGTTTTTTTGGATATTTCTTTGAGCATTCATCTATTTATATTTATATCTTTGACATCTGTATTATTCTCCACTGACACCTTTTAAATACACTATAAGGTTTAGATTCATCCATACATTTATCCATCTGTACGTATTTGTACAGATTTGTGCATGTTTATCCATCTGTACCCCACACCTCTACTATTGTATTGATTTAGTGAATATATCATCTGTCTACACTATCTTCCACATTGGATTAGATACTCTGTTTATTATTTATTAATTCACCACTCATCCATCTGTACCAGGAATCTGCGTCAATTTTTTTCTTTTCCCATTTTTATCTTACGGTGGAGACACCGAGCAGAATTGGCTGCTGTTCCGTTTGTGGTACTCTTTGTACACACTCATATCACACATCTTTTTCACTTACCTGTGGCGGGGGTCATTGTAGGAGTCAGTGTAGGTGTCAGTGTAGGAGGGGTCAGTGTAGAAGTCAGTGTGGCTGGGGTCAGTGTAGGAGTCATTGTGGCGGGGGTCAGTGTAGGGGGGTCAGTGTTGGTGTCAGTGTGGCGGGGGTCAGTGTAGGTGTCAGTGTAGGAGGGGTCTTTGTATGTGTCAGTGTAGGAGGGGTCAGTGTAGGAGGGGTCAGTGTAGGGGGGTCAGTGTAGGTGTCAGTGTAGGAGGGGTCTTTGTATGTGTCAGTGTAGGAGGGGTCAGTGTAGGAGGGGTCAGTGTAGGGGGGTCAGTGTAGGTGTCAGTGTAGGAGGGGTCATTGTATTTGTCAGTGTAGGAGGGGTCAGTGTAGGAGGGGTCAGTGTAGGAGGGGTCAGTGTAGGAGGGGTCAGTGTAGGGGGGTCAGTGTAGGTGTCAGTGTGACGGGGGTCAGTGTTGGTGTCAGTGTAGGGGGGTCTGTTCTCCTCTCCATGTCTGACCCTCTCTTCTCTTCTCCTCTCCATGTCTGATCCTCTCCTCTCTTCTCTTCTCCTCTCCATGTCTAACCCTCTCCTCTCTTCTCCTCTCCATGTCTAACCCTCTCCTCTCTTCTCCTCTTCATGTCTGACCCTCTCCTCTCCATGTCTGACCCTCTCCTCTCTTCTCCTCTCCATGTCTGACCCTCTTCTCTCCATGTCTGACCCTCTCCTCTCTTCTCCTCTCCATGTCTGACTCTCTCCTCTTCTCCTCTCCATTTCTGACCCTCTCCTCTTCTCCTCTCCATGTCTGACCCTCTCCTCTCCATGTCTGACCCTCTCCTCTTCTCCTCTCCTCTCCTCTCCTCTCCATTTCTGACCCTTTCCTCTCCTCTCCTCTCCTCTCCTCTCCTCTCCTCTCCTCTCCATGTCTGACCCTCTCCTCTTCTCCTCTCCATGTCTGACCTTCTCCTCTCCTCTCCATGTCTGACCCTCTCCTCTCCATGTCTGACCCTCTCCTCTCCATGTCTGACCCTCTCCTCTCCATGTCTGACCCTCTCCTCTCCATGTCAGACCCTCTCCTCTCCATGTCGGACCCTCTCCTCTCCATGTCGGACCCTCTCCTCTCCATGTCTGACCCTCTCCTCTCCATGTCGGACCCTCTCCTCTCCATGTCGGACCCTCTCCTCCATTTCTGACCCTTTCCTCTCCATGTCTGACCCTCTCCTCTTCTCCTCTCCTCTCCATGTCTGACCCTCTCCTCTTCTCCTCTCCTCTCCATGTCTGACCCTCTCCTCTTCTCCTCTCCATGTCTGACCCTCTCCTCTTCTCCTCTCCATGTCTGACCCTCTCCTCTTCTCCTCTCCATGTCTGGCCCTCTCCTCTTCTCCTCTCCATGTCTGACCCTCTCCTCTCAATGTCTGACCCTTTCCTCTCCTCTCTTCTCCCCATGTCTGATTCTCTCCTCTCCTCTCCTCTCCTCGTCTAACCCTCTGTACTCCTCTCCATACCACCCCTTGACTGAGGGGGGCATTGGGTGGAGCTTGGGCGGTACTTTTAAATGTGTGAGGAGCTTGGGCGGGACTTCCTTTAAAATGTGGGAGGGGTTATCAAATTTACCTTCGGGCTGAAGCCCCTGGTCTTTTTCCCACCTAGCAACGCCCCTGGGGTGGATGTAGCACCCTCCTAGTTAGGTGTTAAGTTCAAAGCGTTGTATGCTCCATCTGCCTATCAGGGGAGCTTGATCTATTAGGTTGCCTGTTACATGTTCCCAGGTGTGATTCACTGGGTCTAAGGGAGTGTCCCCACTGCATCCAATAGGGGAGCCTGTTGGACAGTGGAGGAAACCTGACCAGTGACACATTGGCTTTTGTGAGAGTCCCAGTGGGAGGGCACTCTTGCAGTGCATCCTGGGATTGCTCATAAAAGCCGGGGGGGACATGTGACAGGGCGTCTTTTGCAAGAAGCAGAGTCCCAGGAGGAGGCTGTCGGCTTGTCTCTCCTGCTGCATGAGGAAAGTGGTCTTAGGCAGTCGGCCTAGTGAACCAGGTGTGGAGCTGAGTCGCAGAGGATTAAGTACAGCTGACAGTGGAGCTGCTGGCAAAGAGTCTTTTGGGAAAAACAGTGTCCGTGAGTACCAGGGGATTTTCCAAAGGGTCTGCCCAGGAAGGGAGACCACTCCAGTGAAGTCAGAGGATCAAGGGGCCAGCTCACACAGAGTGTCAGAGTAAGGGGGGTGCCAGTTTCAGAATCCTGAAGAGTAGGGACAAAGGGGGTGCCAAGTAGGACGCGGAAGAGTGAGTCACAGTGCAGCACAGTTCAGTAATTCTTCTTCACTAAAGTGGCAAGGTGAAGCAGCGGCCTTGCCGCACTCAGCGTTACATAGAAGTTCCAGAAATTGTGCATAGTTTATACAGTTGGAGTATCCCACTCATCCCTTCCCCTATCCAAGTTCTCTAATAAAACAACAAAAAAAAACAAAACCCCTGGACTGTTTTCTGACTCACCCAAGCACTCTGAATATGCTATATTGTCAAATTGTTGCTATGGGTAACCCAGGGGAATCCGTAACCATCAGCTCCCAAGGGAGTAGTGCTACAAATGCTAGTTAATTGATTTGTATTATTCAAAGCAATCGCCCTCGTCCATCCATTTCCCCATGCTTTATTTTGCTGAGTAATCATTTTGAAAAACTCCCCTAGCATTTCTTGTCGTGGCCATCTTGAGTAAGGGCAGATTACATGTATCATTTACTTCCTGGAATCCATCTGCCATTAGTTCAGGCATAGGCTGAGCTTAGAACCCTCCCTCCTCTCCTGAAGACTCCTGGGATGTATGACATAATTTTCCTAGGCATGGAAATCAGGAAGTAACTAAAGAAATGTAAAAACATCTTTTAAAACAAGTAAATATGGTATACATTCCTATCTATTTTTTAATGCTAGCAGCATAAGGATTAAAAATAGTCCATGTTGATTGAGAGAGTGAAGTTCCACTTTAAAGAGACTTTTGCCAACAATTCTATATCCTAAAGTAACATTTGCCTGCAATGACATATCCTAAAGTGAACTCTGCTAACAACCTCATCTCCTAAAGTGGCCTGTGCCAACAACTTTGTCTCTCAAAAGGGAATTATCCCATTCATTCCACATTTTAAAGGGATTGTAAAGGCAGAAGTTTAAAAAAAAATAAAAAAAAAAAAAAACCTTCTGTGTGCAGCAGCCCCTCTCAGCCCCCTAATACTTACCTGAGCCACATCTCGATCCATCGGTGTTGCAGGAGTGTCTTAGCTGCCTTGGACTCCCCTCCTCATTGGCTGAGTCAGCAGCGTGGCACGGTTGGCTCCCGCTGCTGTCAATCAAAGTCAGTCAGCCAAAAAGGAGAGAAAGTGGGCGTGGCCAGGTCACGGCTCCATGGCTGAATGGACACAGGGGACTGTGACTCGGCTCGGACGCCCCTACAACAAGCAGCTTGCTGTGGGGGCACTCAATAAGAGGGAGGGGCCAGGAGCACAGAAGAGGGACCCGAGAAGAGAAGGATCTGGGCTGCTCTGTGCAAAACCAATACACAGAGCAAGTAAGTATAGCATGTTTGTTATTTAAAAAACAAAAATAAATAAAAGAGGAGATTAAGGGGATATGATCAACATGTATAAATATATAGGGGGTCCATAGAGTGAACTTGGTGTTGAGTTGTTCACTTTAAGGTAATCACAGAGGACAAGGGGGCACTCTTTACGTCTGGAGAAAAAGAGATCCCATCTCCAAATACAGAAAGGTTTATTCACAGTAAGAGCTGTGAAATTGTGAAATAGACTCCCTCCAGAGGTGGTTCTGGCCAGCTCAGTAGATTGAATTAAAAAGGCCTGGATTCTTTCCTAGGTGTACATAATATAAATGGGTACTAATATTTATAGGTAAAGTTGATCCAGGGAATATCCATTTGCCTCTCGGGGGATCAGGAAGGAATTTTTTCCCCTGCTGTAGCAAATTGGATCATGCTTTGCTGGGGTTTTTCGCCTTCCTCTGGATCAACTGTGGGTATAGGATTGTGTATATGGGATTGTATGGTTGGGTTTTCTTTTTGTTTTTTATTGGTTGAACTAGATAGACTTATGTCTTGTTTCAACTTGACTAACTATAAACAGCACCTTGCAGTGCGTGCCAACATAAGGGCCCAACTAAGCCGGCAGAAGAACCAACCTTCAGACTGTTTTATGCTCAGGGTCAATCCTTTTAGAAATGCTGGTGTGCAGGAGTCTAACAGATTTTTCAGGCTTAAACCTAGACTCTCCTGACCGAGGGCCTACAAGTGTGCAAGTCATTTTGACTCCTTGCTTTTCACACACGTCTCACTTGCTGAATGATCTCCCAGTCAGAAGGCTACTGTTTTAGTCCTGCAGGACCTAGGTGGCCACAATTTGAAGGGTATTTGATTGTACTTTATTGTTACTGTGTTGTTTAATTGTGTCTACCAGTTAACGTAAAAACTATTGTGCTGTCTTACTATTTTATTGCTACCAATACAACCTGGTAATTTTTTTATCACAGCTGGTGTGTATCTTTCTTGTGTGACTGCCTGTAGAGCCCCATCCAATGTATTTTTGTGGTGTCAGCAGGAGTAGGGCTCTGATTAGGCCAAGGAAAGAGCAAAGGTCCCAAATCTCTCAGTGGCTCCTTTGGAGGTATCGCTATACATGAGTGTAAATGTTTCACCAGTTTTGAGAAGGGTGTTGTTGATATGGGTGGGAATATTGCATTTATTAGATATTAATCCTATTAAAAAAGAACACTCTCTGTTATACATTAAAGTCCAACTCTGGGAAATATAAAACTTCTTCTATGCAGTGGGGAGGTGCCTGCACTACAAGAGTTAAAGTGTTACTAAACCCAGGACCCTGCATTCACTATATCTGGTCTCCCACAGTACACAGAACATGGAAATGCAATTATTTTAGTAAATATAAACTGCTAAATACCTTTTCTCATCAGTATACAGCAGTCTTGCGACTTCCAGGAGTGCCTGGTTAAAGCTTGTAGGAGGAGTTTTCATTCTCTTCTAACTGTCCTATGAGGCTGTGGGATCCCTGACCCTCTGTCTAGTTACATGCACCCTCCCAATAAAATAAAGCTCTCTAGCAATACACACCAAACTGAGCATGTGCAGAGTGACTCCAAGGGCTCTGTTCTATTAGGAAATGGATTAGGGACAGTGGAAGAAGGGGAGGATCAAAGAGCCAGGTCTTTTACACAATGTGTAGAAATAACCCCTTAGGATCCACAGTGAGTATAACAAGTATGCTTTACTACATTTACAGCTTTACTACATTCAAGACCCCGCTTTCGTCTTGATGATGTCAGGACCTTAGTCTGATGGAGCAGCCAAAAGGACCGGTCTAGCAGCATGGAGGAGTGGAGGATTGAGTAAGTAAATCTTCCTAAATCCCCTAGACCTATACAAGAGGTATAATCAAAACAGAAGTGCTGTGCTACTCAGTGTACCATAACATATTATAATGTGATAACGTACAACAAAATAAGTGAATAGTGCAAAAAGTCAAAGAATGAAAAAATAGTTAAACATCGTTAAAAATTAATATGTGCAGTCCATAAAGGAATCTATTGGTGGCTGAATAACAAGTCCATAAAAACAGTTCCCAAAAAATGTGCAAGGTAGCAAAAAAGTGCAAGATGACAAAAAAAGTGCTTGTGCTCACCTCCACCAGTGAAAGATGGCCGCTCAACTCATGTTTTGACCCCTGTTTCACCAGAGAGTCAAAACCAGCAGTTCCCATCTGGGGATTTAAGATGATCCTGGTGTGTAATGGACGTTAAAGATCCTTTATCCCTCTTACTTCCTCCAAATGGCTCAGTAAACCCCCGATCACTCTCCACACATGCACGGGTATATAAAGCGGGTATATGTGGGAAAGAAAGGGGAGAATCTAGTGCTCTCCGTATCTAAAAAGTATTTATTTGCATAAAAATCTATATAAAAACTCACAAAGGAGGCACTTGTAGCAGTGCGGGCTGGACGGACAAGGAAAGTTTTGTAGGAGCGAGATGTGACGTCAGATCATGGGCTCCGCCCCTATACGCGTTACGTCAAAGCGTAGACTTCTTCAGTAGTCATCCCTCCACAAGCAGGTAATCCCTGCAGCATGGGCACAGACCTACTGCAAGGAAGAATTTTTAGTTTTACCTGCATTATTTATAGGTTACGTCTCACATCACAATCACAAGAAGACAATGTTAAACATAGCACACAGATCTAAAGGTAAATCTAATTGAATATAGGAATAGAATATAGCCCTTACAAACAGACAGACTTGTATAAAGTACTCGAAATTTCTACTTGAGTAAAAGTACAAGTGCTCGATCAAAAAATTACTTGAGTAGAAGTGGAAGTGCTCGCAGAAAAAGTTACTTAAGTAGAAGTACTAAAGTATTCAACATTTTTTTTACTTAAGTATTGCAAGTAGTTTTTTCAAAAAATTTGCTACTTAAGTACTAAAAGTAAAAAGTACCAGTAGTTTTGAAAAAAAATTTCTACTCAAGTACTGAAAGTAGAAGTACAAGTACTGTGTTATGTAGTTATTAAAGAAAGAAGTCAAAAGTATGAACATCATATTGTTTTTATTATTTCAAATGATTTATTCAAATGATTAACCTGTGTTTGTTAGTAGTTTCTTGATGCACTTTAAGCGCTGTAGCACCATTTATTTGTTTGTTTCATATTTTCTTTTTATTGGAAAGATTTGGTATAGCAGCTTTTATTATACACAGCCTTTATTTTCGTATGCGCTGATTTACAAATGACATTATACACATTTTTTTGAGCTTTATGCAACCTGCCATCTACTGTTCTGGCAGTGGTAATTTTTTTAAAAGTAACGAGTAACTATGCAGCACAAAAAAAAAATACTTGAGTAGAAGTATTGAAATCATCGAAAAAATGTAGTGAAGTAAAAGTAGAAGTTGGAGAAAAAAATTCTACTCTAGGAAAGTACAGATACCGCATTTCGGTACTTAAGTACAGTACTTAAGTAGTTCTACTTCGTTACTATACATCTCTGCAAACAGAAGCATAAATACATGCTATATACCTTTATTTTTATATCTTTAGGGTAAAGTGTGTGATCTAAACACACTAGTTTGTGCACAACACCCACCTGCTATACGCTGATTCTTTCACTATTGATTTGGTAGGACGATTTGGTGGATTTCTGTTTGATCCAGAGTCTCACAGTAAAGTCTAGTCCTCACGGAGCTTCTGTAGTATCTGCTTTAGCTGCTCCTGTGCAGTGTTGCAGAAGTCACAAGTCTAAAGCCCCGACGATCGGTACGTGTGTACGGGCCTTTAGTGTTCTATTTGTCAGTTTGCAGATAGAGAGGAAACACATTGACTACCATGTTATATAGTTACTATCGTTCTATAAATGTTTTAGGACGATATCTCTCTGATTGGAATATCCTTACTGCCCTGGCGCCCGCCCAGGGGATTTGTGTGCGGATGTGGTCTGCTGCTGAGGTGGGTCCCACATGTCTGGAATAAACAATATCGCTGTTGTAAATACTGAAAAAATGATGTTTGTACTTAAATATGATTGTAAATGGTATTATTCTTTCTCATAGATGACTACTGTGTGGTCTTCATAGCCCGATTATGCATTGGCGAAATGCGCTGGCACGTGAGGACCTAACACACGAGTGCTCATTTCTCTTGCTATTGAACCACATGCAGGAAATTGCTTTATGTAGCTAATGATATTTTAAATGATGGATGCGTTGGCATCAATGTTTTTTAACATTTGATATCTAAATAAAATATGTAATGTTTTAATAATTGAGTTGAAGCTCCTCTCTTTGGCCTGTACAGTCCGATATCTCTTTCCCAATCTTTTATTAAACATAGATAAAGCATGCTGTATCACTGGCCACTAATATCGTGCTTAAACAAATTTAGTTATATTTACTGCACAGTTATGTGGCAATGCCTTCAAAAACATGCTCCAAAACAATATGGTGATACCACCCTTCTCCTGCGCTTAGAATCCAAGCTCCCCGACCACACTTCCCATGGGACTCACATATGGCGTCTCGGATGGCTAGAATCTTGCTGCCCAAAAAGGACTGGGGTAGTCCAACAGTACTATAGGCAAAAAGAAACAAAAAAAGGGGAGCACCGACCTAGCGCATTATCCTCAATAATAGGCTTTATTTTTACAACATATAAAATGGCCCAGGGCTCTGAGGAAGAGGCTGAGCCTCGAAACGCGTCAGAGGTCATCTTAACAGGATTATGGACTAACACATGGACTATTCCTGACACTGGAGCGACTGAGCTTGATATGAAATATTTTCTACCTTTTTTTGTGAGTAGCCATTTTATATGTTGTAAAAATAAAGCCTATTATTGAGGATAATGCGCTAGGTCGGTGCGCCCTTTTTTTGTTTCTTTTTGCCTTCAAAAACATGTCTGCCACCCAATTTGGATCCTGACCCATAGATTAAAGTGGTTGAAGATTAAAACGTCATTGGCTCCCGCTGCTGCCAGTCAAATCCTGTGTGTGCCTCGATACGAAGAGGCTTCCAATGGTGGCATACAGAGAAGAGGAAGAGCCAAGGGCGCCTGTGGGGGACCCCAGAAGAGGAGGATCAGGGCTCCTCTGTGAAATTTCCATAGCACAAAGCAGGTAAGTATAAACTTTATATAACAGATAGTGGTGCATTGCTATGACAAGTGCAAAATTTGCGGTCTGTAGTGTGCAAAATCAAATGAGTAATATGTGTGCAACACAGCTAACAAATATAGTGCAAAATAAGCAATCAAATATTGTTCAACTCTGCAATAAAAATATAGAAAGAAAAATCCTCTAATGAATAAAATCAACACTGAGAGAACAATAATATCAAATCATCGGTGGCTGATAAGTATATGATCATTAACAAATTATATAAAACTGAATTTAAATAAAGTGCATAGATACTATAGTATGTGTGTGTGATTATTATTGTGGTAAATCATCATGTGATACATAAGCCCATTATGCCAATCTTCGGGGCTTTGTATGTCCCTTCACCATCAGTGTGAGAGTCAATCAACGTCTGTGTCTTCTCTTTAAAACTGCTGTGACACCTCTGTGCTCTCTAGCCTTTCACCCTAATATTGCTTTTGTTAAAGCATGTAGATGTTATCCCAATCTGGTGGTCCTCCTATCTCCACTCCCCTCTAGGGGTCCTCTAGTAATCCTCCCTGGCTTGCGGGTCCCTTTGGTAAGTGTTATCTCCTCTATGGTACAATAAACTTGTTTGTTTAAAAAAAAAAATACCATTTACAGTGACCTTTTAGAAAGCGTAATACTGTACAGGTGGCACTTTCATTACTGTACATTTTTGCTATTTTTTTAAAGGCACACTGTTCAGCTCACTGCAGGGGAGGACTGGGCCAGGGGGCAGGGGGACAATTGCCCTCTGGGCTGCTCTGATGCCCCGTAAAAAGGCTACACTGCTTCTGCCACAGGCATGCCTAAAGGATCTAAAAGGAAAACATGCCTAAAGGATTCCTGGTGAAGAGAAGTAAAAAGTCCTCACTGCTGACCTACTGAGTGCAAGATAAGGACAAGGACAGAGCGCAGGCCTCTCCCCTAACATGGATGGTGTAAACTGTGTCTGAGCTGAGGCCGGTTCCATGCCCCACTGGAGACTCTCCTCCCCTGGCCAGCCCTGACCGAGCTGTCCCAGCTCCACCCTGGTGGCCAGGTCAGGAACCTGGATTCGGCCAGTGAGTAGAGAGTACCTGGAGCGGAGCTTCAGCCTGGAATGGGGGTCAGGAGGAGGCTAGGAAGAGGGAGAGTGGGAAGAGGCACCATGGCCTCTGGTTTGTACTTGCCCCCTGGGCCAAAAGTTGCCGGCCAGCCCCTGGCTCACTGAATGATCTATTGCAGGGATCAGCTGAAATTATTCCATGCAAATTAAATTCCAAATTTCTGAGCATTTTTTTAATTGTTAAACTAATATTGTTTTAGGTCAATTTCATTTTATTTTTTATATATATGAATGTTCAAACAGTTTTTATATCTGATTTTTTTTTATAATGCTTAATGTGGGCAGTAATGCCATCGACCCACATGAGCTCTCACATCATCTGACTTCAGAGCTTACCCAGGGTGGACTCCGGTGGTTAGGGGGTGTAAAGGAAATTTGTACATCCTGTATGTTATTGTATTTTATATTGTATGTATTGTATACTGCATTTAATGTGCACACGGCACTAATAATGTTTTCATTACATGTTTGCATTCTTTCAAGTCCTGATTAGAATTAGCCTGCCTATTGGCACTTTTCCACTGCAAGTACCGGCTCGGCTCCACTCGGCACTGCTTGGCCCAGCTCGGCTCAGTTTGCTTTTCCACTGCGTGGTACGAGTCGGCACCTTTCAGCACTGTATAGGCCCTACTCGGCTCGGTTTGCTTTTCCAATAAAGTAGTAAGTGGGTCGGATTACAACGATATCTGACCAATCAGTGGCTAGTAGTGACAAACAATCAAGGCTGCATGCAAAGGATTGTGGGATATGGTATAGGTACGGCCCGCTTGGAACCCCAACTGAGGTGGTACTGTTTAAGCGAGCCGTACCGATCCGTACCATGTAGTGGAAAAGCACCTCTGTACCGAACCGTTCTAACACGTACCATGCGGTACCATGCAGTGGAAAAGTGCCAAACCGAGCCGTACCATGCAGTGGAAAAGCGCCTTATGTTACGCCCCTTGTTACCATAAAAGTACAATTATAATATTAATGTGATACCTACACAATCATGTGTATAAAAGCCTTCAATTGCATCAAATAAAACAGAACAGTTATTTTGGAAAGATGCTGAGTGTATCTTTTTGTGTCTGTTCCCTACTGCGGTAGTTATTATTAATTTGGAACCACTAATCAATACTAGGATAGGAGTTGCCTATCTATAAAATGTCCAGAACAGGGGTTTGTTAAATAACTGGAATTTTGCTTTCATTCTTCTCCAGGCATTAGCTTTCCATGGTGCTGAAACTGTATATACAAAGTTTTAGCACTAGATTTTGTCTTCTTTTAATGAAAGAATGTTTAAAAAAACAGTGTCTTGATAAAACACGATGATAAATATCCCCCTAGGAGTTTGTTCGCATCAACATTGTTTCCCAACACAGTACCACTGCATAGACTGGGCAATTTGCCTGGAGGCCTATTACTTCAGTTCATGCTGCTTTGCTGAAAACAAATTGAACATGTTGCATTTTCACAATATAACTCAACTAACTACTGTGCAAAGAATTAAATAAAGTGTAAATTTAGGAAAGTTTAACCACTTGACCTCCAGAAGATTTACCTCCCCCTTCATGACCAGTCAATTGTTTGCGATACAGCACTGCGTTACTTTAACTGAGAATGGCACGGTCATGCAACCCTGTACCCCAAAAAATGTTTGTCCTTTTCCCACAAACAGAGCTTTCTTTTGGTTTTATGTGATCACCACTGGGTTTTTTACTTTTTGCGCTATACACAAAAAAGACCAAAAATTTTGAAAAAAAAAATTGGATTTATGTCTTAACGTAAAATCCTTTTCTCTGATGTTCATTGGCGGACACAACTCCAGAATCTTCTTGACCATTGGGACGTCCCAAAGCAGTGTCAAACATGAGGGGTGGGAAAAAAACACAGCAGAAAAAAATTCCCAAAGGCTAAACCTAGCCGACCAGATAATACGGAGCTCAACCAGGAACAACTGGAGCTCACCTGAAACATACACCCTCAAAGAGGACTAGTCCTCTCAAATAGCAGCCTGCAAAAACCTTGCAGCCAAAAGCAGCATCCACAGCTGCCAGCACATCTACCTGTAAATGTAAATGCAATTGTACCTTTTGTAAAAGTGTGCAAAAGACCAGATGGCCGGCTTGTAAACCTGCGTCACTGACGCCTGATGATGAAAGGCCCAAAAGGCACTAAGCGCCCACGTAGAATACACCTTAACAGGGAAAGGAAGTACCTGACCATCAGGGCCGGTGCTAGGCTATTTTACGCCCTAGGCAAGACCAGCTACTTGCGCCCCCCCCCAAGAAAAAAAGGGAAGGGGTTAAAAACTCCTCTATGTCATACCCAGTGACCCTGGTCCGATGGTTCCTCCATGTTATGCTTTCATACCCAGTGACTCCCCATATTCCTCCATGTCACACTCGGGGACCCTAATGTCCCTCCATGTCACACCCAGGGACTTTGATGTTTTTCCATGTCACACCTTTGGACCCCAATATTCCTCCATGTCATGCTGTCATACCCACTGACCCTGATGTTCCTCCATGTCACACCCAGGGACCCCCGTGTTCCTCCATGTCATGCTGTCATACTCAGTGACCCCAATGTTCCTCTATGTCAGACCCTGATGTTTTTCCATGTCACAGTTGGGGACCCTGATGTTCCTCCATGTCACACCTGGGGACCCTGATGTTCCTCCGTGTCACACTTGGGGACCCCAATCCCCCATGACACACCCAGGGACCCCAATTCCTCATGGCACACCTGGTGACCCTGAACTCCTGTTACACCCGGTGACCCCTATCCTCCATGTCACACCTGGTGACTCTGATTCCCCATGGCACACCTGGTGACCCCGATTCCCGTTCATACCAGTGATCATAGGCGTGCGCAGCCTATTGCATTAGGGTGTGCACCCTAAAGCACAAACTCACGCCGCGCACGTGTATATATATGTATATATATATATATATATATATATATATATATATATATATTTAAAACAATAAATCAGAACAATCTGCATGTGAATCTAAACTATCAGTAGGTAGCCATTTGCCAGATGGGTCTGACTAGGGCCTCTTTCACGCGGTCCGCATTCCGTTGCGAACTGTGCTCTGCTCAGCGGGGATCGATCCGCCGATCCCCGCTGAGCCGGCGGATGACAGCTCTGTTTCCGCACACAGTGCGGAGAGGGAGGTGTCAGAGCCCCGCTGCTCTCTATGGGGAATCGGATGAGAGCGGACCGCTTGTCCGCTCTCATCCGATCCCATCCGATCCGATCCCCTGGACGGATGGAAAATAGGGTTTCCATCTGTCCGAATTTCACGGACAGGATCGGATGCGGATAGCAGCGGGTGTCAGCGGACATGTCACCGCTGACATCCGCTGCTCCATAGGGCTGAATGGGGCATCCGATCGATCAGATCCGCCTAAAAAAACTGACAGGCGGATCTGATCGGAACGCCCGTGTGAAAGAGCCTTAACGCTGAACAAATTAGTAAATTGAATAAAAATGCAGCAGGTGGCAGCATGAAAAAGGAAGAAATAAACTTACTGTACATGGCTGAGAAAAAGATTAAAATCTGAAAAATATATATAACATAAATAAACAATAGCTATCATTAAAGCTGCTAAACTAAAAGATTAGGGTGATTAACTAACTAGAGAATCCATAGAAAGAAAGATGGTAGTGCTAGCATACACTATAATAATAATAATAATAATAATAATAATAATAATAATTATACTGTATAATTTGTATTATTAGTATAGTGTATGCTAGCACTACCATCTTTCTTTCTATGGATTCTCTAGTTAGTTAGTCACCCTAATCTTTTAGTTTAGCAGCTTTAATGATAGCTATTGTTTATTTATGTTATATATATTTTTCAGATTTTAATCTTTTTCTCAGCCATGTACAGTAAGTTTATTTCTTCCTCCTTCATGCTGCCGCCTGCTGCATTTTTATTTAATTTACTACAACCAATAAATTACTCAATTTATTAAAAATTGTATTGATCATGATTTCAAAACTAAAAAAATCACCTAGTAGAAGATATTGGCTGCCGTGCAGTAAGCCGTTCCCGTTCAACTTCTGGGAGAGCGGGATACCGATACGAGTAATGTGCCGCCAGCCCGCCACTGCCCGCTGATAACGCGAGTTACCCAGCCGGCGCCCTTGCGTTGCCGTGACTCCGCCTCCGTGTGACGTCATGGAACGCGCCACGCATAATACAGGGGGCTGGGGAGGTCTGGAGGAGGAGTATGTCCGACCGTCCAGAGTCCTCCTACACTGTGCGGCAATATCGCTCCGCTCGGCGCTCGCATAGTGTAACTGTCTGTGTAGGAGGATTGGAACATTGGATCGGCACTCGGCAGGGAAACAAATGCACGGTCGGCAAGGCAGTGCAGCACGGAGGTGATAGAGCCTCAAGTTTGAGGCTTGATTAGGGTGTGCCCAGGCACACCCGGCACACCCCGTGCGCACGCCTATGCCAGTGATGCTCCATGTAACACCCAGGGACACCGATCCCCTGTTCTGGGGACACTAACTGGGCGGTATGAAGAGAGTGGCCCCCACTCTGCCCTCCTTCACAGTGATAATGCTGATTCCTTCTCCCAGGATGCTCCTCTCCTGGACCACAGTGCTCACCACAGCTCCAACTGGCTCCTGGTGGAGGGAAAAGCAGCAGTCAGAGAGCTCCGCATGTCCTTCATCACCAACCTCCTCAGACCATTCCGGTGCCCCGTCGCTTCTGCCCCAGTAAAGGTTCCGTCCTCCAGTGCCGAGTTCCGGCTCAGTTTCAGTTTCAGCTCTCCTGGGCTCCCTGCTTAATACCAACCCAGGGAAATGAACGGCTGCCTATCAGCTCAGTGCAGAGAGTCACTGGGGTTAATGCCGTTCAGCTCCAGCTGAAGAGGATCATCATGCAGGCAGCACTCTGGTGGGCTCCATTCCTGCCTCTTGGGGCCCCTCCAACAGTGGTGGAAAGCCAGGGCCTTATAGTTCCACCACTGCCCAAGACACCTGGCATCTTTTTCTGTCCCTTCTTCCTCCCCTACTGCCACCTCTCCCCTCAGCTCACAATAATCATTAATGATGAAGAGAGAGTGCCGACTCCTGGCTGCGCCCCTAGGTGGCAATGCGCCCTAGGCGGCTGCCTAGTTTGCCTAGTGGAAGCACCGGCCCTGCTGACCATTGATTGAATAGGCCTGCACAGGGCTGGCCCAAGACATTGTGCTGCCTGGGTCAGAGAATGAAATGCCCCCCCCCCCCAAAAAAAATTCACGCCCTCCAAGAGGCTTCCACATTCTATAGGACTATAAAAGCAGTCAGAGGGGTGTGAGTGTGTACGGAGTGACAGCAGGAGCAGGACAGAGCAGTAGACACTGGGCAGATGAGCGCACCAGGCTTTCTACTGTCTATAGTACCACAGTGCCCTGCAGGGCTGTGGGCATGGTACAGGAGAATGCAGTGCTGCGGGCATGGTACAGACGAATGCAGGGCTGTAGGCATGGTACAGGAGAATGCAGGGCTGCGGGCATGGTACAGGAGAATGCAAGGCTGCGGGCATTGTACTGGAGAATGCGGGGCTGTGGGCATGGTACAGAAGAATGCGGGGCTGCGGGCATGGTACAGGAGAATGCAGGGCTGCGGGCATGGTAGAGTAGAGTGCGGGGCTGCGGGCATGGTACAGGAGAATGCGGGGCTGTGGGCATGGTACAGGAGAATGCAGGGCTGCGGGCATGGTACAGGAGAATGCGGGGCTGCGGGCATGGTACAGGAGAATGCGGGGCTGCGGGCATGGTACAGGAGAATGCGGGGCTGCGGGTATGGTACAGGAGAATGCAGGGCTGCGGGCATGGTACAGGAGAATGCGGGGCTGCGGGCATGGTACAGGAGAATGCAGGGCTGCGGGCATGGTAGAGGAGAATGCTGGGCTGCGGGCATGGTAGAGGAGAATGCGGGGCTGCGGGCATGGTAGAGGAGAATGCGGGGCTGCGGGCATGGTAGAGGAGAATGCGGGTCTGCGGGCATGATGCAGGAGAATGCGGGGCTGCGGGCATGGTACAGGAGATGCAGTGCTGTGGGCATGTAGCATGCCCGCATCACTGCATCTTCTGTAGTATGCCTGCAGCCCCGCTTAATGGCAGGTAGTGTGGCTGTGGAGCAGTCTCACTTACCTCTTTCTAAAGGCACCTTTGGATTTAAAAATGGCACCGCTCGGCGCCAACACATATGTTCGGCTATTCCTGGAAATAGCTGAGCGGCGGCACATGCGCAGTGTGCATGTCAGGCTGGCCGCGGACCTTTTTTTTTTTTTTTTTTTAAGCGATAGCCGAATGAAGAGAAGAGGCGGCCGGGGGCCGCCCCTCTCTAAGTGCCGCCTGGGTCCCATGGTCCCACCGGGACCCATGGTAGGGCCAGCCCTGACTCTTACTACAAATACAAATCTACAATACAAAGCCAGTCTAGATACTGACAAGCAGTAGATTCATAGGTGCCCTGTAAAAGCCTGTCATTGATGCTGTCTAATGTCAACCCTCTTAGACTGTTTACTTTCCTGATACACCATGTGGTCTAGATTACTAGGGAAAGTATTTGGAAACAGTATTTAAACATGGATAACTTCCCCAGGACTTTAGCAAATTTAGTCCCTGTTAAAGATTTATGACACATACTCACCAGCAAAGTCTTGCCTTCTGGTAAGCCGAAGTGGGTTCTTGTGCTGCTGCCTGGTGGCCTCCTGCCTGGAAATGTAGCTACTCCGCTCTCTTGCGCTGGTTCCGCCTCCGCCCCACAAGCCCGCACAGCCCGCCCACCCACACTGCTCCAACCAACCGGCATTGACGCTTGCCTCGGCCAGTCAGCAGCATAGGGAGAAGGTGACACTCTGACACTGTCACACTGTCTAAAACACTCTGGAGCCGAGTAATTTGAATACTCCTGAGAGTCCCAGCCGCGGCAGCCGGCCGCAACACTTACGTTAGTGGCAATTAATTTTTTTCTTCTTCTACACTGGCTCTGGGATAGTGCGGATGTGTGGTCACGTGGCGGGCGCGATGCGGCCGCCCCTGCTCATCTGCCGCCTGGGTCCAATGGACCCACTGGGACCCATTGTAGGGCCGGCCTGCACCCCCCGTCTGTCTGGTCCATCTGGAAATGGTCACGGCAGACGCAGCCAACCCCTTGAGAGGTCCATCTGCAAGGACAACAGAGTCTGATTTTCCAAATGACTCGGTTGCCGCCAGGTACACCCTGATCACCCGAACCACATCCAGAGATTGCAAGGCAATCTCCTTTGAATGCTCAGGCTTAGGATACAGGGAAGGCAACACAATGTCTTCAATCAGAGGAAACCAGAGACAACCTTAGGAAGAAACGACTGACAGGAGCGAAGCACCACTTTATCTCTATGAACCATCAAGTATGGGGAACGACAAGACAAAACTGCCAGGCTTGACACCCTACGTGCAGAAGAAATAGCCACCAAGAAGGCTACCTTCTGGGACAATGTAAGGAATGGAATCTCCCAAATCTCCCAAATATTTTTGAACGGCGGGTACTGAAGAACCAACAGCACCAAGTTGAGATCCCAAGGGACAACGGAGACCACACTGGGAGAGTTAAGTGATGAACCCCCGGAATAGAATTGCAAACCAAAGACCAAAGGGTCCCCCTGAAAGACACCTAATAATATCATCCAGGGAGGATCTGAACAGAGGGAGGATGAGATAAAGCCCCCAGAGTCGCGCTCGCTGGCCGGACTGGGGAGACCATAAGGATCTAGAATATCCAGTCCGTCCAGTCAAGAAGTTGATTGTAGTTCTCACAGGAACAGAAAATAATAAAAAATAAGTTAAAGAAAGAAAAAGTGCTAGGACCAGAGTTTCCAGCAAGGAACTAAATCCTTACTCCTGACTAGGCAGAAAAAAAAAACTGAGTACCTATAGCAGGAAGTGGGAGTATATCCCCTGTGACTGCCCCATAGGCATGGTAAAGCTTTTTCCTGCCTAGTGTCCTACTCCTGTAGGGGGCAGCATAACCCAATGGTCAAGAACATTCTGGAGCTGTGTCTGTCAATGAATGAAAGAGAAATATTTTTTACTCATTGCTATAAAACATATCCAAAAAAAAATGTAAAAATGTAATTTGTTCATAAATTTAGATTAATATGTATTCTGCTACATATTTTTGGTAAAAAAATACCAATAAGTGTATATTGATTGGTTTGCACAAATGTTATCGCGTCTACAAACTATGGGATATATACTGGAATTTTTATTTATTTATTTTATTTATTTATTTATTTCTAGTAATGGCGGCAATCAGCAACTCATAGCGGAACTGCAAAATTGCGGCGGTCAATCTGACACTAAAGCCCCGTACACACATACCGATCGTCGGCGAACGATCGGCCGTCTTTTGTCCCTGGGCTGTCGGTGTCTGTTGAAAAGTGTAAAGACAGCACAAGAATTTTGTCCGCCGACTACAGCCGACTGCAGAAGTGATGTCATGTAATGGTTAACTTTCCCTGTGTTTTTTCTTTTCTGAGCATGCCCAGTCTTGCAAATCTGCGGTCTGTCGGCAGAATTCTGTACTGACTGGCGAACAATCGGCCGCTCTGGTGTCAGCATACAAAAATTTTAATGCTTGCATGACAGATTCTTGTCGGCAGAATGTGCGCTGACGGCTGTCGGAGGCATCATACTAACAAGCGTACAATCGGCAGATCGTTCGTCGGCCGACGCTTGTCTGCCGACAATCGGTACGTGTGTACGGGCCTTTACTGACACTTTTTGGGAGCTAGCGATGCTAATAGAGTGATCAGTGCTAAAAATATGCATTGTCACTGTATTAATGACACTGACTGGGAAGGGGTTAAACATCTAGGATGATCAAAGAGTTAAATGCGTGGCTAACCTGTGTTTTTGTGTACTATGTGTGCTATTTTTACTAGGGGAAGGGATGGGAAAGAAAATCCATCACATCCCCAATGTCAGGATGGAGCTCTGCATTGTTTACATATTAAAATATTCCAAAGATAATTTTAGGGCTCATAAACACAATATATTACCAACAATTTTAATAAATATAAAAGATGAGGTTAAGCTGAGTAAATTGATACCCAATATGTTAAAGTGATTTTAAAGTCTAGTTTAAAAAAAATAAATAAATAAATAAAAATATTATACTTACCTGCTCTATGCAGAGAAGCCCAGATCCTCCTCTTCTCGGGTCCCTCTCCGGTCTTCTTGGCCCCTCCCTCCCGTTGATTGCCCCCCTAGCAAGCAGCTTGCTAGGGGGGCACCCAAGATGAGTCACGGCTTCCTGTGTCCATTCAGACATGGCGGGGGGTCACATGGGGAGGTCTTAGATAGCAGCGGGGTGGCTGTACATCAGAAAGCTGACCATTGGCTTGAGGAATGTAAAACCCTCCGCTGCCCCTGACATATGACATAAAACTGTGGCAGTAAATCAGAAGGTTTTTAAATTAGTTTTCAATACAATTTTATATTTGGATTATTTTTATGACATAGCTTTTATTAAAAATTGTATTTAAAAAATCTTAAAAAATTTGCATTTTTATGTTGTTTTTGTTAAAAGTAAATAGTTTGCTTATATTACTTACTGCTTTTTATAAGTAAATTCCTTTTTGGGGAAAGTATATGTAAAGTGTTAAAATAAAAAGTTAATGTTTAATATATTTTATATATATGTGGAGTCTGGCCTGGAAGAAGTAGTTGGAAAAAAGAAGTCGTTTTTATTCTCTTATTTTACCCTTAAAAGCCATTATGTTTAATATCTTGTCATTTAGGGAATGGAAAGGCCGAGAGGCACCATTGTTGGGCTGTGCTTAGCGCATCAGTTGGCCTTAATCCATTTCTGTGCACACAGGCGGGGCATTGTATAACAACAAATGATTGACAGTTGCCGTGTTGTCTGCCAGTTCATCAATGGGGATGAGCAGAGTGATTTCAGAGAAACTGATTTTACTGCAAAAGTACCAATTTTTGACAAATGTTGCTGCAGAAAATAACGCTTAGTGTTGATTGGCTGTTCAGTAAAAATGTACTTTTTAATTTATTTTTACTTTTACAATAAGAAAGAGCGGGAAAGGGGGGTTTGGGGGGGGGGATGGGGGATGTTGTTAGCCACCTTGTGACAGCTGCAGTAAAATTTATTTTTTAAAAATGTAATAAAATGTATAAAAAACTGTAATAAAGTAAGTGATTATAATAAAAATGAAAAATTAAAATGCACATATCTGTGAATAGAAACAGCTCCACACATGTTAGGTATTTCTGGGGCCATGGGGGTTTCTGATAACCTGCAAAGGCTTTTAAACAGTCACCTATTTTAGGTGCCCAGTTTTTATTTTACAATTTCATGGGCGAACACAATTTTGAGTCCTGACATGTTTGGTATCCATTTACTGATTGCATCCCTATCTTTTATATTGTACCAAAAAAATGTGTATTTTTCTTTATTTGTGTGCATTAAATTTCACTTTATTGTATTTTTTCCTATAAATATGCTTTTGATAATTTTGATCATTAATAAAATATTCTGAATCTAATAAACCTGTAAATATTGTGCAAAATAAGAAATTGCAACTGCCCCCGCTAATTTTGGTGCAAGGACAAGCCAAGGATAGTTGAAACCCATTCACTCCTCAAAACTACCAAAAACTATGAGAATTACCGAAGGGCTTGTCAGCCACCTAGTAATACATTTAAAAAAATTTAAACAAAGTAAAAAAAATAAAATGAATTGTAATAAAATAAGTGAAAATAATACAAATGGAAAACCAAAATGTGTGTGTGAGTGCTGCATGTGTATGTAAATAGAGACTGCTCCACACATGTTAGGTATCATCAAGAACATTGGAGCGTGAGCAATAATTCTAGGGCCATTATTCATAGTTAATGTGTTACTAAACCCAAAACAGTAAAATCAGTCTGTGTATGCAGTAAAGCATGCATGTTATACTCACTGTGGAACCTAAGGGGTTAATCTTCTGCGTTGTGTATAAAGGCTGTTTGATCCTGTCTCTCTGATCCTCTTCTTCCACTGTCTCCAAAAAATGCCTGATATTTACAGAGCCAGGGGACGGGCTGCACATGCTCAGTTTGGTGTGTATTGCTAGTAGTTTTTTTTTTTTTTCTTGGGAGAGTGCATGTGACCAGCACAGGGCCAATCAGCACTGTCCAGACAGAGGATCAGGGGAGAATAAAAACTCATCCTACAAGCTTTACTAGGAACTGATATAAGTCACAAGGCTGCTATATACTGCTGATGAGAAAAGGCATTTATTAATTTATATTTGCTAAAATAATTGCATTTCCATGTTGTGTGTACTGTGGAAGACCAGATATAGTGACTGCAGGGTCTGAGTTTAGTAACACTTTAACTCCTAATTGGTAACCCAAAAAGGCTTTTAAATTGTCACTTAATAAACATTTTTGGTACCATAGTTTTGTTTTGCCATTTCATGGATGCACGCAATTTTGAGTCTTGACATGTTTGGTATCCATTTACTCAAAGCAACCCCATCTTTTTTATTGTACAAAAAAAAATGTATTTTATCTGTGTGTATTAAAATTCACGTTAATGTATTTTTTCTCAAAAAAAAATGATTTTGATCATTTTCAAAATTTACCTTGGAATTTATAAAATATTCTGAATCTTATAAACCTTATAAACAGCTGTGTAAATATTGTGCAAAATAAGAAATTGCAATTGCCCCCGTTTTTTTTCTCCAGAGCCTCTGCAAAAAAATATATATTGTTTTGGGTTTCTAAGTAATTTCCTAGCAAAAAATGCTAAATTTATCATGTGTTAAAAATGTAAAAAAAAATGGCTTGGACTCAAATTAGTTAATTTTGCCTTCATCATTAATGCCGATGCATTTTGCCAAAATGGTAACATTTCACAGAAATCTCCTAATTTTCCTGAAAATTCATAAAAAAAATGACTCTTATTTTTTGGACATCCCTGAGCAGGATCTTTGGGTATATGATTAGATCTAATTTCCTACAAGATCTGCCTGGCCAACCACAGCACTCAACCCTGGCCATGGCTCTAACTTAAAACTGGAACATTTTTTAAAGTTTTTTTTTTTTTTTTTTTTTTTTTAAACGTAACCTTTTTCTGATTAATATTTATTTAAATTGCTTAGTTGTTTTACATATGCCTGGAGTACTTCCCAAAGAAAGGTTGTTAGCAAGCGTCACTCCTCTGCATATTGATATTAATGGAGCAGAGGGGGGAAAGCAGGTTCTGACATACCATATGGTAATACGCATTGCGCCATCTTTACACAGGAGAGGACCCATCACAACTAATTCTGCCTGTTAATGTCTGGCACGGCCGGGCTTACAGGCATGCGGGCCAAGAAAAATCGAAGATGAATAGGTAACATAAACCTAAACAGCATCTATGTAAACATATGGGGGAACTGCTAAATCCAAATCTGTAATGCTATATGTTCACGGGTCATACTTCATGGACAACAAATTTAATAGTTGAACTCCTATGGGGTATGTCAGGAGAGAGCCGTTTAAGAGAACATATGGGAGCAACGCCGGGAGAGGATGATGGAACTAAGGAAGCATATTAACAGAGCAGAAAATTGCTGGATAATCTGCTTAATTTCATTTGGAGGGAAGTTTAACGGTGCTGAGATGATGCTTTTGTTACAGTGAATCAAATAACATCTGGTCGCTGCACAGAGCAGGCAAAGAGTGCAACTACCAGCTCATCTGGTGCAAGAGGGAAATAAAATAACAAAATAACCATGAAAAACTCAGTTGAAGAAAAAAAACACATTAATCTGTATTGGTATATTGCACATGTCTTAAAGTGTAAGTCCACGCTAACACTGAAATCCCTGCATCCATAGACATCCACCATCTAACACTAACCTATCTAGCCCTGTAAAGAAGAAATCATTATACATTCCTTTTTTGAAGCCGATCCGACCCGACCTCCAGTGGCAGAAGCTCTGCAGAGGACACGGCCAACAATGGCTGTGAAATGATTGGGGAGTGACGTCACCCATAGACATACTAAGGGGCTCCTGTTGTCAGATGTGTCCTCTGCACCCACCTCCACAGTGAAGCTGCGGCTGAAAGTTCAGTGTGGGATCGGGTCGGATCGGCTTCATCGGCTGATTTCTTCTTTACAGGGTTAGATAGGTTAGTGTTAGAAGGGCTTTTTTCTCAGAAAATAGGTGCAGGAACTCAACCACAACCCTCCAAAACTAGCCCCCCCCCCACACACACACACACACCCTCTATGGTGTAGTCAAAGAGTTCTGAGTTGGGAGAGGGGGTTTAGTGCTAAGTTAAGGGGTGCGCTATGTGCAGAGTTCAGGGGTGTTCTACGTACATTGTGCAGGGTTCAGGGGTGCTCTGCATACAGAGTGCAGAGTCCTGGGGTGCACTTCGCCTTCTTCCAGGGCTGTTTACCTCTGCATTCCTTATCCACATCTCACTTTCACCCTTCTTCAGCTCTGACGTCTGCATGCAGCCCCCCTCCACTGCCCCATCTTCTCCCTCCCTCCTTAGAAGTTCCACCATCATTCACATGTCTTACTGGTGTTGCTGTATTAAGCTGAAGCACCCAGCCGGTTCTATTACCTCCCTACACACTGTAGGTGGCTCTGCCACGCTCACTTGCAGGGAGATCATCCAGTTGGGGTTTTTGGGATCTGCGCTGCACCCCAGGCCCCTTCATATCCCTTGTCTCCATCCTGCACTCTGTAGGAGCCGCTCAGGAGATCAGATTTGTGGGAGCTGTTGGGAGACAAGCTGTCACTGATAAACATAGAAGCTGGACGTCTGTGTTTACAAGTGATAGCGGTGAGCAGGGAGCCAAGAGCCTGAGTCAGAGGTGGTGGAACTGAGTTCCACCAAGTTCCAGCTGAAAAAAAGCCCTGACTGTTAGATCGTGAATATCTGTAGATGCAGGAATTTTAGTGTTCGGGGGGACTTCTAATTTAAAGCGGAGTTCCGGCCTCGGGGGTCAAATTTAGATAAAAATACCCCCGGGGACAGTCATGGCTAGTACATTCCACAATGAATAGCCTCTGAACTGTCCCAGGTCGCACTTACCTTTTAGAAGAAATACTTACCTTGAAAATTTATTTTCCAGCGCTGCCATCTCAGGTGTGGGCAGCTGAAGCCAGCGCGTCCTCTTCTGCGTCCTCTTCGGTGACGTCGGAGTCCCAGAATGCCCTGCACCGGCCCCGCTCGTCACTTCCAGTGCAGGCGTGGCATCCCTGCACAGTTTCTGGGCATGCCCAGAAGATGTTTAGCAGGGAATGCCACGCCTGCTCCGGGAACTGACGAGCGGGCCGGTGCAGGCGCATTGACTCCTGGGAGCAATGACATTCAGCTCAGCTCCCAGGAGTCATCACAAGCCGGAAGAGACGGCGCGGGCCGCGGCCGCAGAGGGAGGAGGTGGAAGGAAGGTGAGTATATTTTCTTCTATAACAAGGTAAGTGAAAAAAAAAAAAAAATCAGGAGCATCCATTTCTTTTTCGGGTGACACTCAGCAAGCGGATGGCCCAAAATCGATTTTTTCGATTTTGAGGCCAGAACTCCGCTTTAAGCCCCGTACACACAATCAGAATATTGTACAAAAAAATACCAATTTCGAAGCAATCATACGATAATCTGATCGTTAGTACACAGCTATCGTCTGAAAATTTCCAAAGGGACAAAAAAAAAAGTTTTTCTTGTATGATACCAGATCCTAAATAATCGATACGATACCAGATTTTCCTTTAATAAGTACAGTATTCATCCGAAAATACAATACAAATGCATTACAACACAATACATCGCTTCCGATTTTTAATTCTGTCGTACGAGAATTTTCGTACTTTCGTAACCTATTCTTTTTCAATATGGAGACTAGTAAGAAAACAAAAAAACAGACTATCATTTGTCCGATAACCTCATCATGTGTACTAGGTATTAGCTTGGGGGGGGGGGGGGTCATGGGGTGCAGAAGGAGGATTTGCAGGCAATGTGTAGGCGGTATATATGTCTTGGTATTGGACAGTAGAAACAGTTTGAATGACAAAGCATACCCTTCAGGAAGTCTTTTTCTATCATTTTCATTGACTCATCCTCTCTGGGTGTCCTAGTAACTATTGTTCCATGGATTAAATGCAGGGAAAAAAAATCCAACATTTTAAAATGTCACTAAAGCAGGAGTAGAGGGGAAATCTTCCAATGTGGACACGTGTTGCAGGGACTGTGGGGTTGATTTATTAAAACTGGAGTGTACAAAATCTGGTGTAGCTCTGCATAGGAACCAAGCAGCTTCCAGGTTATTATTTTACAGCTGCACTGGATTTTACACTCTCCAGTTTTAGTAAATCAACCCTTGTCTAAGGCTTCTTTCACACTTATGGTATGCCTATCGCCCTCTGAAAAGAGATCTGCAGTAGCAGCGGCTGGCAGCCATTCAGGATTTCCAGTTGCTCCACAGCTTTGTAAATTAATTATCCAATCATGTGCAATTTAAACATTCTGTTTTTTTTTTTTTTTTTCTTGCATGTGATAAGGTACTCTTTGCAAGCTTTGGCTTATTTAGTAAGCCTTGGGGCAACTGCATCTGCAGAGTGCACAGTTTATTTGCTTTTTGTAAATCCACCCCTATATACCTGCTCCAGGGAATATGGCACCATCCTGACAATGGGTAACTTCTCCCTCCCCAAATCCTCCCCAACCCCCCTTACCCAATGCTGTGTCGAGAAGTTTAGAATTTCTGCACTTGTATTTGTACTTAACCACTTCTGGACCGGAAGATTTTCCCCCTTAATGACCAGGTCATATTTTGCGATTCGACACTGCGTTACTTTAACGGACAATTGCAAGGTCGTGCGAAGCTGTACCCAAATAAAATTGATGTCCTTTTTCCCCACAAATAGAGCTTTCTTTTGGTGGTATTTGATCACCTCTGCAATTTTAATTTCTGCGCTAAAAACAAAAAAAGTGCGACAATTCTGAAAAAAAAAAAACAATATTTTTCACATTCTGCTATATAACATTCTTAAAAAAAATAAATTAAAAATCAAAATTTTTTAACATTTTAGGCCAATTTGTTTTCTGCTACATATTTTTGTTTAATAAAAATCGCAATAAGCGTATTTTGATTGGTTTGCGCAAAAGTTATTGTGTCTACTAACTACGAGAAAGATTTCTGTCAGTTTTATTGTTTTTTTTTTTTTCTGGTAATGGCGACGAGCTGCGATTTTTTGCGGACAGATCGGACCCCTAACTGACATTTTGACACTTTTGGGGGTACCAGTGACATTCAGGGGCGGACTGACCAGTCGGGCATTTCGGACGTGGTCCGAGGGCCCGGCCGGGAAGCCAGGAAGGGGGGGCCCGGCCGGCAAGGGGGCCCGCCGCCCAGTATAACATTTTAACTCACCCAGCGCGATAGGTAGTGGGAGGAGAGGAGGGGCCCGGCGGCCGGCGCTGACTCAGTGTGACAAGGGGAGCTGGGGAGGGGCCCGGCGGCTGTTGCTGCTTCAGTGATAGGAGGAGGACGGGCCCAGGCTAGCGCTGGATTCAATGTGGTGTCATGTGTGCGGGGGCGTGTCGGCGTTGCATACTGACGTGACGTCGACGTGCCCCGCCTCCACAGGGCGTGTTACAACAACGGCGAGTAACAGTAGAGTTCAGTCAGTGTGGATGCCATTACCTGCGATTGTGTCGCCGGTGACAGCGTGTGTGTCGTCTCTCCTCTCATCTTCTACTTCTTCATTTCAATGCCTGGCTTCTTCCCTTGATCACTGGCGGCGGTTTCTATTGGATTGTGAGTAGTTCTTGTGGCCTCTGAAATCCAGCTTCACTCAGTGGTCTCTCCTGTGGCTGTGAAACAGAACAAAAAGGGGGATCCCCTAAGGGGTTGGGACTTTATCAGCACTCAAAATATGCAGAAATGGATAAAATATATCAAACTTTTCTTTATTGTAAATAAATATACATCATGTAAAAGTCAAAAACATATACAGCAGGCAAGCAGTTCCATAAATGCAACACAGTACAGAGAAGTGCACTGTGTACTGTGTTGCATTTATGGAACTGCTTGCCTGCTGTATATGTTTTTGACTTTTACATGATGTATATTTATTTACAATAAAGAAAAGTTTGATATATTTTATCCATTTCTGCATATTTTGAGTGCCGATAAAGTCCCAACCCCTTAGGGGATCCCCCCATTTTGTTCTGTTTCTCGCTTTTTCAGGATGTGGCACCTCCCTTTATGGGGGTTATATAGCTGTGTACATCCATTTGCATTATCCCATACAATTTAAAAAAAGTATATGATTCATATATTTTTATAAAAATTGTGTGTGATAATGCAAATGTACACATTATTACTCAGAGGAGAGACCATTGAGTGGAGCTGGATTAGTTGCTGATGCCTTGGCCTTGCAATTTTCAAAGGAGTTCCCTCTTCCTCAGATCCCCTGTTTCTGTATGATGTGAGTAGTTCTTGTAACATGGCCTCTATGTGAAATCCAGCTCCACTCAATGGTCTCTCCTGTGAGGAATGATGTGTATATACATTTACATTATCCCACACAATTGTAATAAAAATATGAAAAAATATGATTTATATATTTTTATAAATATTGTGTGGGATAATGCAAATGTACACATTATTCCTCAGAGGAGAGACCATTGAGTGGAGCTCCGAGCTGGATTTCGTATCAGCAACTAATCCAGCTCCACTCAATGGTCTCTCCTCTGAGGAATAATGTGTACATTTGCATTATCCCACACAATATTTATAAAAATATATGATTTTTATTAAATATATATATATTATAATATATATTTTTATTAAAATTGTGTGGGATAATGCAAATGTACACATTATTCCTCAGAGGAGAGACCGTTGAGTGGAGCTGGATTAGTTGCTGATGCCTTGCAATTTGCAAAGGAGTTCCCTCTTCCTCAGATCCCCCGTTTCTGTTTGATTGTGAGTAGTTCTTGTGAACTCTATGTGAAATCCAGCTCCACTCAATGGTCTCTCCTCTGAGGAATATATGTTTTTATTAAAATTGTGTGGGATAATGCAAATGTAGGTACACATCATTCCTCACAGGAGAGACTATTGAGTGGAGCTGGATTTCACATAGAGTTCACAAGAACTACTCACAATCAAACAGAAACCGCCAGGGATCGAGGGATGAAGCAGGGATTGAAGAAGATAAAGAGGGCACTCCTTCGCAATCGCAGGCATCCAGGAAATCTTCTCCGGTGAGGTTACCGACTGTTACCCTTATCACGGCCTGTGGAGGCAGGGCACATCGACGTCACATCAGTATGCGATGCCGACACGCCCCCGCACACAGGACACCATGGAAATCCAGCGTCAGCCTAGGCCACTCCTCTCACTGAAGCAGCGACAGCCACCGGGCCCCTCCCCAGCTCCCCTCCTCACACTGAAGCAGCGCGGGCCTCCCCTCCTCCCACTATGTATCGCTGGGTGAGTTAATTCTGTACTGGGCAGCGGGCCCCCTTGCTGGCCGGGCCCTCTGACCACGTCCGAAGTGCCCGACCGCTCAGTTTGCCCCTGGCCACAGGCCCACAGCCAGCCAGTAAGCCTGCCAGTGCCAGCCACAGGCCCATAACCAGCAAGCCATAGGCCTACAGCCAGCCAGCAAGCCACAGCCAGCCAGAAAGCCTGCCAGTGCCAGCCACAGGCCCACAGACTGCCAGCAAGCCTGCCAGTGCCAGACACAGGCCTACAGCCAGCCAGCAAGCCACAGCAACCCAGAAAGCCTGCCAGTGCCAGCCACAGGCCCACAGCCAGCAAGCCACAGCCTGCCAGCCAGCCTGCAAGCCACAGCCTGCTAGTGCCAGCCACAGGCTCACAGCCAGCAAGCCACAACCTGCCAGCCAGCCAGCAAGCCACAGACTGCCAGCAAGCCTGCCTGCCAGTGCCAGCCACAGCCAGCAAGCCACAGCCAGCCAGCAAGCCTGCCAGTGCCAGCCACAGGCCCACAGCCTGCCAGGGGTAGCCAGCAAGACCACAGCCTGCCAGCGGTAGCCAGCAAGACCACAGCCTGCCAGCCATAGCCAGCAAGACCATAGCTTGCCAGCCATAGCCAGCAAGACAACAGCTTGCCAGCCAGCAACTGTTATTAAGGTAAGAAGAGCCAACTTGGCCTAGGTATTAGAGAGCTATGTTGTGGTGTTTTATTGTGGGTGTGGCTGGAGGCGGGGTGTGGGTGTGGCTGGAGGCGTGGCAAGGGCGTGTCTGGAGGCGGAACATGGGTGGGGCCTGGAAGGGGCCCTTGATTTATTTTGCCCGGGGGCCCTGAGGGTTCTCAGTCCGCCCCTGGTGACATTACTACAGTATTCAGAGCTAAAAAAAATGTTACTGTAATAATGACACTGGCAGGGAAGGGGTTAACATTGTGGGTGATCAAGGGGTTAAATGTGAGCCTAGGGGAGTGATTCTATCTGTGGGGGGGCGTGGCTTGTGAAATGATCATAGAGACCTGTGGTCCTATATAGAAGGATCACAGGGGCTCTATGATCATTCCAGGGAGAAGAACGGTCAGCTATGTTTACAACAGCTGACCATTATTCTCTCTCAGCGGGAAACGATCGCGCCTACCCCGTTCAACAGCTTCCCCGCTGCCTGCGCGCGACCGACATAGGTCTATGTTGGGTCGCACAGGAGGGCCGCACTGCTGCAGTAAAAAGGCGGCAGCGGTCCGGAAGTGGTTAAAGTACAGACTGGATGAGAGCCGTGTCATTGCCTAGCCTATTTACACAATTACCGGCTATGAATAGGTTGTGAATACTTCCTTGATTATTGTATTTCTGATCTCCATGTAATGCTCAGAAAAGAATTGAAAAAAAATTTGGGATGCTGAATCCAAATCCCACTGAAGTCAATGGGAGCCAAATCTGTCAAATCAATATTCTCAATTTTTAGGGATAATAGTCAAGGAATTGGCAAAGAAGGGTCAAGGTGAGGCTAGGAACTGCCCCAGGGAACAACTGGAGAGTGCAAAATCTGGTGCAGCAGTGCATGGTAGCCAATCAGCTTCTAACTTCAGCTTGTTTAAGAAAGATTTGACAAAAAAAAAAAACCTGGAAGCTGATTGGTTTCTGCAGACACTGCACCAAATTTTGCACTTTACAGTTTTAGTAAATCAACCCTAGTGAATTTATTAATGATGAAAGTGCAACATTAAAATACACTTTCTTTTAAAAAAAACTTCTTGAGGGTCCCCTAAACCTGTCCATGAAATGGTGCATACATCTCCATTGTGTAATATAGGAAAGTAGTACAGCAAAAGTAGTAATATTTGCAATTTAAAGGAAAAAAAGTTGTTTAAAATGCAGTCAATTCACATTTTCCTGCAAGCTTTCTTTATTTTGTAAAGAAAGGCAATGCCCCCCCCCCCCAAAAAAAAAATACATACCAGAACCTCCTCTAGGAGGGTGGGGGTCTGATATACAGTCATGGCCACACATATTGGAACCCTTGATTTTCTGTCAGATAATGCACCACTTTGCCCAGTAAATCCAGTACATTGTTGTATTTACAACTGTTTAGGCATTCCCATGTTTATTTCTTTTGTTTGTATTGTTACAAGTCTCGGTTCACACTAGGTCGCTCCGACTTCGGGGGCGATCTGTGAAGTCGCGTGCACCGCGACTTTGGCGCGACTTGCACGGACTTCATAAAATTAATGTCTATGCAAGTCGCTCCGAGGTCGCCCCGAAGTAGTACAGGACCCTTTTTCTAAGTCAGAGCGACTTGTGTCACTCCTATTAGAACGGGTCCTGTAGCGGTCAATGGACCACGAGGGACCGCGACTTGTCAGCCTGACAAGTCGCGCTAGTGTGGACCGGCTCTAAGAACATTGGAGTGAGAGCAATAATTCTAGGGCCATTATTCATAGTTGTAGTGTGAATGGACACTAACACAAAAAGTTGGAGAAACAAAAAGCCAAATCTGACACATTCCACGCAAAACTCCAAAACTGGCCAGTAACTCTGAATGGCACCCTCGCGTACTAAAAAACATGGTGCAGTTTCCCGCACACATGGAAACTCGTAGTGCAAAAGCTCCATGTAATTTCCATGTGATTGTGTTTTAAAAAAAAGATGCAGGGACATTTTCCCTGTAGAAAACGCAGGCACAGCATTGCATTCAAATAATTGGGCTGCCGTGCCCACGCAAATGCAGCTGACATAGTCACATAGATGTAAACCCAGCCTTAATCTGAGCACTAAGCCTGGCAGGCTAGGAAAGGAACTATACCATGCCACATGCCCTCAACATAGGTCCCATTTCCCATAACCCTGGACTGGTGGTTGTGGGGGTGTGGGAGGAGGAGGGTGGTTTAAGATACAGGGGGCCCCTTTATTTCTAACTGCCTCTAAGTAAATAAGGGTAACCACTTGCCAATCATATGGTGGCCTCCTGTGATCATGCCTGCCACGCACCCGCTGCTGGGTGCAGGAGTCTCGCTCTGTGATCACACTGTCTGGAGGACACTGCTTATCACTGATCCGGGTAAAGAGTCAATCAGTGGCTTATTACCACCTGATAACTAGGGATGATCGAACGGTTCGGGTCCACCATCGGTTCGGCCCGAACATTGGGTGTTCGAGGTTCGGCCGAATTTAGAACTTTTTGCCCAAAAAGTTCGGAATTCGGCAACCAGAACCGCCCAAAATGCAATGCTTCAGGAAATGGGCTTTAAAAGCCCGTGATTGGACCAGAACCATTAGCAAAAGCCAATTGAGGGGGCAGAAGAATGCTAGGAATGTGATTGGAGTGACTAGGGGGTCCCTAGACCAATCATTAGTGAATACGCCCCCCAGTATATAAGATCGCCCCCGCCATATTCCCAGCATTGTTATACTGGACATGGAAGAGAGTGGAAGCAGTTCTGTTAATTTTACTTTAAAAGTGTCATTTAGCTATTTTTAGTGTGAGGAAAGGGATATCTAGTGTAGTTAGAGTGCTCCTTTACACTTAAGTTAGCTTCAAAAATTTAGTTTCTGTAGGGAAAGTGTTAAGTGTCAGGGGACCGTAGTGTAGTGTAGGGTTAACTGACAGTGACTGCTATGGCAGGGTGACAAAACCCTTCCATAGCAGGGTGACCGCTATAGAGAAATGATCATTTCTCTGCTTCGGGACAGGAATGTGGCTTCTCACCAGCAAGCATTTTTTAATGCTGCAGGGGCTGCCACTGCCAGTGCTTTTTTGAGGACATGTTTGATGTCAGACATGACATCTGAATATGTGTATAGGGGGTATATATAGACATATATGTCTGAATATATACCCCTAGACATATATAGGTGTGATAGTAGCAGAAATAAATGCTTGCGCTAATGAAATCATTTACAGTAATATATTTCTGCTACTATCACACCTATATATGTCTAGGGGTATATATTCAGACATATATGCCTATATATACCCCCTATACACATGTTCAGATGTTTTGCCTGCCTCAAAAGAACCCCAAAAAATGCCAAAAAAACGCTAGTGTCAAAAAAAAAAATGCCCAGGTGTGTTTTTGCTGGCATTTTTTGGGGATTTTGGAGGCAGGCAAAACATCAGAACTTGTGCACAGTACCACTATACACAAGTTCAGATGTTTTGCCTGCCTCAAAAGAACCCCAAAAAATGCCAAAAAAAACGCTAGCGTCAAAAAATAAATGCCCAGGTGTGTTTTTGCTGGCATTTTTTGGGGGGTTTTGGAGGCAGGCAAAACATCAGAACTTGTGCACAGTACCACTATACACAAGTTCAGATGTTTTGCCTGCCTCAAAAGAACCCCAAAAAATGCCAAAAAAAACGCTAGCGTCAAAAAAAAAATGCCCAGGTGTGTTTTTGCTGGCATTTTTTGGGGGGTTTTGGAGGCAGGCAAAACATCAGAACTTGTGCACAGTACCACTATACACAAGTTCAGATGTTTTTCCTGACTGCAAAGAACCCAAAAAAATGCCTGCTATTAAACCGGCAAGGTGTTACAGCAGAGAAGCCATATTCCTGTGCTTAAAGTTTTCTAATACAAACGATCTTTTTTTTTATGGTTCTGGACATGCTACAGAGCTGAAACTTCACAGGTACACCTTTTAGACCCCCCAGACACAAAATCACACAAAAAAAAGTTCTTAAAAATTGTCATTTTTGATAAAAAAGCCAATTATTGAAAAATTAAAAAAAAAAAAAAAAAAAAAAGAGATTTTTTGATTTTTACTTTGGATTTAGTATCTGGGGGGTCTAAAAAGTGTACATGTGAAGTTTCAGCTCTGTAGCATGTCCAGAACCCCCCAAAAATTAGCATTTTCTTATAATTTTTATTAGAACAGGAATACGGCTTCTCTACGGCGCTTTTTCTTGCATTTATCGGGCATTTTTGGAGGCAGGCATGACTTTTTTTGGATTTAGTGTCTGGGGGGTCTAAAAAGTGTACCTGTGAAGTTTCAGCTCTGTAGCATGTCCAGAACCAGAAAAAAAGATAATTTTTCAGTAGAGCAGGGATGGTGGGACCCCTCTTTTACACTTATATGATCTTTTTTTGGGGTTCTGGACATGCTACAGAGCTGAAACTTCACAGGTACACCTTTTAGACCCCCCAGACACAAAATCACACAAAAAAAGTTCTTAAAAATTGTCATTTTTGATAAAAAAGCCAATTATTGAAAAATTAAAAAAAAAAAAAAAAAAGAGATTTTTTGATTTTTACTTTGGATTTAGTATCTGGGGGGTCTAAAAAGTGTACATGTGAAGTTTCAGCTCTGTAGCATGTCCATAACCAGAAAAAAAAAGATCGTTTGTATTAGAAAACTTTAAGCACAGGAATATGGCTTCTCTGCTGTAACACCTTGCCGGTTTAATAGCAGGCATTTTTTTGGGTTCTTTGCAGTCAGGAAAAACATCTGAACTTGTGTATAGTGGTACTGTGCACAAGTTCTGATGTTTTGCCTGCCTCCAAAATCCCCAAAAAATGCCAGCAAAAACACACCTGGGCATTTTTTTTTTGACGCTAGCGTTTTTTTTGGCATTTTTTGGGGTTCTTTTGAGGCAGGCAAAACATCTGAACATGTGTATAGGGTGTATATATAGGCATATATGTCTGAATATATACCCCTAGACATATATAGGTGTGATAGTAGCAGAAATATATTACTGTAAATGATTTCATTAGCGCAAGCATTTATTTCTGCTACTATCACACCTATATATGTCTAGGGGTATATATTCAGACATATATGTCTATATATCCCCCCTATACACATGTTCAGATGTTTTGCCTGCCTCAAAAGAACCCCAAAAAATGCCAAAAAAAAACGCTAGCGTCAAAAAAAAAAATGCCCAGGTGTGTTTTTGCTGGCATTTTTTGGGGAATTTTGGAGGCAGGCAAAACATCAGAACTTGTGCACAGTACTACTATACACAAGTTCAGATGTTTTTCCTGACTGCAAAGAACCCAAAAAAATGCCTGCTATTAAACCGGCAAGGTGTTACAGCAGAGAAGCCATATTCCTGTGCTTAAAGTTTTCTAATACAAACAATCTTTTTTTTTCTGGTTCTGGACATGCTACAGACCTGAAACTTCACATGCACACCTTTTAGACCCCCCAGATACTAAATCCAAAGTAAAAATCAAAAAATCTCTTTTTTTTTTTTTAATTTATCAATAATTGGCTTTTTTATCAAAAATGACAATTTTTAAGAACTTTTTTTGTGTGATTTTGTGTCTGGGGGGTCTAAAAGGTGTACCTGTGAAGTTTCAGCTCTGTAGCATGTCCAGAACCAGAAAAAAAGATCATATAGGTGTTAAAGTTAAAGGAGGCTCCCGAACCACATCCCTGTTCTACTGAAAAATTATCTTTTTTTTTTTCATGGTTCTGGACATGCTACAGAGCTGAAACTTCACATGCACACCTTTTAGACCCCCCAGATACTAAATCCAAAGTAAAAATCAAAAAAATCTCTTTTTTTTTTTTTTTTTTAATTTTTCAATAATTGGCTTTTTTATCAAAAATGACAATTTTTAAGAACTTTTTTTTGTGTGATTAATAGTTAATGGGGCATGACCCAGAACCCTAGGCACTTTTTAGGGGCATTTATTGGGTTTTAGGGCTTAAAAATGGTGTTTTTTGATTACAGAAGTTCGGGTCCCATTGATTTCAATGGGGTTCTGAAATCCGGGCCGAACTTTCGTGAAGTTCGGGTGTTCTGGTCGAACCGAACTTTTCAAAAGTTCGATCATCCCTACTGATAACCACATGTCCAACCACAGCTGATCACAGATGTAAATAGAAGCCTGTTTTCGGCGCTCCTTTCTTCATGCTGACAGCATGAGGAGAGGAGAAGAGAGCCGATAACCGGCTTCTCTAAAAGGGACATGTACACTAAAAAACAGGGCACTGATTATCAGTGTCCTAAATATCAGTGCAGTCCAAACAGTACCCACTAGTGCTGCCAATGTGTGCCCACAAGTGCTGCCAAAGTGTGCCCGCCAGTGCTGCCAATCAATGCCCACCATCCTGCCAATAAGTGCTTATCAGTGCTGCTAATCAGTGTCCATCAGTACCTCCTCATCAGTGTCACCTATTAGTGCCACCTATCAGTGCCCATCAGTGCCACCTATCAGTGCCTATCAGTGCTGCCTATCAGTGCCCATCAGTGCGGCCTATCAGTGCCACTTATCAGTGCCCATCAGTGCAGTCTTATCAGTGCCCACCAGTGCCTCCTCATCAGTGCCCACCAGTGCCACCTCATCAGTGCCCATCAATGCAGCCTATCAGTGTCCATCAATGCCCATCAGTGCTGCCAATAAGTGCTTTTCAGTGCTGCTAATCAGTGTCCATCAGTGTCTCCTCAGTGTCACCTATCAGTGCCACGTATCAGTGCCTATCAGTGCCACCTATCAGTGCTGCCTATCAATGCCCATCAGTGCAGCCTATCAGTGCAACCTATTAGTGCCCATCAGTGCAGCCTTATCAGTGCCCACCAGTGCCTCCTCATCAGTGCCCTTCAGTGCAGCCAATCAGTGTCCATCAATGCCCATCAGTGCTGCCTCATTAGTGCCCATCAGTACAGCCTATCAGTGCAGCCTCATCAGCACACATCAGTGTAGAAGAAAAATGACCTGTTTCCAAAATTTCTATAACAAATAATGAAACATTTTTTTTTCAAGTTTTCAGTCTTTTTTTAAATTTATTTAGCAAAACAAATTAAAAACCCAGTGATTACAAACCCCCAAAAAGAAGCCATATTTGTTTAAAAAAAAAATTATAAAAATTTAGTTTGGGTACAGTGTTGCATGACCATGCAATTGTCATTCAAAGTGTGACAGCGCTGAAAGCTGAAACTTGGCCTGGACAGGAAGGGGGTAAAAGTGCCCAGTAGGCAAGTTGGTAAATAGTAACCCTATTCATTCACAAAAATGTCAGTTGTAAATAAACTCACACACATCCTTTGTTAAAAAAAAAAAATAATAATCTGCCGGTGTCTATCACAACCATAGATTGTGGATGCTGTGATGTATTATAGCGGTAGTAATACCGCTATTATACATGACATTTGGCTCCCATGGAATGGGTAAACATTCGGGCATTCTTCCAAAAGCCTGAACAGCCAAAGTTTGCACCCGCATGCACACAAATGCCTACACAACCGTTGTGCCCCTAATGACATGAATGGGACTGCCTGCACAGGGATGCATGGAACACGTGAATTCCAGGGTGTACACCAAAGTACACTCGTGTGACTGAGGCCTACGTGCATAGGCGTGCGCACAGGGTGTGCCGGGTGTGCCTGGGCACACCCTAATCACCTAGTGCGCATTAGCATTATCGCTCTCTGTGCTGGCGGGGGGATGGGAAAGATCTCTTACCTGCTCAGCCATAAGAGAAGTGCTAAAGCACTTCTCTTTCATTGTGCCAGCAGGGAGATAAAGTCACCGGGGCCAAATACATGTAGACACACACACATGCATGTATGTTTGAGATTTGAGGTGCACACCCTAATGCAATAGGCTGCGCACACCTATGCTTACGTGTTAATCATTCACTTTATTTTTTAAAATAAAATATATCTGATTATCACTATTATTTATTAATATTATGCATTATTTTGGTTGACTTGTTAAATTTGGGATTCACAGGCCGTATCTTGTCATTTAAAGCAAACTTCAAAAACACTTTTTTATTTTAAATTCACAAACAAGCGAGCCCCTCATTGAAGACGCTGTTTGGTGTTTGTCTAATAATAAAAAAAAAGAAGGCACCCAGGCTTTAACCTTCCAATTGAGATGTCCCCTGCTCTTTCGCTGCCACCCAGTATAATGTCACTGGTGCCTCTGCGTGGGGGGAGAAGAAAGAAAGTGACAAACCCTTTGCTTTAATAACATTAGGAGATTAATTTGCCTTCAGAAAATACTGAGTCCCCGGATCACTGGCGTAGGCGTCCATGGGAACCAATTCGTTGAGCTAACAAAATGCCGAACGCCATTCAGCCGGTCGTGTGCAATGAAATTCCCTCTTTAGACAGTAAGTGCCGTGTTTGCCTACGCCTTGGTTGGCTGCGGATTGTTACCCCGGTCATGAATGTATATGCAGATTATGAGTCCGATTTGTGAGGATAATCCCCTAAGAAAACAGTTACAGTTAGTCTTTGAAGCTCTATAGACAGCAGTGCTCTTCATTGGTGTCGATGTGTCAGTGTGAGCCGTCTTTCTTTTCGCTGTGTGTACACACAGACAATAACTTTATTTACAGAGGATCCATCCTCTTCGCCCGCCTGGTCCCGGGGGGAACAAAGCGTGTGCACATCTGTCACCGACTGCTGTTGACAATCTCACAATCTCTGATTGCTTAGACAACAGATCATGATCCTGTTTCAAGTGATGGGAATTCACTATTCATGTGGAATATAACTTAGCCGTGTTAAATATACTGTATCCTGGGCCACAAAAGGCTGCTGTCCTAATGCGGGTGAATGCATTCAGGCGGTGTGTGCCCGGCAGGAGAGGGACGCGGTGATCCTTCGGCCGGCCTGGCGGAACAGGCCCCTCTCTTGTTCTCCAGCCTGCCTTTCACAGCCAAGTATGACCGCTTCTGACGCAACCCATCAATACTGATTGGGATGTCTATGGCTAGATGACACAACGCACACTACTGGGCCTTGTTTGGTTCTGTCGGTCCTGCCTTCCGTGTACATCATAGATCGTTTACTAAAACGCATATCATACCTAAAATATCATATATAGAAGCAGATTTATCTGTAGCACTACTCCCAAGGGAGCTGCTGAAGACGGGTTCCCCTGGGTTACCATTAGCAACAACAGAGCATTCAGACATGTTTCCAAGTGACTTTACCTCAGACAAGGACCAGTCCAGTTTCTTTGGTTTTTAGATTTTATTAGGAACTTGGATGAGTGGGATACTCCAACAGAACTAAACTATGCACAATATAGATAGAGGTATATAGGCGCTTAAGGATATAGGCAGTGATATAGCAGCAATAATGATAATAGATAATGAGAAAACAGCAATTAATGGTAATGTAGTTGCTGATGACAAAGGGGTAGGGGTGCACAGGGGGGATTAATAGTCCATGTGCATATCGATGGGTTGGGGGAGTAAATAAAGTCTTAAGAGAATTTGAGGGGGTCCGTAGGCAGGGTCCAGACCAATAACTGTGATGGATGGCAGCAACTCGGGGCCGGCTCTCAAGAAGAGTGAAGTCAGCTCTGGATAACAAGTAAAGGAAGAGCGCCTCTGAGTGCAAGGTAATAATTTATTGCAGCGATAAAAACATAGTAACTTATATTACAGTAAGGGTATAAGCATGTGTCCTGGTGCGGCAGCTCCAAGATTAAGTGGCGGGAGTCCGCAGGGTCCTGAGGAGCCTTAGGTGCAGACAGCCATGCCGGCTGGCTGTTTGTATCCGGCCGAACAGAGGACCGTGAGGCGGAGACTGAATGGCGTCTGACGTCAGGACTGGAAGTAGCAAGATGGCGGAAATGGCTTCACAACGCGTTTCAGAGTCTGCACTAAACCCGGATGGGCATGCGCACTCCTTTTTCAAGACCCGCCCAGTGCATATTTTTTTACCACTGATTACTGTAGTAATGTCACTGGTCCCCCCCCACAAGTGTCAAAAATGTCAGTCAGGGGTCCGATCTGTCCTCCGCAGTTGCAATAAATCGCAGATCGCCACCATTACTAGTTAAAAAAAAAAAAAATAAATTAAAATGACATAAATCTTATAAAAAAAACCCTAGTTTGTAGATGCGATTAATTTTGCGCAAACCACTCAAAATACGCATATTGGGATTTTTTTTACCAAAAATATGTAGCAGAGTGCAAATTGACCTAAAAGGATGAAAAAAAAATGATTTTTAATTTTTTTTTTGGGAATGTTATATAGCAGAAAGTGAAAAATATTTTTCAGAATTGTCGCTCTTTTTTTGTTTAAAGCACAAAAAATAAAAATCACACAGGTGATCAAATACTACCAAAAGAAAGCTCTATTTGTGGGAAAAAAATACATCAATTTTTTTTAGGTACAGCGTCGCCCGACCGCGCAATTGTCCGTTAAAATAACGCAGTGCCGAATCGCAAAAAATGCACTGGTCATTAAGGGGGCAAATTATTCCGGTCCAGAAGTGGTTAAAGTAGAAGTCCACCTTAACACTAAAATCCCTGCATCTACAGACATCCACGATCTAACACTAACCTATCTAACCCTGTGTAGCCCTGCCCCCTGGGGAGTGGCTAAGTGTATATACATCCTCCTCAATTCTGTTGCCCTGAACATTGCACATTTTCACTTAGGGGTGTACTCACTTTTGTTGCCAGCGGTTTAGACATTAATGGATGTGTGTTGACTTATTTTGAGGGAACAGCAAATTTACACTGTTATACAAGCTGTACACTCACTACTTTACATTGTAGCAAAGTGTAATTTCTTCAGTGTTGTCACATGAAAAGTTAGAATAAAATATTTACAAAAATGTGAGGGGTGTACTCACTTTTGTGAGATACTGTAACTGTGCACAGAAATAGTTCAGTTCTCAAACATCCATTGTAAATCTTCCAGTGTATGTGCTCATGCCACTACCACCCATCAAAATGGACGCTCACTAGACAGAAATGCTACAATAGACGTAGCCAGTATAACACAATCAAATGTGCCTCTATTGTCTGCATCATCCTGCGTCTTTTCTCTAGGGGATTCTTATACTAAGTAATGGATGCCCCTCACCAAAGGCGCAAACCAAGACCAATCGTAGTGCAATATGGTTTATTTATTATTGTCTCCTGGAAGATGTCCTGTTGGACGAAACGTGTTGGTGCGGAGCTTTCAAGCTGACATCACCCTTACTTTGGTCTACAGTGGCTTTTGACCTTAGTGTGCAACTATACATTGTGAATTCACTTTATAGCGCATTTATTTTATAGCGGTATTGTCTTGAATTACCTTTTATGATAAATAACCACAGTTTACATGATCTATATGCATTGTTTAGTATACTGTATATTTCGATTTTTTGGGGGGTTTTATTTGGCGCTGAAAATACTTACCCACATTATAAACAGATATTAAAATGCTTGCTTAGTTTTTTTTTTTAAATAATGATTTAAGGTAGTGTCCCATATTCAGGTAGTGTGCATTTTGGGATGTTATATCTTTGCACATGCGCTATGCTTTCCTAAGGGTCCATTTACACTAGCGCGACTTGTCAGGCGACTTGGTCGCCTGACAAGTTGCGGTCGGTCGTCTGCCATTGATTAGCACAGGACCCGTTCTAATAGAAGCGACACAAGTCGCTCCGACTTAGAAAAAGGGTCCTGTACTACTTTGGGGCGACCTGGAGGCGACTTGCATTGACTTCAATTATATGTGTGCACCGCGACTTCACAGGTCGCCCCAGCAAGTCGTGTCGCCCCTGTCTGAATGGGCTCTAAAGGTGGCACACGGCTGCCTACATCTACCTTTACCCTGTCATGCCTATGGGGGAGGGGGGGGGCTGTACTCAGCTCCAAGACATCCCAGGCACCAAAGATTACCATTGGGGTTACACTGCACAGAGAGGTGTGCACATGTGAGTGTAGTCTAAAAAACAAGTTATGTTCTGTAAAGACTTATACACATGTACATGCGCATAAATTTGCGCATGCATATACACATATAAAATTCTTGGCTGGAACAAGGGACACCTATTAATAAAAGTTTGTAGGCATAGGACACCCCCCCTGCCATGCCCCCTTAACCACTTTCAGACTGGAAGGATTTGCCCCCTTAATGACCAGGCCCTATTTTGCGATCCGGCACTACTTTAATGGACAATTGCGCAGTCGTGCGACGCTGTACCCAAATAAAATTGACGTCCTTTTTTTCCCACAAATAGAGCTTTCTTTTGGTGGTATTTGATCACCTGTGCGATTTTTATCTTTTGCGCTATAAACAAAAAAAGTGCGACAATTTTGAAAAAAAACAATATTTTTCACTTTCTTTTATATGACATTCTCAAAAAAATAATTTAAAAATCAAAATTTTTAAATATTTTAGGCCAATTTGTTTTCTGCTACATATTTTTGGTAAAAAAACAAAAATCGCAATAAGCGTATTTTGATTGGTTTGCGCAAAAGTTATCGCGTTTACTAACAAAGGGAAAGATTTATGTCATTTTTATTGTTTTTTTTTTTTTTTTTTACTAGTAATGGCGGCGATCTGCGATTTTTAGCGGGACTGTGACATTGCAGCAGACAGATTGGACCCCTAACTGACATTTTTGACACTTTTGGGGGTACCAGTGACATTACTACAGTAATCAGTGCTAAGAATATGCACTGTTACTGTAATAATGACACTGGCAGGGAAGGGGTTAACAGTATAGGTGATCAAGGGGTTAATTGTATGCCTGGTGCTTACTGACATGTGTGGGGGGAGGGGACTGAGTGACACAGGCACAGATCGCAGGTTCAGCTATGCTGAATCCTGTAATCTGTGACTGCCTGTATTCAATAATAATGACACTGGCAGGGAAGGGGTTAACATATAGGTGATCAAGGGGTTGAGTGATTCTAACTGTGGGGGGGGGGGGTGTATAGAAGGATCACAGGGACTCTGTGATCATTCCAGAGAGAAGAATGGTCAGCTGTGTTTACAACAGCCGACCATTCTTCTCTCTCAGCGGGGAGCGATTGCGGGTGTCAGGCGACAATCGGAGCCACCTGCCCCGTGCATCTACTTCCCCGCTGCCGAGTGGGGTCAAGAGCATGCCGGCGGCGGCGCACACTCGCCCCTTAGCTTCCTGTGCGTGACCAACGTAGACCAACGTCGGTTTGCGCAGGAGAGCCACCCTGCCACAGTAAAAAGGCGATGGGTGGTCGGGAAGAGGTTAACAGATAATTATACAAAAAAAAAAAAAAACTTATCCCCAAAAGTGCTTTTTTTTTACCACTGCTATTCCTTTATATTGGCTTTTGCAATTAACAAATGCAGTCATTTAGAATTTGGATGGCACTGGGAAACCCTTTTTGAAAGATACAAAGAGCATTTTATATACAACCATATAGATCAGACCAAAGTAAGGGGAAAAATGATTAGGAAAGAGGGACTTTGTTCAAAATCAGGGCCAGCCTCTTGAAATCAGGGACAGTTCCCATCCGTTCACGCCGGTTCCATTTGTCATGCGATTTGACAGTTCCAAGTCGCAACCCATTGTGGGCAATGGAACCATTCAAATTGCAGCGACTCATGTCGTAGCGACTCTGAAAAAGGTTCCTGCACTACTTTTTGCCAATTTCATTGCAACTTGCCCATGTGTAAAACGTTATTTTTTTATTTTTATTTTTTTTACGGCTCTGAATGCATCGCTGCATTACGGATCGTTTTGCAGACAGCAATGTACCTGTGTTTAAATCAGTAAAAAAATAAATAAAAATAAAGCTAAAAATGCAGCATTATTTCCCCTGTGTGCAGAAAGCCTCATATAGAAAAAAAACCGACACCTTTACAGATATCCCAAAAACCAGCTATATTCTTCTATTCTATACGCATTCAGTTTTGACAAAATCCCTGAACCTTTGAATCCTAAATCATCAGTGGTTATAAAACTCTTCTATAATTTTGTTTTCTGCTCAGTGGCCCATTGAAATGAAATCCTTGCGGTAACAGGACCCCCGAGATGAGTTTATTCTCCATCCCCTCCCCCGCTCTCCATTACACAATCCATGCTACACAGGGATGTCAGTTGGGGTCATCTTCCTCCATACAGGTAGGTGCAGGATGGGAAAAAATGGCTTTTGAGCCGTCTCCTCTGCACCTTGCCGTCACCAGTCACCCTAATTAACCTGCCAGGAGATCCCCTGGGAGCTGCCATAATTAAGCACAAGGGGTCCAAAGGACAATAATGCCATTTTGGAAAAAGGAGGGAAATTGCTAATTGGGTTGTATTTGATAAGAGACGGGAATACAACTTCAGTGTGAAGCTTTGCAATTTTTTTTAAAGTAATGTGTTATAAACGATTGGGCATAATTATAAATTATATAAAATAAAAGGACAGCATCACTCATAATTGATATTTTAGTTTTGCATGGTGGTGGTAGCAGGTGGAATCACGTTGTTCCTTTTTATACATCACAAGGACTATGGCGAGATAAATTCACCCCAATTCTGAACTTCAACCCACATCGGCCGCCATTACATTGCCATAGGAGGATGTCTTTGGCCTTAAAGTATATGTTACCCCAACATCTCATCTTCCTGATATGTGACTGTTGTAGCACGGACTTGTGTTAATAGGTATCCTGTTTTCTTTGTATTACTTTCCTTGTGTTTCTGCCAGTCCTTATGCTTTCCTATTTCAAACTGACCACACTAGGCATGATAACTCATCCATCCCAGTGTGGTTAGTCTGTGCTGGGAGAACAGCCTGCTTTTCCTCCAATGATCAAACTTGTGCTGGTGCGTCCCCCCCCCCCCCCTCCTGCACAGACATTACCTGAGAAGATCATTGTACTGCTGGTTCTCCACCCCCACCTCTCCAAGCCCCTAATGCAGCTGAGAATAGGGGTTATGTGATCACTTATAAAAAAAAAAATATAAAGGGTACTTATAATGTTTTTATATTTAGATAGATAGATAGATAGATAGATAGATAGATAGATAGATAGATAGATAGATAGATAGATAGATAGATAGATAGATAGATAGATAGATAGATAGATAGATAGATAGATAGATAGATAGATAGATAGATAGATATTTATATACTTTAAAGGACCCGGTTACCACATCCTACCCTACTAGTACATGTACTTAAGGCCGGCCATAGACAAAGCGGATTTCTTTCCTGCAACCAGACATTGTTGACAGGGGAATCCCTCCTGCAGAGCCATTGGTGTTGATTTACTAAAGGCACATAGACTGTGTACTGTGCAAAGTGCAGTTGCTCCAGAGCTTAGTAACCCGGATGGATAAAAATCAATGATTTAAAAAAAAAAATTATTTAAATTGGATTTATATAATTTTTATCAGATTTATTTAATTAAAATGCATTTATAGTAGAAATCTATCTAAAGATAGTTTTCTATTTAAGATACATTATAAATTTAGTTTATTCAGCATGAAATGGAGCTTAGTTATGTAGCATGAGGCTGTATATTCTGCAATATTTACATTTTTTGGAAAAATCCTTCAATGAATCCAAGCTCTACAAGCTGAGATAACATGCACTGCATTGATGCATTCACACAATTTCACACTAAACTATCAGCGAGAATGAATCCTTACATTTAAAGATCACCTGTCATTTCAGATCCATCATGGCAGCGCCTGTTAGCGGGCATCCAATCACCTGCTGCCGTCACCTTGTTGTGTCACTGCTGCATCACCAGCCGTCCTATTAAAGTGAATGGGACTGTCGGTGAGCCAACAGCGGGTCAGAGGAGGAGCCACTGCGGGACAGAGATGACAGCTGCTCTGTGGCAGGACGGCCCTCCTGCATGAAAAAAACGCAGGTCTACATCGGTCGCGCGCCTGTGTTGTAAACACAGCTGACCGTTCTTCCCTCTGGAAAGATCACAGAGCTCCTGTGATCCTTCTATATAGGGTCATATGTCTCTGTGATCATTTCACAAGCCCTGCCCCCCGCAGTTAGAACCACGCCCACATTTAACCCCTTGATCACCCACAGGGTTAACCCCTTCCCTGTCAGTGTCATTATTACAGTAACAGTGCATATTTTTAGCACTGATTACTGTAGTAATGTCACTGGTCCCCCCAAAAGTGTCAAAAAATGTCAGTTAGGGGTCCGATCTGTCCACTGCAATGTCGCAGTACCGCTAAAAAATCGCAGATCGTCGCCATTACTAGTAAAAAAAAAAAAAAACAATAAAAATGACATAAATCTTTCCCGTAGTTAGTAGACGTGATAATTTTTGCGCAAACCAATCAATACACTTATTGCTATTTTTTTTCCCAAAAATATGTAGCAGAAAACAAATTGGCCTAAAATGTTAAAAAATTTTGATTTTTAAATTATTTTTTTGGGGAATGTTATATAGCAGAATGTGAAAAATATTGTTTTTTTTTTTTTTTTTTTCAGAATTGTCGCTATTTTTTTTGTTTATAGCGCAAAAAATAAAAATTGCACCAAAAGAAAGCTCTATTTGTGGGAAAAAAGGAAATCAGTTTTATTTGGGTACAGCGTCGCACGACCGCGCAATTGTCCATAAATTAACGCAGTGCCGAATCGCAAAAAATGGCCTGGTCATTAACCTTCCTAGCGGTATTCCCGAGTGTGACTCGGGGTTAGATTTTAGAGCCAAAAGCGGTAACCCCGAGCCACACTTGGGGTAGCGCTAGGAAGATCGCTGGATCCTGGTAGAGGTTTTACTTACCTTTTCTCCGGGATCCAGCGAAGAATGCGGGCGGTATGCGGCGGCAGAGCTTCCTCCCGATCGTCTGCGAGCCCCGGCTTCCGTCTCCGGCGACGCGACGTCCGCCGGGGGGTGGAACCGGCGGCAAATTCAAATGTAAAACACACCAAACACACTGATACCATTCAAAATAAAAAAAATTCACATTACATTGCCCCCCAGTGCCCTTTCCTGCAGTTTTACTGTACTTTTTATGTAAATATATATATATATATATATATATATATATATACATATATATATATATATATATATATATATGTATATACATGTATATATATATATACGTAATTCTTGTGAATGAGCAGCCCAAACCAACTGTATACATTTTATATATATATATATATATATATATATATATATATATATATATATATATATATATATATATATATATATATATATTATATATATATAATAAATGTATACAGTTGATTTGGGCTGCTCATTCACAAGAATTACATGCAAAATAATTGTACCGCTTTCAGCACCTAAAATCCAAAAGAATCATACCGCCAGGGAGGTTAAGGGGGAAAATCTTCCGGTCCAGAAGTGGTTAAAAATGATGATTTAAATTGAGTTGATTTAAATTAAGCCTTTTTTCTAGTTATTTAAATTATGATTTCAATCAACTTGATTTAAAAAAATCCACCCTGATAGTAAATGATATAAAGGTTCACTTTACAAAGATCGCACAATCACGTGCAAGGAAAAAAAAAAACTGCATTTTTGCTTGCAGATGATTGGATGATGGAAGTCAGCAGACAACAGACAGCAGCATTGTCAGTCTGAGGGAAGGGGAGTGTTATGTATACTAGCAGATTTAGATGCACTAACAAATTAAAGCCAGACTCCAGCTCACATTGCATATACACAAGTAGTTACAGCAACAGTTTTTTTGTTTTTTGGATAAAGGATTTACGCAAACAAATAAAAGCTGATCATTTTAGGCACCCCTGCCAGTTTTACATGTTTTGTCTCATCCCTGTAACTGATACGTTTGGAGGAGAGTTTATTGAAAAAAAAACAACAGACTTACTGGCCAGATAAATATAGATAAAAGAATGCCTAAAAAATAAAACAAATGCAGCAACCACCAGTGCCGGGACAAGGTCATCCAGCGCCCAGGGCAAGGATGCCAAACTGGGCCCCCCCCTTACCTTAGGGTTAGAATCAAGGCACCCCTCTATCCCTGCAGTAAACCATTGTGCCTAGGGCAGCTTCTCCCTCCTGCCCACCCCTTGTCCCAGCCCTGGCCACCACATTTAAGAGTTGTAAAAAGTTGTTTGCATGGTGATCACAGACATCATGTCAGAGTCTGCTGAGGATTTTATTATGGAGGGAAGGTGAAAAGAGAGGGAAAATAACGGATGCCGGAGAATGTGGAGGGAATGAAACCCAATATTCCCCGACATGTGCACAGACCAATCATTCCTCCAAGCACCAGCTAATTGTACTTTGCTACACTGTGCCGGAGAGATACCTGTGCCAGATGGCATGTTACTGGGGAGGTGGCAGCTTGTCAGCTATATCTATACAGTATATTGTAGCTCTCTTTATGTACAATCAACCTGGAGGCTTTTGCAGCCAATATGGTGGGCTGTGCCGAAGAGGACCTGTGCCTCTCGTGGTACATCAACCTAGGGGTGCCAACTCATCCCTTTAAACCAGGACACATAATATTTACACTGGTTCTGAGGCTGATATAATACACATAAGGCACTAATGCCTCCTTTCCAGTGAGCGGTACGGTTTGGTTCGGTTTGATTCGGTACGCAATTTTTGCCGTTTCCATTGTCAAAAGTTGTGAAGGGTACCCTAATTCCGAACCGTACCATACCACTTTTTTGGGACCCTTTATTTCGGGTACCAAGCACATAAGTACCGTACCAACAGGGTGGAGCAATACTGTTGTGGTACTGTTTTTGCTGAGGTACTGTTGGTGGTGGAAACACAAGCCCGATCAAGGTGACCGTTCTGAACCTTACTGAACTGTACCGAACCGAACCGTACTGAACTGTACCGAACCGAACCGTACTGAACTGTGCCGAGCCGAACCGTACTGAACTGTACCGAACCGAACCGTACTGAACTGTACCGAACCGAACCGTACTGAACTGTGCCGAGCCGAACCGTACTGAACTGTACCGGACCGAACCGTACTGAACTGTACCGGACCGAACCGTACTGAACTGTACCGAACCGAACCGTACTGAACTGTGCCGAGCCGAACCGTACTGAACTGTACCGGACCAAACCGTACTGAACTGTACCGGACCGAACCGTACTGAACTGTACCGAACTGAACCGTACTGAACTGTACCGAACCGAACCGTACTGAACTGTACCTTACCGAACCGTACTGAACTGTACCGAACCGAACCGTACTGAACTGTACCGAACCGAACCGAACCGTACTGAACTGTACCGAACCGAACTGTACTGAACTGTACCGAACCGTACTGAACTGTACCGGACCGAACCGTACTGAACTGTACCGAATCGAACCGTACTGAACTGTACCGAACCGAACTGTACTGAACTGTACCGAACCGTACTGAACTGTATCGGACCGAACAGTACTGAACTGTACCGAACCGCACTGAACTGTACCGGACCGAACCGTACTGAACTGTACCGGACTGAACCGTACTGAACTGTACCGAACCGAACCGTACTGAACTGTACCGGACCGAACCGTACTGAACTGTACCGAACCGTACTGAACTGTAGCGAACCGAACCGTACTGCTCAGTGCAAACGAGGCATTAGTGAGTTTAATTACCACCCTAACCAGTTCTGGACCGGAAGGTTTTCCCCCTTTAATGACCAGGCCATTGTTTGCGATTCAGCACTACTTTACTTTAATGGACAATTGCGCGATTGTGCAAAGCTGTACCTAAATAAGGTTGATGTCCTTTTTTCCCACAAATAGAGCTTTCTTTTGGTGGGATTTGATCACCTGTGTGATTTTTATTTATTGCGCTATAAACAAAAAAACAGCGACAATTCTAAAAAAAATATATATGTATTTTTCACATTCTGCTATTTAGCATTCCCCCCCCCCCCCCCCCCCCAAAAAAAAAAAAAAAGTAAAAATCAATTTTTGTTCATCCCTTTAGGCCAATTTGTATTCTGCTACATATTTTTGGTAAAAGTGCATTTTGATTGGTTTGCACAAAGGTTATTGCGTCTACTAACTACAGGGAAAGATTTATGTCATTTTTATTTTTTAGGTTTTTTTTACTAATAATGGCGGCGATCAGCGATTTTTAGATTGGACCCCTAACTGACACTTTTGACACTTTTGGGGGGGCCAGTGACATTACTACAGTAATCAGTGCTAAAAATATGCACTGTTACTGTAATAATGACACTGGCAGGGAGGAGGTTAACCTAGGGGCAATCAAAGGGTTAAGTGTGAGCCTAGGGGGGTGTTTTCTAACTGTATGGGGGAGGGACTTGTTAAATGAACACAGAGACCTGTGAACCTATATAGAAGGATCACAGGCACTCTGTGATCATTTCAGAGAGAACGGTCAGCTGTGTTCTCTCTCAGCGGGAAGCGATTGCGGGTGCCCGGGGGCAATCGCTATAGCCGGCCCTGTGGATCGGCATCCTGGCTGCCTACTAAGGACGGGCGCTCGCCCCCAGGAGCACTCCCGCGAACCGAAGTACCCATACGACGGTTCACGCAGCCGAGCCAGCCTGCCGCAGTATATCTGCGGTTGACGGACGGCAAGCAATTAATCAGCCACAGAATCTGTGTAATTCATGTGTGTCCTGGTTTAAAGGGATGAGGTGGCAACCCTACATCAACCTCATATTACATTTTCAAAAAAATTGAATTTTAAGTTAAAATTTCTTTGCACAGCACATAGCACTTTATTCACATGATTACTGGGGTGTTGGTCCTTGGATTCGCCCTGACAGTCCTGGAGGGAGGGGGGAGAAAGTGTCCCCTATGGTCAGGTTCTCCTTGCTTCAGCAGGTCCCATGAAGAATGGGGTCAGCCTGGTCTTTCCCTGGTGGACCCAGAGTACTCTGTCCTCATCAAGAACCTTGCACCCCAGAGGTTCAGAGTTAGGGTCCTTTATCTTTGGAAGAGGCTCATGTGTTACACCCTGTGCACTTCTTTTTGTGCGCTCACATATTTTTTGCACATGGTGTTAGCGTCACTGCACCATGGGGTAAAGATAAAAAACAAATTAATCGCTTCCAGACCGTCCCACACACATATACTGCTGCAGGGCGGCCCTTTAGCGCAAAATTGCGTACCTTTTTGTCTCTGGACCTGTGGCGCACATGCACACTGCCGGCAAACCACTCCCACTGTGATTGGACACGGCGTGAGCCAATCAGTGAGTCCGGCAGACATGATATTTGCCGGCACCCGCCGATCGTTCCCGAGAGAGGCAGAACGGCACTCTGCCTATGTAAACAAGGAAGATCCCCATTCTGTCAAAGGGGAAGATGGAGATCCTGTGGTTCTGCTAAGCTAATCTCTTTCTTCCCCCAGTCAAAGCACCTCCCACACAGTTAGAAAGCACTCCCAGTGAACACAATGAATTCTTTGATCCATCCTGATGTTAACCCCTTCCATGCCAGTGTCATTAGTACAGTGACAGTGCGTTTTTTTTAGCACTGATCACTGTATTGGTGTCACTGGTCCCTAAAAAGTGTCACTTAGGGGGTTATTTACTATAGACAAATCCACTGTGCACTACAAGTGCATGTGGAAGTGCAGTCGCTGTAGTTTTGAGGGGGGACATGCAATGCAAGGACAGTAAAAAAACAGCATTTTTGCTTGCACATGATCAGATGATAGAAATCAGTAAAAAAAAAAAAAAAAAAAAAATTCCATAAATCTATCCCAAAGTTTGTAGACGCTATATCTTTTGCACACCAATCAATATACGCTTATTGGGATTTTTTTTTTTTAACCAAAAATGTAACCAAAGATTTTTTTTTTTAACCAAAATTTTTAGCAGATTACATACTAAAATGATCAAGAAATTTAATGTTTTACATTTTGTTATTGGGTATGTTTTATAGCAGAAAATAAAAAATATTGGGTTTTTTTTTTTTTTTTTCATCATTGTCTGTCTTTATTTATAGCCCAAAAAATAAAAAAATGGGGAGGTTCAAATACCACTAAAAGAAAGCTCTATTGGTGGGAAAAAAAAGGACATCGATTTTATTTTGGATACAGAGTCGCACGACTGCGCAATTGTCTGCTAATGTAACGTAGTGCTATATCACACAAAATGGCCTGGTCATGAAGGGGGGTAAACCTTCCAGAGCTGAAGGGGTTAAAGTGGTTATAAATGCATTGAATGCAGTAAGATAAAACAAACCTTATGCCTTTACAATCCCGTTAACCACTTAACGCAAATCGACGTAGGTCTACGTCGGCTGCATTTAAGTGGTTGTACCGGGGTGAGGCCTGCAGCTAGAGGCATCTCCCCGGTACCGTTTTTTAGAGCCGGCGGTCGGCTTTCCGGCAGTAATGACCGATGCGGCTTGGGAGCCACTCGATCGTTACCCTAGAGCAGAAGGGGATGCCCCCCCTCCCACCGCCTTCCGCAGCTCTGCCCGGGTCTACCGAGTCTCTGTAGTAGAGTCAATATAATACAAATAATTGCTGAGCACTGACTGCAAATAGAAAATCTATTTCTAATGGTCCTACAGCCTGAGATCCAGGGCCGCTGATAGGGGGGGGACCACCAGCCCTCTTGTAGGGGGCCCGAGCACACAGGGGGGCCCACACAGAGAGGGGGATTAGTGATGGACAACAAATACAGAAATCTTCCTCCAGCACCTGAATCTGATCTGTCCCTCTCCCTGCTATCAGCTTTTATCTGTTGAGAAAGAGACAGTTGTCCCTCACTAATCCCCCTCCCTTGTGTGCCCCCCTCCCAGCACTTATCTCTGCTCAGGAGTTTATTTGTAACTTTGTTTCTCTCTCTCTGTCTCTCTGATCACGGAGCTCCAACTGCCCAGCCTGTATAATTTTCTCATCTCATCTTCTTTTTTATTTAACATAGTTTTTTTTTTAGATTTAGCAGGAATTATGCGAGTTATGTTATATTTGTGTCTGATAATAGTGATTTTGTTGTAATTTTAGCTAAATATATCTTTAATATTTTCTTGGGGGGGCCCTGCCAGGTCGTCTGTACGGGGCCCCGTGATTTCTAACAGCAGCCCTGCTGAGATCCATCTGTACATATAGGAGATGGAAGTGTTTGCCCTCTAGCTGGGTTCCCCCTCCCGGAGGAGTAATTCCTTGCACTAGTTGAACCCTCTGTACATTGGGAGGGGTGGATAGTTGGGAGCTGTCCATGGTGTTTCAGGAAAACTTTAAATTCCCTAATGAAGTCAGAGAAGACTTTGCGGAGGGATTTGAAGTATTGTAAAATATGTATTAGCTGGTAAACTAAGACTTTATTTCCAATAATTATAACTCTGTCACCCTATGGACTTATTATGTCTAAGAGACAAATAGAATATAGATTACACAATAAAAAGAAACGGTAGATTGACGATGTAGCATCTTATGCCTGATATGCTATTTTATTTATTTCAGGTACTTATATAGTGCCATCAATTTACGCAGCACTTTACATATACCGTACATTGCACATTCACATCAGTCCCTGCCCCAAGGAGCTTACAATCTAAGGTCCCTAACTCACATTCATACATACTGTACACATGCTAAGACCAATTTAGACAGGAGCCAATAACCTACCTGCAATGTCTTTGGAGTGTGGGAGGAAACTGGAGTACCCGGAGGAAACTCATGCAAGCACAGGGAGAACATGCAAACTCCAGGCAGGTAGTGGTAATGGGAAGGCTCTGATTTTTTAGGGGGATTCTGATGTGATGGGGAGGACTGTGTGTTGTTGGGAAGGCTCTAAATATAAAGGGAGACTCTGATGTAATGGGGGGGATTCTGTGGTGATGGGGAGGCTCTGATGTGATAGGGGGACTGTGTGGTGGTGAGGAGGCTCTGATGTGATGAGGGACTCTGATGTGATGGGGGGGGGGGGGACTCTGTTTTGATGGGGAGGCTGTGATGTTATGGGGGGATTCTGATATGATGGGGGGGGGGGATTCTGTGGTGATGGGCAAGCTCTGATGTGATAGGGGGACTGTGTAGTGGTGAGGAGTCTCTGATGTTATCGGGGGGACTCTGTGTTGATGGGGAGGCACTGATGTGATAGGGGGGACTGTGTGGTAAAGTGGAGGCTCTGATGTTATTGGGGGACTCTAATGTAATGGGTGGACTCTTTAGTAATGGGGAGGCTGTGATGTAATTGGGGACTCTGATATGATGGGGGGGGTCTGTGGTAATGGGAAGGCTCTGATGTGATAGGGAGATTGTGTAGTGGTGAGGAGGCTCTGATGTTATTGGGGGACTCTGATGTGATGGGGGACTCTGTGGTGATGGGGGCTGTGATGTTATGGGGAGATTCTGATATGATGGGGGGATTCTGTGGTGATGGGGAAGCTCTGATGTGATAGGGGGACTGTGTAGTGGTGAGGAGGCTCTGATGTTATTGGGGGACTCTCATGTGATGGGGGACTCTGTGGTGATGGGGAGGCTGTGATGTTATGCAGGGTTTCTGATATGATGGGGGGATTCTGTGGTGATGGGGAAGCTCTGATGCGATAGGGGGACTGTGTAGGGGTGAGTAGGCTTTAATGTTATTGGGGGACTCTGATGTGATAAAGGGACTTTGTGGTGATGGGGAGGCTCTGATGTGATGGGGAGGACTGTGTAGTGATGTGGAGGCTCTGATGTTATTGGGGGACTCTGATGTAGTGAGTGGACTCTGTAGTGATGGGGGGGCTATGATGTTATGGGGGTGGGACAGTGTGGTGATGAGAAGACTCTAATGTTATGGGGGGACTCTATGGTGATATGGAGCCTCTGATGTTATTGGGGGACTCTGATGTGATAAGGGGACTTTGTGGTGATGGGGAGGCTCTGATGTGATAGGGGAACTGTGTGGTGAGGTGGAGGCTCTGATGTTATTGGGGGACTCTGATTTATTGGGTGGACTATGTAGTTATGGGGAGGCTATGATGTTATGGGGGGGACTCTGATATGATGGGGGCATTCTATGGTGATAGGGAAGCTCTGATGTGATGGGGGGGGGGGCAATATGGTGATGAGAAGGCTCTGATGTTATGGGGGGACTCTATGGTGATAAGGAGCCTCTGATGTTATGGGGGGTATCTGACAACCCCTCCCTCCCCGCACTCTAGTGGTGGAATGTTCCTGACATCATCACACCCATATCTGGCTCTAGACATAAAGACGTCAGGAACAGTCCACTGCTAGACATGGGGAGATATGTTTCCTGGAGGATCAGGCTTTGTGTTCACCCCTAGACCAAACAAGCAAATACCCCATGCAGTTCAGGCACAGCCCTACTGCACAAGAGAAAAAATATTTTGACCAAAGTTGGGCTTTAAATTTCACTCCAAAAACATAAATCAATAGAAAACACATTTCCCAGCTACATGATTATCAGTAGAAAGAAAACCTCCTTTACTCACATGGTTTATCTATAACAGACCGACATTCTCAACAAGGATTCTATGAAACCCTAGAGGTCCTTCAGAGGTTACCAGGGGTTCCCTGAGCTTTGGCCTCATAACCTCCCATTTGATGGATCTGGCATAGTTCCAGGGCCAATGCTACTTTAAGGGTGGCATTCCAATCAGCACTATAATGGGGTCATTCTTTCCACTGACCCCCAATGTAAGGGACAGTTTCCCACTGACCCCCAATGTAAGGGACAGTTTCCCACTGACCCCCAATGTAAGGGACAGTTTCCCACTGACCCCCAATGTAAGGGACAGTTTCCCACTGACCTCAATGTATTCGTATTAGCAGAGGTTCCCCTAGACCTAAAATGTTTCCAAGGGTTCCTTGGGGGTACAAAGGTTGAGAAAGGCTGATTAAAAGACTAGGCAAAAATGACATGGTCTCTGGCAAGCATCAATGGTGTTTTTGTCACAAGAAAAGATCCAAAATAGTTGAAAGGATCTTCCATAACCAGAAGCCATTTAAAGCCCATTTCAACTTTACAAAACCATCAAACTCCACCCTAACTGCACCCGTCCCTTTGACTCCAATGCCAAAACATTTGAGGAAACGAAAAACGATCCACCTTGTACTCATCTAACATCAGCAGAGTAAATTATGATTGCTGGTGTCTTTTTCGCATTTTTAATGAAATTATGTGGAATGTAGGGCAAGACGTGATTTGTCTGTTCCCCGGGCTCAAGAGCGCTGACTCTGAGTTCCAGAAGAGTGTAAGGGCTCTTTCACACGGGTGATCCGATCAGATCCGCCTGTCAGTTTTTTAGGCGGATCTGATCGGATCCTCCATGCAGCTCTATGGGGCAGCAGATGTCAGCGACGACACCTCCGCTGACACCCGCTGCCATCCGTATCCGATCCTGTGCGTGAAATCCGGACGGATGGAAACCCTATTTTTCCATCCATCCAGGGATCGGATCGGATGAGAACGGACAAGCGGTCCGCTCTCATCTGATCCCCCATAGAGAGCAGCGGGAGCTGTGACACCTCCCTCTCCACACAGCAAGCAGAGACGGAGCTGTCATCCGCCGGCTCAGCGGGGATCGGCGGATCGATCCCCACTGAGCAGCACGGATCCGCCTACGGAGGCGGACCGTGTGAAAGAGCCCTAAGAGAGGAGTCTGGGAGTTGTGTAAACCCCAAAAGGAATTTTTCCAGGCTCCCTTTGAGACTCTTTGCTACAATATACAATATATCAGTCATAGCTTTATAACCACAACCTGTCAAGGCGTGAAATCCAGTAGACATCTAAAGGTATGCTATGGTATCTGATACCAATCCATTAGTAGTAGATCCATTATGTTCTGTAAATTTCCTGAAAGTAGACTTGTTTCTCTAATCTCCAGCACATCCCAAGATGCTCGATTTGATTGAGATCTGGAGAATTTGTGGGCCAAGGGAACACATCAAACTTGTGTTCCTTAAACCATTCTTGAATTCATCAGACCAGGCCACCTTCTTCCATTGCTCCTTGGTCCAGTTCTGATGCCTTCACATGTAGGCATTTTTGGCTGTGGACATGGGTCACCATGGGCACCTTGACTGGTCTGTGGCTGTGCAGCCCCCATACGCAACAACTGTTATGTGCTGTGTGTTCTGACACCTTTCTATCGGATTAAGCATTAACTTTTGTTCAGCTACAGTAGCTCTTCTATTGGATCACACTCCTCACGTGCATTAACCGCTTAACGATCGCCCGCCGCAGTTATACTGTGGCAGACAGCTGCTCCTGCACAAACCGCCGTAGGTATACTGTCGCCTGCAGTTGGGGGGCGAGCGCGGGGATCCCGATGCACGGGGCAGGTGGCTCCGATTGCCGCCTGACACCCGCGATCGTTCCCTGCTGAGAGAGAAGGACAGTTGGCTGTTGTAAACACAGCTGACCGTTCTTCTCTCTGGAATGATCACAGAGCCCCTGTGATCCTTCTCTGGTCTGACTAAACAAAGATTGAACTTTTTGGCCTGAATGGCAAGTGGCATGTCTGGAGGAAACCAGGCACCGCTCATCACCTGGCCAATGCCATCCCTACAGTGAAGCATGGTGGTGGCAGTATCCAGCTGTGGGGATGTTTTTTCAGTGGCAGGAACTGGAAGACTAGTCAGGAGCAAGGGAAAGGTGAATACAGCAATGTACAGAGACTTCCTTGATGAAAACCTGCTCCAGAGCGCTCTGGACCTCAGACTCGGGCGAAGGTTCATCTTCCAACAGGACGAAGATCCTAAGCACACAGCCAAGATAACAAAGGAGTGGCTACGGGACAACTCTGTGAATGTCCTTGTCTCCTTGAGTGGCCCAGCCAGAGCCCAGACTTGAACCCTATTGATCATCTCTGGAGAGATCTGAAAATGTCTGAGCACCGACACTTCTCATCTAACCTGATGGAGCTTGAGAGGTCCTGCAAAGAAGAATGGGAGAGACTGCCCAAAAATAGGTGTGCCAAGCTTGTAGCATCATACTCAAAAAGACTTGAGGATGTAATTGGTGCCTCAACAAAGTATTGAGCAAAGGATGTGAATACTTATGTACCTGGGATTTTTTTCATTTTGTATTTTTAATAAATTTGCAAAGATTTCCAACTTCCTTCAGGTTATAATGATAGGGTAATGTTTGCAGAATTTTTAGGGAAATAATGAAGGTAATCCATTTTGAAATAAAGCTGTAACATAAAATGTGGAAGACGTGATACGATGTGAATACTTTCTGGATGCACTGTGTGTATATACATATATATATGTATATATATATATATATATATATATATATATATATATATATATATATATATATATATATATAAATGTCAGTTTCTTTATATGAGAATAAAAACATTAAAACACAACTGTGTTGGTGAAGCAGTTATTGTGCCTGTGTCTTTGTTCCTCCAGGGAGAATTAGAAGGAAAGGATTGGAAATGAAACCTTCTGAGCAGCAGCTTCAATACCTGCAAATCCTGCCACATTACAATGGGATTAAAGGCTGGCCCCCCCTCCCATCTCTCCACCTGTTGTGTGTTGTGCCATGGCCCAGCCCTCTGGGCAAACCTCTGCCCCCTTTAAGCCAGTGCTGTGCATTGCTGAGGCTTCTCCTCTTCTGGCTGATGTGTTTGTAGCTGACTCCTGGCTAATTACTGAATGTAAAAGACACAACGAATGTTTCCTAATTAGTGCCCCCTAATTCTCACCTGCTCCTACCCTCCTACTATCTTGCCCCATAGCCATTCTGATTGGTAAAGCCGGCCTGCTTGTATCTCTAGCTTAGTGATGGGTATTATGCTGGAGAATAAGTGACAACTGTGAAGGTAGGAGAAGACAGGGAGGAATTCTTAACAGATTGGAGAAACAACGACAGAACAACTAAATAATTCCACAAAAATATTGGATATATAAATCCTGATTTTATAAGAATTTCACATTTTAGTTTTTTTTTTACAATTTAGGCTCTTCACATCCAGTTGAAGCTTACATTTTGTTAAAGCAGTATTACACCCAAAAGCAAACATTTAATATATTGCAGCTTACCAATTCTTTTTCAGACTTTCTTTCTAATATTTTCACCTGTTGATCCTGCCAGTAAGTCTGTTGTTTTTCAAAAGAACACGCTCTCTTGCAACTGTAGCAGTTAGAGGATGAGACAAACAATTTACTGCTGAAAAAAAAACGGTTTGCTGTAACTGATTATAAAGTGTGACCTGGAGTTTGACTTTGATTTGTTAGTATATCTAAATATGCTAGTAGAGTTGAGCGGACACCTGGATGTCCGTGTTTGGTGGGTTCGGCCGAACTTGAAAAAAAAGTCCGGGTCCGTGACCCGGACTTTTTCCGAACTTTACCCGGACACCGAACCCCATTGAAGTCAATGGGGACCCGAACTTTTAGGTACTAAAATGGCTCTAAAAAAACAATGGAAAGGGCTAGAGTGCTGCAAATGGCAGCAAAATGTAGTTAAGAGCATGGCAAGTGCTCTTAAAAAAATCCCCCTTTATATTTGTAATTTTTAAATAGCAGATTAGAACTGCACTCTGTAGTAAAATATAGCTGAAAGCTGCACACAACAGACTGATAAAAATATATTTTTTTCTCCCTCCTCCTCCTCAGTGGTCTCAAGTGAGGGCAAAAAGATCGTTCACTGCACCACCCCCCACACAGCAAAATCGATGTAGATCGCTAACGGACGATTGTTCTGTCCTGTGTCTCCTAATCTCTCCCTGCCTACTCTCTCCAGCCTGTCCCTAAAATGCTCAAATATCTTTCCCTGCCTACACTCCGACCTGTCCCTGCATTCTTTTCGGGCACAATGTTTTTTTTCCCTGTCTGTCCCTAACCAGCAGCAGCCAGCACCATTATGATGTGTGCTCTCTCCCTACACTACAGCAGACTGATGCACCGCGCTGTGTCTCTCGAGCTTATAAAGACCTGGGTCACATGCTTTAGATGGCCAATCACAGCTACTAATACATTAGTAGGCATGGCTGGGATGGCTTAAGGCACACCAGTTAAACGCTTGTTGATTGGCTGTTGAAAGCCCGCCATTAAAACCGCGCCATTACATACAAAACAGGAAATAAAATTACCGAACACGGATTTTAAACCCGAACATACAGTAAAGTTTTCGGGTCCGTGTCCGGGTAACAAAAATCCAATTATCCGGTACGGACCCGAACAATACAGTCCGTGTTCGCTCAACACTATATGCTAGTACATCTAACACTCCCCTTTTCCCAGACTAATAATGCTGCTGCCCAACATATGTACCTTTTTCTGGGGTATACCTACAGTGGATATAAAAAGTCTACACACCCCTGTTAAAGAGGAAGTAAATTTCCTCTGCAAACATTTACCTATAGGTAAGCTTATAATGAGGCTTTCCTATAGGTAGTGAAAATATCTCCTTAACGTGTACTGCTTAGGAGATATTTACATTACATGCAGCCAGTGACATTACATAAATGTATAGAAATTCATTAAAATAGAGTAGACATGTAACTAATAATTAAATTAAATTAAATTAAATTAAATAATATAATATAATATATACAAATTTTTGGTGGACAATCAGCAATATATATAAAAGAAAGATATATCCAAAAGAAAGATAGATCCTGCTTTCTCTCTTTCTTTTATATATATTGCTGATTGTGCCCAAAAAAATCAGTACACCTTATATTATATTATTTTATTTAATTTAATTATTAGTTTACTCTATTTTAGCGAATTACTATATATTTATTTAGACTTGTTTCTGTATCTGTCCATATTATTGCAAAATGCACTTTATTTATGGCCGTCGTTTTTTTTCCCCCGGCTACTGCCGTCAGCAGTGTGGTACGAGATGGAAGGTAGGCGATGTCAGCGTGCTGAGCCTTGTGATCCCCCGATACCGCTGCCCCTACTTAAGTGGGGTACGCACTAGTAGAAAATCTGCTGAAAATTCCCATCCGAGGTAAAATCGTACGATTTTCGCCTAGTGTGTTCACAACTTTCAGCAGCCGACGCCGACATTTTCCACGAGGGACAAACACCAAAATTTTTATCGTCTGTCCCCAGACGACCAATTTTCGTTTAATGTGTATGCAGTACGTCCGTGAAAAATCGGATACGAAAGACCGCGCATGATCTGAAGTTCCTGACAACCCGGAAGTCTAGGAACAAATGTCCCGTAAAAAACAAATTGGACGAGAAATTTCGAGAACATTACGCACTGACAACTAAAAACGGTAATGACCGCTGAGCATGAGAGAGAAAAATCGGAGGATATTTCGTCTGATTTCCGTCAAGTGTGTACAGGCCTTTAACCACTTGCCGACCGCCAGCAGTACATATACTTCGGCATTCATTTTGCACATAGACAAACAAACAGCTTATTTCTTCAGAATAACAAATGATAGGAATCTGCTACAAAGTTTGGTAAACTCTCTGCAATGTACATAGATCACCCAGGTCGGGGGAGGGGGGGGGGGGTCCTTTTTTCTCAACAAAAGTTGAGCTAATCTTTAATTATTAGAGATATGTGTAAGCGTTGTGCTGTCTAAAATAATCCCTAACATACTAATAGTATATCTGGTGCCAAAAGAAACTATGAGGGCCGGTTCCCATTAGTGCGATCACAGAGATCACATGTAATTCGGAGCGCACTGCTCCTAAATGACATGCGATCTCTGTGCGCCGCAAATTTCAGCCATACAGTTTGTATGGCTGAATTCGCACCGCAATCGGTCTAAACACACACATGACCCTTTTTTTTAATCCACAGCAGAATCGGATCGCATGGTGGTTCACACTAGTGCGATCCGATTCTGTGCGAACTTTCAGATCGCACTGCGATATGCAATCTCAACTGGGGGTGTCGTTAACTTTTAATTGACACCCACTGCGTATCGCATATGGCAGTGTGAACTGCCAGGGGTGCGGATGCGATGCGGGAACACGCTGCATATTCGCAGCATTCCCGCATCGCAGAAGTGTGAACCGGGACTCAAGGTCAATATTAAATTACTACAACTTTAAATATTGCTTGTATATAAATGCATAAGAAACAACAATCATACGTTTGTGTTGAATTCCAAAATGTTCGGAGATGTGTTTATTTTATAAGTGCTTTATAGTGATGCAGAAGCTTCCTTCACATCAATTCATCCATGTGAATTCAGTCCCGGTTCACATATATGCGATGTGGGAATCCCGCGAATCCACTGCTGGTTCCGGCATCGCATTCAACTCGCAGGCAGTTTACACTGCCATATGCGAATCGCTGGGGTGTCATTACTAAGTTAACGACACCCCCAGATCAGTTCCCATATCGCAGTGCGAACTGTCACTTCGGTCATGAATCGGATCGCATAGGTCTGAACACCCTTAGTCTCCCATACAGCTTCTCCAGAAAAATTGGGGTCTTGGTTCCTTTAAGACAGCTTCTTATGAAAACTGACAACAGAATTGCTCCAGTGGCATGTTAAAAAAAAGAGGGGTAAAAAAACAGCCTCCCATTGTGTAGTATTAAGATTCATGCACTTTATTATTTTAAAAAAATGCACTCACATATTAAAAAAGAAAAAGCCAGCATATCAAGAGAATAGGTGCATGTACTCCAAACTTCTGAGTCACCTCTTGTTTCTGCCCCCTACCCACCCCGAAGCAGTGTCCCTTAGTTCCACCCCCTACCCACCTCTCAGTACCTCTCAGTACCGCCCCTTTTAGAGACTACACAACCAAGTATAGTTTTGTGGTCCTAAGTAATTTGTATAGAATGTGTTAATGATAACAAGAAAAGCAGTAAAATAGATCCCCTGCAACCGGCAACAACAGGCCCCCCTCTCAGCAACAATAGATCCCTTCAGCAACAATAGATCTGACCAGCAAAAATGTATCTCCCAGCAACAATAGAACCCAGCAATAATAAATCCACCCAAGCAGCAACAATAAATCTCCGAACAACTACAATACATTCTTCAACAATAATAGACCCCCAGAAACAATAGATCGATCCCCTGCAACAATATGGCCCCCCAGCAAGAATAGGTAAACTCAAGCAACTATAAACCTCCACCAGCAACAATAGATCACTCAGCAGCAAGCATTAATAAATCCTCCAACAAATAGCAACAGTAGATCCCTCACTCAATTGTAGATTCCTCACAGCAACAACTGACCCCTAAGCAACAAAGGATCTCCCCAGCAACCACATGCTTCCCCAGCAACAATACACCCCCCCCCCCCCCCGTAACAATAGATACCCCCACAACAAAAGATCCCCAAGCAGCCAGTATCAAAATACATTCTGTGCTGGAGGTGCCGGACCTGCGTTCCCCCAAGTTCCCCAGTATTTCTCTTTGTTTATGGGGGGGCTGGGCAGCTGTGTGCCTTAATCAACCCTGTCTGTACTGTGCAGGCAGATCTTCATTATCAATTGTAACTAGATTTGAACACTCTCTGTCTTAGCAAAGGGTTAAAGGTGTAGACGCTGGGATCCTTGCATTGTATATTAATGAGGACAGACTTGGGACAGGTTCACTCTAACATTTGAAAAGCTTGCAGTCATCCATGACACCTCCTCCTGAGAAACATCTAAAAGGTAAGACATTTTTTTTTCTTTTTACAAAATCAGCATGCTGTGTGAATGGGAACAAACATTGAGGGGTTTTCTCAAATTTGACTGCAAAAAAGAAAATACATTTTAATATAAGTTGAAGAGAACCTTTATGGGACAGCCTGAAAACTGGGATAGTCCAGAAGTCAAGGAGGTCAAGCAACTAGAAACAAAGTAGATTAAAGAGGCACTCGGAGGAGGGATTATGGCTAATATAAGGTAATATCAGATGTCTTATGGTGCCTACAGAGTTTAGAGCAGCCTTAGCCCACCAGGGTTTCTTTTTGAGGTTTTTAGAGGTTTTTAGAGGTTGCTTGATCAGTGAGCAATTTCTGCTTCTCAGATATGTAACCACTAAGACCAATTATCTGTAAGAGGGAAGATTCTTCCCTCTGACCAACTCAGTGGGGGCGCGTTCTTCTTAATGGCCACCAATGTCACAAAGCCCTTTTCTAACTGACTCCCAGTTTAAGAAGACCCTTACTCTGCTGCTCACCAATCTAAACAGCCCTTCCACCACTTACCACCTCTCTAAAGGGCCCTTGACTGACAGGGTCTTTCCCCACTGACCACCAATCTAAGCCACCTTTCTTCCCTGACCAAAACTCTTGGGGGCCCTTCACTACCAGTTTAACAAGGTCCTTCCCCCACAGCAATGGTTCTAAACCCTATGGTTCCTCCTGAGGTTGCCAGAGGTTCCTTGAGCAATGAGCAATTTCTGCTTCTCAGATAAGTTCTCCTGACACCATTGATCTTTTTTAGCTATCTGGAAGAAGGTCGTTCTTCTCAATGTCCACTAGTGTTAGGAGCATTCATCCCACTGACCATCACACTAATGTATCATGAGTTGTAAATATAGTCAATTTTAGCAGTGGTTCCCTGAGACCTGAAAATTATTTCAAGGGTCCCTCTGTGTTTAACCACTTGCTGACTGCCGCATGACTATTTACTGCGGCGGTCAGCCCCTCACAGGCAGAGTGACGTAGGTCTACGTCGCTAACCTGTGAGGGTCTAGGGAGCGAGCGCGCCGCCAGAGGCGCGCTCCCGCTCCCGAGTGGTCACAGACCCCCCCCCCGCGCGTGTGACCGGCGGACCCGATCATCCGCCGGTCACTCACGATCGTCGGTGGAGAGGGAGAAAGGCAGGCGGCTAGTGTAAACAAGCCGCCTGTCATTCTCCCCGGTGTATGAATGGTGATCATATGGTTCTACTATGTAGAACCGTTGATCACTGTTCATACATCTCAAGCCACAGCCAATCACAGTTAGAATCACGCCCCTAGGGACACACATAGCCCCTCCCTCTCAAAAAAAGTTAACCCCTTCACTGCCAGTGTAATTTTACAGTAACAGTGCATATGTATAGCACTGATCATTACTGTAGTAATGTCACTGGTAACCCCAAAAGTGTCAATAATGTCAGTCAAGGGTCCGATCTGTCTGCCGCAATGTTGCAGTACCGCAAAAAAAATCGCAGATCGCCGCCATTACGCGTTAAAACAAAACAACAAAAATGACAAAAATCTTTCCCTTTGTTAGTAAACGCGATAACTTTTTGCGCAAACCAATCAAAATACGCTTTTTGCGTTTTTTTTTTTTACCAAACATAGGTAGCATAAAACAAATTGGCCGAAAATGTTAAAAAATTTTGATTTTTACATTTTTGGGGGGGGGGGGGGGAAATTCATATAAAAAATGTGAAAAATATTGTTTTTTTTGCAAAATTGACGCTTTTTTTTTGTTTATAGCGCATGATCAAAAAATCGCACAGGTGATCAAATACCACCAAAAGAAAGCTCTGTTTGTGGGAAAAAAAGGATGTCAAATTCGTTTAGGTACAGCGTCGCACGACCGCGCAATTGTCCGTTAAAATCACCCAGTGCCGAATCGCAAAATAGGCCCTGGTTAGGAAGGGGGTAAAATCTTCCGGGGCTTAAGTGGTTAAAAGGTTGAGAAAGGCTGTCCCACTGACCACCAGTCATGTGGTGCTTTTTATCTTTCCCTCACTAACCACCATTTATTTGACATGCCTTAATTTATTATTTCTATACATTTACATGCAGACCTAGCTGTCTAGCAAGCATCAGTGACAGGGTTTGAGCCACATTATAACACTACCAGGGGAGGGGGGCTTACAGGGGTCACCTTTTCTTCATATTAAATATTCATTTTTTTATTATTTTTTACAATAAACAACTGCAACAACTATTCAGGAACCCCTGATATTGTTGTAATTAGTCCCAAATGTCAATATCGCTGGACAGTTTTATCTGCATGTACTATATATGTGAAAAAAAAACATACAAGGTAAGGCATGTGAAATACAATAAAGAAAGTCTTATACCTAATAATATCAAACAGTAAATAGAATATTATTATTATTTTTATAATTATTATTATTATTATTATTATTATTATTGTATAGGATTTATACATTATTTCCAATGACAGTGACCCTTTAAGAATTGATGCTTGCTTACTAGGGTGGATTTACTAAAGCAGTGAAGATATTTAAGCAAAGCAAAGTGAATGACCACCTAGCTCAGTACATAATGTAAGGTTGTGTTCCCTTTAACTATTCAACCATCATTTTCCAATAAGGAGAATGTAGTGTAGATGGACTAGCAGATTTAGGACTTGTCTATCAAAATAAGTTGAAGATCAGATGACACTGTTAGGCTATATGTAAGCTGGGCTTAAAAAAAGGACAGTTCCCCTGGCAGAAAATAAACGCTCATATAGAGCATTTTGTACACAGTTTAGGTGAGTTTTGGAGAGTTTAGCGGTATTTTCTACCAGAAAGCTCCAGTTATGCAAACCAAAAGATTTTTTTTTTTCCTGCCTCTAAATGTTGAGCTTAGAATATGCCTGTAATCGTCCTGATGTGTATATACACATAGGATAACATTGAGCTGCTTCTACAGGTAAAACACAAAACTTCTGTAGAAGCAGCGATTTTAAGTTAATGTGCATGGACCCTCAAGCAAACAGTTACAGCAACTGTTTTTTTTCCTATTGGGATAAAGGTTTTTACATAAATTAATAAAAATTGACAATTGTAAGCACTCCTGTTAGAGGTAAATAGTTTGTCTCATCCTTGACACTTTTTAAAAAAAAAAATAGGTTGGCTTAACAGACTTGTAGGCTGATCACCAGGTGAAAATAGAGAGAAAAAAGCCTAAAAAAAAACGGAAAAAAAAAAAAATGATTGCAGTCAACACAGCTAAATAGGCAAGCTGAGAAATATTATGTTGTTGTTCTTGGCTTTAATAATACATTAAGAAAAATACTGTTATTTGCCTATTTTGGAAAAAACATGGATCTGCTTAGTAAAGTGTACCTGTCAATAGTCCCAGAAAAATGAATCTGTGAAAGTGGATTTTTTTGATTATTTTGCAATTGTACAAACGATAAGAATATATATATATATATATATATATATATATATATATATATATATATATATATATATATATATATATGTATATTTATGCAAGTATATATATATATATATATATATATATATATATATACACACATATATATACAGATAGATAGATAGATAGATAGATAGATAGATAGATAGATAGATAGATAGATAGATAGATAGATAGATAGATAGATAGATAGATAGATAGATAGAGTTTTATTGCATTTGGGTTCATTTACAAAGAGCCTGTTCATTTAGTAGAGTAAATATTCACTGAGTTTAGTAAATATAAGAAGAGCTGTTCGCTGTTCGCTTTGAATACCCAAAAAAATACAAGGGAAATAAAATAAAATAATAATAAAAATGTGTTCTGGATTGCTTGACTAAACTGAACATAACTTCAAGGTATTTACTATAAGCTCAATGAACATTCATTTTGCAGTGAGCATCCTCTGTTCTTTTAGTAATGCAGTCCCATTGCATCTTACCTCTTGACATGTTTATGCTATATTTAAAAGTATTTTTATATTTTACATTTATATGAATCTAAAAGTCGATTTTGCAATCAGATTTTAAAATGTATGGCCGACTTTAGCTGCATGGTTTGCCAAAGTTGACACAAAAAAATTCCAGTGTGCAGTTTACTTTATTTTAGTTACAATGTACTTTTTATTGTGTAGCTCAATTTATTTGTATTCAGTTGTTCTTTCGCAATATATATTCGTATTATGATTTATTTATTTGTTACTTCTTCATAACTCAGTCATTCCCTATTATTAATCAATTCAAGTTCTAATTTATGTTAAAGGAAAACAAATCAGGGACGATTTGTCTTGTGCTTATTTTGTTTCCGTTCACAGAATTTCATTTTTTATGCTCCATAATTGTTTGTTACTTTTTTAATATAACACAACTTTTCCCTATTGTTAATACTTTCAATGTCTAAACTGAATTACATATAAACAAATAGAAGAAAATTCAGAACAAAATGTTTCCGTTCCCAAAGTAATATAGATCATTCATAAAACACAAACAAAAGATCTTTACTTAAAAAATCGTTTATTTAAACCATTTCATCAAACGCTTTCTTTCCAAACCAAATAAAGTAATAAATATTTTAGCATTCTCTTTCTTTTTTTTTATACAAAAATAAACAGGTGACCAAAACTTTCTGTGGGGCAGGCAGTAAGGTGGTGGAAGGGGGGAAAGGCAGGCAGTGAGCAAGCACAAGGCAGGCAGTGATATAGGACAGCTTAAACTTTAATAGGCTGATTAACTAAAGGAGTAGAGAATCTTTACACAATACATTGTGGGAATAAGAACTTCAATTATTCAAACAATTGCAGATTTAAATAAGTAAACAGGAATTAGCTTTTTACTTGATTGGATAATGGAAGTGACTAGTCACACAATATATTGGAGGAAGATTCTTAACTCCTCAGTAAATAAGCCAGTAAATATGGCAACCAAACGCTTTTCACTTGCTGTGGAACCACAGATCCCAGCATGATGCAAATGCCTTGCGAGATTTGCACTTTCACCTTGGGTGATGTGGCACTGGTTTCTTTTGCACAGGTTCTGTATATAAATATACATATATATATATATATATATATATATATATATATATACAGATACAGATATAGATATAGATATAGATGTAGATGTGGATATCTATATAGTTATAGATATAGATATATCTATATATATCTATATATATATATATATATATATATATATATATAGATATATCTATATCTATATCTATATAGATATCCACATCTATATCTATATCTGTATCTGTATATATATATATATATATATATATATATATATATATATATATATATATATATATATATATTTGCAGAACTTTACTGTAAACACTGTGCAGCCATAATAATCTTCAATGTACATTTTCCTTGTGTATAAGTGCACAAAACATGAAGTTTAATTGTTATCAAATTATTTACAAAAACCCATACCTTAGAAAAAAAAAATATATATATATATATATATTTTTTTGAATAAGCATTAGCACAATGCAAAAACTTAAAAAAAAATCTTGAAGAACGACAAATTAAATGAAAGGTATTTTACTAATGGTCGTGAAGTTCCATCGATATGTTTTTTTTTTTTTTCCAAAGACCTATTTTGTTTATGTATTTATTTAATTTTTATTGTATACCTAATTAAGACCTTTTAGTAAATGCCCCCCTTTTGTGAGTTTATTAACCGCAAAATGTATCATGAAAATGTTAAATAGAATATAGTTATATATTTATATATTTACAAGTCTGTTATTCTATTAAAAAAAAATTAGAAAAAAGGAAACAATGATAAGACGTGTGCTAAGGTTAATAATAAATCGTTCTATAAAGGTCTTAAATTTTTGTTTAGAAGAAAAAGAAATGAAGTTGTGGCAGAGGGGGTGCGGCGTGCTGATTGGACGAGAGGATTGCGCTGGGGTTTGGGGGTGACCCTCTCCAATCTGGGCTTCAGTCAATCGAGTTGTGGGTGGTCGCCAGTGAATGGTCAGTCTTTTACAGCAGAGAATCCTTCTTGATCCCGCTGCAGAGTCCATTTTAAGAGTCCTTTGATGTCCCCCCCTCTATTTCATTTCACAAGCTGCCAGATAAAATAGCGCCTGTATCCCTTCCCAGCTGCCTCTGTGCACCTCTCTATTGCAAACCCAGTGGGCATTGTTCCCATTTGGTCATTGTCTCCATTGCCTGCAATCAGCATCCCATCAGGGGGGCATCTATTAAACCGGTGACAGAGACAGCCAGGCTGAAATGACGCAGTGGTCGGTTTGAGGGCTTAGCTTTGAAAAAAAAAAAAAAAAAATATATATATATATATATATATATATATATATATATATATATATATATATATATATATATATATATATATATATATATATATATATATATATATATAATAAATTAATAAAAGGGGAAATAAAATTAAAAAATGGCAAAAAATGTAAAATATTATTTAAAAAAATGCAAAAAAATGAATCTGCAAATATAACTTGCGCCAAAAATGTCAATGTGCGCCAAAACTTTTTGAAATATACATAGGAGAAATTCAGAGGGGTGACAGGCAGGTAGGTTTTGTGGACTCAACTTGGACGCTTGTTTTCCATTGCCCTATTCATGAAAACTGGGTGACAGATGTGAGGGACAGTGATGTAAAATGTGTCACAGATTATCTAGAAGTGACAGTTGATGCACTCTGATGCAGCTAGCAGGCCACAAAGAGACGTTATTAAAGAGTTTGCATAAAGTTGTGGGGGTGGGGGGGGGGGGGGTGGCTGTGCTTGGGATACCCAGTTTGCTGATTTATAGTTTGCATTGATTTTTAGATATCGATCTGAGCTAAGAACATTGCAGATTAAAAAAAAAAAAGTGATCTGTACCCCCCCCCCCTTCTTCCCTTTAAAACTGCAAAATAGAACCAACTGGCACCCAGAACTCAGCATCATAAACCTGTGCAGCAATGACGTCACTGTAGTATTTGAGTGACAGACCTTGGACTCAAGCAGAGCTGGTCTAGTGTTGGTTCTGGATGGACCGAGCCATTGAAAAGAGCCCGAACCCCCTTCTTATCATAAACAATCAACTTCGTGCAATCTTTATCCCAATTGGTAGGACATACACGCTTCGATTTCTTTTCTGATCGACCTCTCCCGATATAAATAATCGATCTATAGTGAACAACCTGTTCAGATTTCGATCCATATTTGGACGATCCAATTGTAAGTTATCTCATGCAATATCAATGATGGAATACCATCCAATTCATGGCCAGAACTGCTAATCGATAGAAAATGATCAATAATTTTCCATTCTTGGCCTACAGACTCAGTTTGATCGAAATCAATCTAGATCGATCAGAAGGGGAGTTGTACCTATTTGATTAATTTGATAAAATCACACATCGATCACATAGGAATATTACGTTCAATATTATTCTGCCCTGACCGATAAACACAGTTTGATTGAATCCAATCTAAATCGATTGGAATGGAAGTTATACTTATTTGATTAATTTGGTCGAATCAATGAATTAAGAATGGAAAATGATCGATAATTGTTCTCCCTGGCCAATAGACTTTGCTTAAACAAATCTGATCTAAATCAAGTCTAACTCTATTGGAAGGGAAGTTTTGGCTATTTGATTTTGTTGCTCTAATCGAGCTTCGAACGGATTAAAAAAAAATCGAAGCGTGTATTTGCCACAATTAGGTGTGCAATTTTGCACCAATGATCGGCCCTGGCTGTTCGTTGCCGATGTATGTAGCAGGCCTGGTAGGCTTGTGCTTTTATTCTCAGATCGTTCCTTCATGCTTTTTGTGGACACAATAAAAAATCGCATGTGTAGCTGACCCCTTGCGACGTATCCTTTACATTGTTTAACACTTTACACGAGTGTCTATGTGATCGTACAGACTTCATCACACATGATTAAAGCATTCTGTAGTGTGGTATTGTCTGTGCCACTTGATACGGCCAACCTCAGTCTACTTGGTGTTTGAATTGGACTTTTATCGGTCCCTTCCCCCCTCTTTGCCATAGTTTGTTGTTCTAAAGGGGAGTCCTCATGGAACATGTCCTGCTTCCAGCATTGATCTACTCGTCCCCTAAAAGCTGCAGGGCAGTCCTCTACTCTGCCTGATGGCAGTATTTCTCCAAGTCGTGGCCGACTGGTAAGTACATGGAAAGTTCTAAAGGACTTCTTTGCCATGAAAGTCATTTGGAATCAGAGGTGAGTCTGGGTAAGCTGGAGCCACTGAGGTGATGGTGAGCTGCAGTGGGCACCTGGCACATACTACATGGGCAAGGCATGCCACTCCAATGAGGAAAGCCTCCACCCAAAGGGACAGAACTGGGGCTGGGGGACTTGAGAAGACCATGAGAGACATGATTGGAGGATGGAGGGGCAGGAGGTGGGGGTGGGGGTGGTGGGGCTGCCCTGACAGCTGAGAGGCCAGAGGTGGCCAAGGAGGCAGCTGTGGGTGGAAGCAGAGGGTGGTGGACTGGGTGGCCAACTGGGTGTCCAGATAAAGGGTTTGCATGGCTCATGCCCCCACAGGCTGATGGGTGGTAGGCGGCTGCCGCAGCGGCTGCAGCAGCTGCATGGTGATGGTGCCCCCCATAAATCTCACTGACCAGCCTCTTCATCTCCTCCAGGGAGTTAGTCAGCATCAGGATGTAGTTACGTGCAAGGAGCAGGGTGGCGATTTTGGAGAGTTTGCGCACGGATGGCCCATGGGCATAGGGCATGACCTCCCTGAGCCCGTCCATGGCGATGTTCAGGTCGTGCATTCTCTTCCTCTCCCGGCTGTTAATCTTCAGCCTTAGCTGCTGCAGCTCCGGCTCACTCATCTGCTTCTTGTCCTTCTTGGCCGCTGCCGCTGCAGCTGCTGCAGCCGCCGCCTTGAATGCTCCCAGCTTGTCCCCTGCAGCCGCTGCCATGGCCATGGCGTTCCGCAGCTCGGCGCTCAGCTCCGCGGGGGATTCGCCCATGGTAGAGGAGGACACGGCCGCCGAGAAGCCGCTTCCTTTCCGCGAGTGCAGAAACAGGTCATCCACCTCGGGGGAGGAGGCTCGGCTGGAGCCCAGGCTGGCGTCAGAATCCATGCTGAGAGTGAAGGGGACCTACAGAGAAGAGATGGATATGGTCATATATCATATATATGTTATATATTGTCATATATACATAATTATCAGTAGTAGTATTATACAGGATTTACATTTATATATATGTGTATATATATATATATATATATATATATATATATATATAAAGAATGAAAAATCTATACATATGTAGTGAATATATGTAAGTGAACACAAACACACACACACACACACACACATACATATATATATATATATATATATATATATATATATATATATAGATATATATATAGATATATATATAGATATATAGATATATAAAAAATATATGTGTTTTATATGTATTTTATATAAATATATTTGCAAAAAATGGTAATAACAGTATATATATATATTTATATATATATATATATATATATATATATATATATATATATATAAACACAAACTAATCTATCTATCTATCTATCTATCTATCTATCTATCTATCTATCTATCTATCTATCTATCTATCTATCTGTATGTATGTATAACTAAAATAGTCATAGCAGTCTCAACATAAGAAAGTGCAAAAGCAATAAACTAAAAGATACAATACAGTGTCATAATAAGAAGTTACTATTTACGAATATTTTAACCCCATAATAATTTACTTAGTGCCACTAGAACATTTGTTATGTCTTATTATTATATCTCCAATCTACAATAAATCAATGAACCCCTTGCCTTTGTATACATACTACCTTATTCATTCTCTTACATTGGTATCCCACCAGTATGTTTATACTGTAGTGATGAAAGGCCCTGATTGTATCTATTATACCCAATTACACAATGATTGGGTCCTCATTATACAGTCACTGGGTCAGTAAGAGGGCCTATTATAGCTGGACACTCTTCAGTAACAAGCACCTAAATCATAACTGACTCTACTAAAGTCACATACAGTTCTATAGGTAGAAATGTACCATTTTACACTGATTTATTAAAGGAGTCACCCTAAACTCCCCTGCATGAATTACAATATCCAATAATCAAGTACTGGAGGTTGCATAAAATGTAGGTCACTTCAATAAACTCATAAAGTTTAGGTGAAAGAAGAGAACACTGCTGGTTATATGATAAAAAGACAATCACGGCTGTCCAAAGGCTAATCCTAAACTACACAGGAGAAGCAGTGCTGCTGATAACAACAAAAGATACAATAATAATAATAATAACAGCAATAGTAACATACAGAATATTGTTTCCAATGATCACTGTCATAAAATAAATATAATACTGAACACTGACAATGTAACAAAAAGTTTGCGTAAACTGAAAACAAAGTTTATTTTTTAACCACATTCATACATAAAGATTGGGCAGATTAGCAACTGATTAGTTCAAGTCTGCTGATAGTACAGTAAGTATATTTTGTTACATATTTTATATATCTATATATATTTCTTTATTTCCCATCTCTCTGATTTTGATGACAATAAAGTCCCCAGGCTAATTGAACCCTTTCCTATCATCCTGGACCCAGGGACCCCCTGTCACTTACTTGTCTGTTGAATGAGATGGCCAGCTCGGTGGGTTGTTGTAGCAGCTCCCAGTAGCTCTGTGCTGTGTGTGACACAGTGATGGGCAGCACCTTGCCTGCAGCTTTGCTTTTATACCCAGACTGGGGAGAACAATGTCATTGTTCAGGACAGGGGGGAGCTGGAAGCCAATCAGGGGCGGAGGGGGGCGTGACTTGCTCGGGGCTGAATGAGAGGCGCGAGCCGAGCTTTGTGCCCGGGCGGCGTCCAATGACAGCTTTGCTGGGGGAAGACTCCGCCTCCTCTGTTTGACAATGACAGTTTCTTTTTTTTTTTTAATTTGAAAAGCAACATTGCGGGTCGGAAGATTGCCCTCCACCACCGGGTTCATCAGTGTGAGAGCCTAATAGATTGTACAAACACTCACCGGGCACAATGCCCCTCTCTGCTCCTAGATGGGGGACACAAGCAACGTCCATCAATGGCCAGCCAATCACAGGCAACCCTCCCTGGGGTTAGGAAGGGCAGGATCGCCTGGGATGATCTCACTTGTAATTATTGTTATATAGCTACGAAATTAAATAAACAAAAACGTTTTTATTTTAGATTTTTAAGTTTGAAATAAAGGTGGGAAATATTATTAATAATATCAAACAACAATAATAATATTAATAATAAACTCTGAAAATCCCTCACCCCTGATCTTCTCGCCTATTCCTAAATAGCTCTAAAATCAATGTGCTCCTCCATGAGTAGGACTAGGTAGGGAGGATGGAAAATAGGGACTGCTAGGACACCTGGCATACAGAGGGACTGATGGGACACCTAATACAGAGTGGGACTGATGGGACTCCTGAGTCCTGGCATAGAAAAGAACTGTTAAGGACTGGTGGGTCACCTGGCCTAGAGAGAAGCTGATGGGACAATTGACATAAAAAGGGACTGCTGGGACACCTGGCATAGAGAGGGACTGATGGGTCACCTAATACAGAGTGGGACTAATGGGACTCCTGCGTCCTGGCATAGAAAAGGACTGTTAAGGTACAAATCATAAGAGGGACTAATGGGCCACCTGATACAGAGTGGGACCGGTGGGACTCCTGAGTCCTGGCATAGAAAATAAATGTTAAGGACTGGTGGGTCACCTGGCATAGAGAGAAGCTGATTGGACAATTGACATAAAAAGGGACTGCTGGGACACCTGGAATCAGGGGAGGGCTGGCAGCCTTAGGCCTGGAGGGCAAGTCCAGTCAAGTGGCCCATTGAACCATGGAATCAGCTCACTATCCATGCCCACCTGGTTTTGGACTGACAGCTGTATACAGTGTCTGGCCCCTACATTAATCCAGCCCTTAGTGCTGCCTTTTTCCTAGTTTTTACCACTTTTCAGAGTGGCCCGGGGGGCAATTGCCACCCTGCCCCCCTTGCCAGTCCTCCCCTGCCTGGAATAGAGAGGGAGGGACTGATGGGTCACCGTGACCTAATACAGAGTGGGACTAATTGGACTCCTGCGTCCTGGCATAGAAAAGGACTGTTAAGGTACAAATCATAAGAGGGACTGATGGGCCACCTGATACAGAGTGGGACTGGTGGGACTCCTGAGTCCTGGCATAGAAAAGAACTGTTGACTGGTGGGTCACTTGGCATAGAGAGGGACTGATGGGACAATTGACATAAAAAGGGACTTCTGGAACACCTGGCATAGAGAAGGACTGATGGGTCACCTGATCAGAGTGGGACTGATGGGACTCCTCAGTCCCGGCATAGAAAAGGACTGTTAAGGTACAAATCAAAAGAGGGACTGGTGGGTCACCTGGCATAGAGAGAATCTAATGACAATTGACATAAAAAGGAACTGCTGGGACACCCGGCATAGAGAGAGATAGATGGAGCACCTGATACAGAGTGGGACTCATGGGACTCCTAAGTCCTGGCATAGAAAACGACTGTTAAGGTACATGTCATAGGAGGGTATGTCGGGTCACATCATGGCAGAGAGAGCAACTGATGGGACGACTGACATAAAAAGGGACTGCTGGGACACCTGGCATAGAGAGGGTCTGATGGGGCATCTGATACAGAGCGCGAATAGAAAATGGCTGATAAGTTATATGTCATAGGAGGGACTGAATAGACATCTGACATAGAGAGGGACTGATAGGATATAAGGAAAAACTGATGTGTCACTTGACATACAGAGAACCCTATAAGAAAGCTAGTATAAAAAGGGACTGATGGAAAACCTGGCATAAAGAAGGATTGATAGGATACCTGATGAAGAAGGACTGATGGAATACATAGGTAGGGGTTGATCGGATAATTGACATAGAAAAGGACTGACAAGACACCTGAGAGGGACTGTTGGGACAACTGACAGAGAGGGACTGCTGAGACACTTGGCATAGAGAGGGACTGTGGGGGATCTGGTACAGAGCGGGACTGATAGGACACCTGGCATAGTCAGGGACTGATGAATCACCTGGCATTAGAGGGAGTGATGGGTAACCTGGCATAGAGAGAAAAGTATGGGACAACTGGCATAAAAGGGACTAATGGGAAACTTGGCATAAAGAGGGACTGATGGGATATCTGAGAAAAAAGGACTGATGGAATACTGAGAGGGGTTGATGGGACATCTAACATACACCTGGGCTAGAGAGGTACAGATGGGTTACCTGATACAGAGAGGGACTCTTGGAACATTGACATAGAGAGGAACTAATAAGATATAAAGAAGGACTGGTGCGGCACTTGACATATAGAAAAACTGATGGGACAACTGGCATAAAAAGGGAGCGATGGGAAACCTGACATTAAGAGGGACTAATGGGATACCTGAAGAAGAAGGACTGATGGTATCTAGGAACTGATGAGTTAACTGGCATAGAGAGGAAATGATGGTTCACCTGACAGAGAGGATCTGATGGGATACCTGACAGAGAGGGACTGACTGGACACTTGACATATAGAAGAACCTATGGGACACTTGACATTGAAAATGACCGGTTGCACAATTGTCATAGAGAGGGACTGATAAGACACCTTACATAGAGAGGGACTGGTGGGACAACTGACATAGAGAGGGACTGATAAGACACTTGACATAGAGAGGGACTGGTGGGACAACTTACATAGAGAGGGACTGATTGGACAATTGTCAGAGAGAGGGACTGATAGGACACCTGATATAGAGAGGGACTGATGTGACAATTGTCATAGAGAGGGACTGATTGGACAATTGTCATAGAGAGGGACTGGTGGGACAACTGACACAAAGAGGGACTGTTTGGACAATTGTCATAGGGAGGGACTGATTGGACAATTGTCAAAGAGAGGGACTGATTGGACAATTGTCATAGAGAGGGACTGATTGTACAATTGTCATAGGGAGGGACTGATTGGACAATTGTCATAGAGAGGGACTGATTGGACAAAGAAAGAGAGAGAGAGAGAGAGAGAGAGAGAGAGAGAGAGAGAGAGAGAGAGAGAGAGAGGGGCATCTTACTTAGAAGGTCTGAATGGACCTTGACACAGAGGGACTGATGGGACACCTGGCATAGAGAAGGACTGATGGGATGTTGATGGGAAAGTTAATAGAGGATGGGTCACCTGACACTGATAGGGACTGATGGCATACCTGATATCGGGAGGGAACCCTTGAGATAGAGTGGGGCTGATCAGAGAGGGACTGATGGGACAAATGACATAGGAAGGGAGTGATCAGGGAGGGACTCATGGAATACCTGGCAGAGAGAAGGACTGATCAGATCGATGGTGGGGAGAAGGCAGATCAATTCCTCCGTCCCCTTCCTTTTCTCTATTCACGGATAAGACGGATCTTCTAATGAGCAGATAATGACAGCCATCATGAGAAATTATAAGTAGGATTAATCGTATTTAGAACCGAATTCAATTCATGAGAATGACTTAGATTAAAAGGGGAGTGATTACATGAGCTGATTAGCAAATTCACACTAATATATTTATCAGGAGGTAATTCCATCATTTTCTGATCAGAAGAGGTCAGATCATCAGGGACTGGTGTATGTGAGAGATAGAGAGATACGTGCCAGGTGTGTATATCTCTCATTCTATCTATGCAATGTATCCCGAAAAAAAACAAAAAAACAAAACGAAATAAATAAATATAATAAACATATATTCGTATTACCTATATATATGTAACATTTCTTATTTTTGCAGTTGTGTCCATCTCTATATATGTGGCTCATGATTATATACGCATATATTTTACAAACAATTATAAAAATATTATTTATATATATTACATAAAAATCAGCACACATAATACATTTTTTAAAATTATTATTATTCTTATATACTTCTGATTAATATGATAAGCCAATTATTATGTATCTCCTAAAACAGAAATATGATATATACAGCTAGTTGTGTCCCCCCCAGTCATGCCCGGCTCTGAGAATGATGGCTCCGCCCACCAGTGGGCATCACTGCTGACCCAACTGGGTGTTCTGGTGCCCTTGTCCCGTCTTAGGGTGTGCTGTCATATAAATCTAATAAGCAGAGGATCCAATAAGGAGGACTGGCAGCACAGGCAGGACAGTTTGCAGAGTTGTCACTTGTGTCTATCCAATACTTCTGGTTGTGTAGATCCATATGGAGCCCAAACTCCACCCTCTCCTCTCCTCTCCTCTCCTCTCCTTTCTGTCAGCTGCTTATGGAATAACTGGACATGCTGCACTGCAAGGATAGTCACCCATCACAGTGCTATCAGTGTGATATGACACACCGGGCATGCCGTACAGCGCCGCACTTCCGATCATCATATTCTTCCCAGTTGTGTGAATTGAATCTCACCTCCACCATAGTCCTCCCCACTTCACTCCACTCAGGAACATTTTTATTAGAATTTATTCCCCTTAATAGGGCCTGGAAAGCGTGTCAGTGTAATCATCCCCTTTATTTCCAATTACCGCAAATTTAAAACTGCTGCATTTAAATATTCATTTTTAATGTGTCTGTTCCATATTTATCTATGACAGGTTCAAGATTTATCATGTTCAAATATAGAATTCATAAAGGAAGCTCTAGGGAAATTCAATATAAGGAGCCACACAGCATATTTGCCTAGTATTCATCTTTCTGTCTTTCTTTCTTTCTTTCTTGAAACTCCAGGAAAATGCAATATAAGGAGACACACAGCATTATTTGACCAATATTCATCTTTCTTTCTTTCTTTCTTTCTTTCTTTCTTTCTTTCTTTCTTTCTTTCTTTCTTTCTTTCTTTCTTTCTTTCTTTCTTTCTTTCTTTCTTTCTTTCTTTCTTTCTTTCTCTTTTCTGAAACTCCAGGGAAATGCAATATAAGAAGCCACACTGTATTTTTTGCCCAATATTAATCTATCTATCTTTCTTTCTTTTCTGAAACTCTAGGGAAATGCAATATAAGGAGCCACACTGCATCATTTGCCCAATATATATCTTTCTTTCTTTCTTTCTTTCTTTCTTTCTTTCTTTCTTTCTTTCTTTCTTTCTTTCTTTCTTTCTTTCTTTCTTTCTTTCTTTCTTTCTTTCTTTCTTTCTTTCTCTTTTCTGAAACTCCAGGGAAATGCAATATAAGGAGTCACACTGCATTTTTTGCCCAATATCTATCTATCTATCTATCTATCTATCTATCTATCTATCTATCTATCTATCTATCTATCTATCTATCTATCTATCTATCTATCTATCTATCTATCTATCTATCTATCTATCTATCTATCTATCTATCTATCTTTCTTTCTTTCTTTCTTTCTTTCTTTCTCTTGAAAACGCCAGAGGAATGCAATGTAAAGAGCCACACAGCATATTTTGCCCAATATTCATCTTTCTTTCTTTCTTTCTTTCTTTCTTTCTTTCTTTCTTTCTTTCTTTCTTTCTTTCTTTCTTTCTTTCTTTCTTTCTTTCTTTCTTTCTTTCTTTCTTTCTTTCTTTCTTTCTTTCTCAACTCCATGCAGATATAAAAGACACAAATTAATGCATGCAGCACTTACATGCATTAAAAAGGTAGAAACCCCCTAACTGTAACTATTTTTTAAAATGTTCCCTCCTCCTTACCCATCCTGCCTAACCTGTATGAAAAAAAAAAGATCCAAAGATCTGTACTTACCTATTTTCGCTTTGCTCCTGTTCACTCAGGTGATCTGCGATCTCTGTGCATGGAACTGCTTGACAATGGTTGGGAATTCTCGATGCTGTGCTGTCACCCATAGATTGCCAATGGGGGGGGGTTTATGTTGTGAAGACATACATTACCCATCACACATAATAACCTGTATATACCATTCTAGGCTATACTAAGTCCACGATTCCCGCTGTATTTGCAAAAGGACACAGGAAATGTTTGCAGAGATAAAGGCTATACCCATGTATGTATTTTTATTATAATACTGTCACTTTCATTAACCTATTACTGGATATATTTTCAATAACCAAGATGTTATTGTTATAGATCACAGACTGGGTGACAAAAATCTTTGAAAAAGGCTTACATTAGAGCCAAAACGCGTCAGAACTTGGATGATCTCTGGAAACAATTTTTTCCTAGAAACACCAACAGGAAACACAGAGACAAAACATCCATGCTTTATGTCACCATATTCACATATGTCACAGATTCTTTCGAATCTTCTTTATTTTCCTTCACCCTTGGGCCCTCAACCCAAGCACCAAATCTTACACCTTGCATATATGTAATATATATTTATGTAAATAAATCATTTTTATATATATTTATGTACACATTTACTTGCCCATAAAGTCCCACTTTCTTTGGCCTGAGGCACCAACACCCCCCCAACCCATAGATTGCCATGGCCCAGTCAATGTTGACACTCCACCTTCTCCCCTGCAGCAGCCGTTCATTGACACAGGAGAGCTGGAGCTGCCTGATCACATGACTGGACTGGAGTAGATTAAAAATAGGTAAGTACACACATATTTTTTATACAGATTAGGCAGGATAGGTGTGGGCATTTTTGTTCACAGCATATTAGCACATTATGGAGACTTACCTGGCAAGCGATTACCTTCAGCACTGCTCTTTCAGCCCTCCTGTGAGACACAGGAACTTCCATCTTCTTCCAGTCTTCCTTCTGGGTTCTATCTCTTTAGCTGCTTGATTGGTCAGTCCACAATGACATCACTCTCACATGGGTACAGGATTCACATCGTCATAGCAAATGAATAAAGGAGTTATACATACCTGCTCTGTGCAATACCACCATGGTTGCACTGAGCAGTCTTTTACCTCCTCTTCTGGGGTCTCTTGTCAGCTCCCTCTGCTCCTCTTCTTCTGCATGTGCCCCCTTAGCAGGCTGTGTACTATGAGGACCAGGGGCGTAACTACAGGGGTTGCAGGGGTTGCGATCGCTACCGGGCCCCATGCTCCAGGGGGCCTGTGTGGCTCCCCTGTACACCTGAATAGGAGGGGTAGCGGGGGCAGCATGTAGAGAACAATAGAGAACCAGGAAGGGGACGGTAAATATGTAATTTACCAGCTCCTTCCTTTTCTGAATGGACAGAGTCATAGTCAGTGACATTGTAAAAAAAATAAAATAAAATGATAAAAAATAATACAATTAAAATACCAAAAAGTAAAAACTACTGACACCAGTGGATGAACTTCCAGGATTGCAAAGGTCCCACTTTCAACCGGGCCCTGGCATTCCACCACCGTTGGGAGGCCCCAAGATGGCAGGAAGGGGGCCCACTGCAGAACTTGTGAAAGCGTCTCACAGCGGGACTGTAATAAAGGGTCCCGCAATGAGAGTAAAGGGCCCCAGAGTCAGTGGGAAGAGCCCCAGGCTTGAAGAGAAGGGCCCAGGCCAGGGGTCCGGGGGGCTCTTCATGGTTTCTTGCACCGGGGCCCTGAAGGTTCTAGTTACGCCTCTGATGAGGACACTCATGTGGGTGCGCTTCCTACCTGGGATGTGCACATCTATAGACACACACAGCATGGCTCGGCCCCACCCCCCCCCCACCCCCCTATTTCTGCTCACAGGATTTGACTGACAGCAGCAGGAGCCAATAGTTACCACTGCTTTCAGTGAAGGCTGTAAGAGAAGGGAGAGAGGAAAGAAGAGCTGCAGATAGGCGCAGCATTAGATCAATGTAGGATTCAGGAAAGTGACAACTAGTGAAAGATTCCTTATCCTAAGGCATACAATGTTAAACTTTTGATTTTAAAGCCGCTTAAAGTTTAGTTCTACTTTAACCAGTTCTGGACCGGAGAGATTTGCCCCATTAATGACCAGGCAATTTTTTGCAATTCGGCACTGCGTTACTTTAACATAAAATTGCGCGGTTGTGCGACACTGTACCCAAATAAAATTGATGTATTTTTTCCCACAAATAGAGCTTCTTTTGGTGGTATTTGATTACCTGTGCGATAGTTTTTTTTTTTTTTTTTTTTTTTTGTGCTGTAAACATAAAAGCGACATTTCTAGAAATAAAAAAAAAAAAAAAAAAAAAAAAAAAAATATTATTTATTTATATATATTTATTTATTATAAATTTATTATTTATTTATAATATAAATAATATCACATTCTGCTATATAACATCCCCCCCCCCCAAAAAAAAAATAAAAATAAAAAAAATCTAAATCTTTCATTCTTTTAGGCCAATTTGTATTCTGCTACATATTTTTGGTAAAAAAAAAAAATCGCAATTAGCGTATTTTGATTGGTTTGCGCAAAGCTAATCGCGTCTACAAACTAGGGGAAAGATTTGTCATTTTTATTTATTATTTTTTTTACTAGTAATGGCGGCGATCTGAGAATATACACTGTTACTGTAATAATGAGATTAGCAGGGAAGTGGTTAAGCTAGGGGTGATCAAAGGGTTAAGTGTGAGCCTAGGGCAGTGTTTACTAACTGTATGGGGGGGATGGGCTTGTGAAATGACCATAGAGACCTGTGATCCTATATAGAAGGATCACAGGCGCTCTGTGATCATTTCAGAGAAAAGAACGGTCAGCTGTGTTTACAACAGCTGACCGTCCTTCTCTCTTAGCGGGGAACGATCTTGGGTGCCCGGCAGCAATCGCGGCCGCTGGCCTCATGCACCAGCATCCCCGCTGCCTAGTGGGGGCGGGAGCCCGCTGGTGGTGTAGCACGCTTGCCCCCAAGCACCACGCATGCTCAGTTTTGCAATCTGTAACCTGGCTTCAGAAATATAGGCATGAAGCCCCAAAGTCTGAAGAAGAGACACAAATTGACCACGCTATGACAGGTGTGTGTCCAGTGCCATCTTAAGAGCATTAAAGGGCCCTGGGCAATGCAGTGTACTGGGGACCCGCCTACACAATCACCAACGAGAATAAAAATGCAAATTATTGATAAGGCGATATTTATTGGTACAGCAGTGCCAGGCTAATGACAGCTTCCAAGTTCGGCGGCTGGGTCCGGTGAACACACACACATGGACAGGAGTCAGAATCGACTGTCCTGTGTGTGCCTGTTCCTGCAGAGGCAGACAGGCATTCCTGCAGTTGTGGTCCTTCCATGGGCCAGGTGGCCCGACAGCAGCGCAGGGCCGACAGGCGCTTGCCACCTGCTAAGTTCGGCGGGGTAATGCACACAGGAATCGTGACTAATGCATAGCTGGGGATGGGTCGCTGGGCAGGTGGGGCCCCCAGGCAAGTGGGGCCCCTGGGCAACTGCCCAGAATGCCCATTCAGTAAGATGGCCCTGCGTGTGTCTATGCCTAGTGTGGTCAGTAACAAGTAGGTTAGGGAAATGGCAGAATTTTCAGGTATTTTATAACTTATGCAGAGGGACAAAGAAAAGTAGTCCCTAAATATTTTAGGTCCACATGCACTTTAATACATAATTGTTCTTAAATGCAAGCAGTGTAAGTACCTAGATTGGTAAATCAGGGCTAGAGAATGAGAGGAAGAAGCGGTACAAAGAGCATGCTGATTGGAGGAGAGATCAGATAGAGAGAGGAACTCATTACTATGCGGCTTCTCACTATCACTATCCAGTCACAAGCTGGGGGTGGATCCAGGACAATCTGAGAATGTGGGTTTATTGATTTTGGCTATCATACTGAGGACATCTGATGACAGAAAAAAACTACTGCGGGAACTCTCTGAATTAAAGGTGAGTATTGCGGCAAAAGCTGGTCTTGTTGATTTGTCATTTAATGGGATATTTCACTTTATCTTGTTTTTACATTTTATTGGCTGGAGTCCTTCGTTAACTGATACTTTAGTTCTTGAGGTTGGCTCAGTTGAGGATGGTTAATGTTGCAAGTGCAGTTAGACTAAGTCCCGGTTCACACTGGGGTGACTTGTCAAACAAGTCGCGCTCCATCCAGTGCAATGGAACCGTTCTAATCGGAGCAACTCAAGTCACTCCGACTTAGAAAAATGGTTCCTGCACTACTTGTGGGCGAATTCGGAGCGGCTTGCATTGACTTCTTTTAGAGAAGTCGTTTGCAAGCCATGCTGAAGTCGCACTGCACGGGGTGGCTTCAGAGTCGGGCGACTTTGAAGCCACCCCAGTGTGAACCGAGCCTTAGGGTAAAGAGTTAGGGGTTTACCACTATGGTTGGGGTTAGGAAGAGGGACAGGAACAGTGGCGGCCTGTATATAGGGGGCGCAGGGCCGCCCCCCCCAGAAAAAAAAGAAAAGAAAAAAAAAGATTAAAAAAAGAAAAAAAAATGATTTAAAAAAAAATTAAATTTTTAGCCCACTAGGGGCGCCGTGGTGGCTATGGGGGGGTTTCCAACCCACGTGCGGCGGGCAGAGGCGCCGATTGGCGGCCTTCTGGGGGTCACCGGGGCACAGAGCAATGCGCCCCGACATTCCCCACTTTTGTGATGTCCTGGCTGTGATTGGTCCAGACTCCAGCCTGGACCAATGATCATTCAGGACATCCTGACCCTGCTGACATCGTTGGGGGCGGTGCCGGTGCATGCATCGGTCACTCACCGTCACCGCCCGATCTCCGTCACCTTCCCGCCCGCCGCCGTCAGAAGAAGGAAGAAGAGGACTCGAGGAGAGGAGCAGCGCGCCGTGGACGTCTCACTCACCACCCGATCTCCATCACCTTCCCGCCTGACCAGTTTCCGCCGCCGTCAGAAGAAGGAAGAAGAGGACTCAAGGAGAGGAGCAGCGCGCCGTGGACGTCTCGCAGGCAGCCCAGGAGAGCAGGTAAGTGATTGAAGCCACTGCAGCGCGATGCCATGACCTGTGACCTGACCTGTGACCTGACCTGTGACATGACTGTGACATGACCTGTGACATGACTGTGACATGACCTGTGACATGACCTGTGACATGCCTGTGACATGACTGTGACATGACCTGTGACATGACCTGTGACATGCCTGTGCCATGACCTGTGACATGCCTGTGACATGACCTGTGATATGACCTGTGACATGACTGTGACATGACTGTGACATGACCTTTGACATGACTGTGACATGACCTGTGACATGCCTGTGACATGACCTGTGACATGACCTGTGACATGACTGTGACATGACCTGGGACATGACCTGTGACATGCCTGTGCCATGACCTGTGACATGACTGTGACATGCCTGTGTCATGACCTGTGCCATGACCTGTGACATGCCTGTACCATGACCTGTGCCATGACCTGTGACATGCCCTTACCATGACCTGTGACATGCCTATACCATCCCCTGTGACATGCACGTACCATGACCTGTGCCATGCCCACTCCACATAATTAATCTCCGCCTACTTATCATCAGATTATAGGGTCTACTATACATGACCTGTGACCTGACCTGTGACCTGACCTGTGACATGACTGTGACATGACCTGTGACATGCCTGTGACATGACCTGTGACATGACCTGTGACATGCCTGTGACATGACTGTGACATGACCTGTGACATGACTGTGACATGACCTGTGACATGACCTGTGACATGCCTGTGACATGACTGTGACATGACCTGTGACATGACCTGTGACATGCCTGTGCCATGACCTGTGACATGCCTGTGACATGACCTGTGATATGACCTGTGACATGACTGTGACATGACTGTGACATGACCTTTGACATGACTGTGACATGACCTGTGACATGCCTGTGACATGACCTGTGACATGACCTGTGACATGACTGTGACATGACCTGGGACATGACCTGTGACATGCCTGTGCCATGACCTGTGACATGACTGTGACATGCCTGTGTCATGACCTGTGCCATGACCTGTGACATGCCTGTACCATGACCTGTGCCATGACCTGTGACATGCCCTTACCATGACCTGTGACATGCCTATACCATCCCCTGTGACATGCACGTACCATGACCTGTGCCATGCCCTTACCATGACCTGTGACATGCCTGTACCATCACCTGTGCCATGCCCTTACCATGACCTGTGCCATGCCTGTACCATCACCTGTGCCATGCCTGTACCATCACCTGTGCCATGCCTGTGTCATGACCTGTGCCATGACCTGTGACATGCGCTTACCATGACCTGTGACATGCCTATACCATCACCTGTGACATGTCTGTACCATCACCTGTGCCATGCCTGTGCCATGACCTGTGCCATGCCCTTACCATGACCTGTGGCATGCCCTTACCATGACCTGGGGCAGGCCTGTACCATGACCTGTGCCATGCCCTTACCATGACCTGGGACAGGCCCTTACCATGACCTGTGACATGCCTATACCATCACCTGTGACATGCCTGTGCCATGACCTGTGCCATGCCCTTACCATGACCTGTGACATGCCCTTACCATGACCTGGGACAGGCCTGTACCATGACCTGTGCCATGCCCTTACCATGACCTGTGCCATGCCCTTACCATGACCTGTGACATGCCTGTACCATGACCTGTGCCATGCCTGTGCCATGACCTGTGTCATGACCTGTGACATGCCTGTACCATGACCTGTGCCATGACCTGTGACATGCCCTTACCATGACCTGTGACATGCCTATACCATCACCTGTGACATGCCAGTGTCATGACCTTTGCCATGCCCTTACCATGACCCGTGCCATGCCCTTACCATGACCTGTGACATGCCCTTACCATGACCTGTGACATGCCCTTACCATGACCTGTGCCATGACCTGTGTCATGACCTGTGCCATGACCTGTGACATGCCAATACCATGACCTGTGCCATGACCTGTGACATGCCCTTACCATGACCTGTGACATGCCTATACTATCACCTGTGACATGCACGTACCATGACCTGTGCCATGCCTGTACCATGACCTGTGTCATGCCTGTGCCATGCCTTTGTCATGACCTGTGCCATGACCTGTGACATGCCTGTACCATGACCTGTGCCATGACCTGTGACATGCCCTTACCATGACCTGTGACATGCCTATACCATCACCTGTGACATGCATGTACCATGACCTGTGCCATGCCCTTACCATGACCTGTGACATACCTGTGCCATGACCTGTGCCATGCCCTTACCATGACCTGTGACATGCCCGTACCATGACCTGTGACATGCCTGTACCATCACCTGTTCCATGCACTTACCATGACCTGTGCAATGCCTGTGTCATGACTGGTGCCATGACCTGTGACATGCCCTTACCATGACCTGTGACATGCCTATACCATCACCTGTGACATGCCTGTACCATCACCTGTGCCATGCCCTTACCATGACCTGTGACATGCCTGTACCATGACCTGTGCCATGACCTGTTCCATGCCTGTGCCATGACCTGTGTCATGACCTGTGCCATGACCTGTGACATGCCCTTACCATGACCTGTGACATGCCTATACCATCACCTGTGACATGCCTGTGCCATGACCTGTGCCATGCCCTTACCATGACCTGTGACATGCACTTACCATGACCTGTGACATGCCTGTACCATGACCTGTGCCATGCCCTTACCATGACCTGTGCCATGCCCTTACCATGACCTGTGACATGCCTGTACCATGACCTGTGACATGCCTGTACCATGACCATGCCTGTACCATATTCATTCGCTATTGTCACAGAAGTCAGTGGACTTGGGGCGCACTGCTCTGCGCCCTGAGCCCACCCTTTTTTTTAGCCTGTGAGAGCCTCTGGCTCTAGTCACATGGCTAAAAAAAAAAAAGCCCCATTGAACTCCATGCGTCCGGCGCCCCGTATGTAGATTAAGGGGCCGGACGCATGGATGGGGGGGCAGCGCCCCTGCGCCCCAATACACCAGCCGCCACTGCTTTTCAGCAAAGCTATCAAATACTTACCACACCCACTTCCTTGAAGCTCTGCCCACTCCACATAATTAATCTCCGCCTACTTATCATCAGATTATAGGGTCTACTCAATAAAGAGAGAATTACAGGAAATTGAAAATGGAATTTTAAACTTAAGGCCAAAGTAGCAGAGTTGGTAGCTGCACTACTTCTGCCTAAAGTTTAAAATTCTCATTACAATTCCCTGCAATTCTAAAGTGTTAAATGTGCTCAGGTGTGACCATACAAAATATGTAATATGTAAATATAAATAAAGTGCAAGGTGTAAATAAGTACGATAAATTACCCGGGACAGGCTCCTATTTGCCGGGACTGTCCCGGCAAAAACGGGACAGTTGGCAAGTATGCAAATGCCAGCATGCTCCCATGCAGGGAGCAACGTAGATTGCACTCCACATGCTACATATTGCCATGCATGCCGGAGTGGGAGCAATAATTCTAGACCCATCATTCGCACCCATATTTTACAGGTGCATGCAGCTTTAACGTTTCACAGGTTGGGTATCTACTTACTCATCTTTTATAATTTTATAAAAACATTGAGTAATGTATGGCATTTGTGTGCCTTAAAATAAGTGTAGTTTTACTAAAATGTCATGCTTGATAAACCATTGCACTTATATCACATGACATAAAGTACTGGCACTACCAATTATTTGTTCTCCATGGTCTCTCCGGAAAATATAAAATGTTTGGGGGTTTTAACTAATCCTCAGGCCTAAAATGATTTTTAACCACTTCCATACCGAGTCATGTAAAATGATGTCGGCAAAGTGGTTGTCTAGATCCGGGCCGCCGTCATATGACGTCGGCCCGTTCTAGCTGCTACTGTGCGCCCCCGGCGGCGCGCAGCGGCGCGATCAGGGATGAGGCTCGTCCCTCGGACATAGCCCATCCCTGATCAGGGTAAACAGCCAATAGAAATTGGCTGTTTACCACGTGATCGGCTGTGTCAATCACAGCCGATCACATGAGCGGCTCCAGCACGAGCCGCTCGTTCTCTCTGCAATGCGCGCCCCCGGGGGCGCGCAGAGCAGCGATCGGGGACGAGGCTCGTCCCTCGGACAGAGTCGATCCCCGATCTAGGTAAAGAGCCAATGAAATTGGCTCTTTACCACGTGACCGGCTGTGTCCAATCACAGCCGGTCACAAATGTCAACAGAGAACACGGTAACTAGCTGTCACCGTGTTCTCCTCCTCACACACTGATCCTGTGTGAGGAGGAGATTGTGGTAACAGCTAGTTACCAATTACAGTGCACCCCAACCACACTGATTGCCCCCCCCCCCAATAAAAAGCACCTGTCACTAGCCCATCAAAGTACCCGAGTACCTGTCATCAGGTACTCAGATGACAGGTACTCGGGTACTCTGATGGGCTGGTGACAGGTATTCGGGTACTCTGATGACAGGTACTCAGGTACTCTGATGACGGATACTCTGATGACAGGTACTCGGGTACTCTGATGACAGGTACTCGGGTACTCTGACGGGTACTCGGGTACTCTGATGACAGGTACTCGGGTACTCTGATGACGGGTACTCGGGTACTCTGATGACAGGTACTCGGGTACTCTGATGACGGGTACTCGGGTACTCTGATGACAGGTACTCGGGTACTCTGATGACAGGTACTCGGGTACTCTGATGACAGGTACTCGAGTACTCTGATGACGGGTACTCGGGTACTCTGATGACGGGTACTCGGGTACTCTGACAGGTACTCGGGTACTCTGATGACGGGTACTCGGGTACTCTGATGACAGGTACTCGGGTACTCTGATGACAGGTACTCGGGTACTCTGATGACAGGTACTCGGGTACTTTGAGTATCTGTCAACGGAGTACCCGTCATCAGAGTACCTGAGTACCTGTCACCTACCCATCAGAGTACCCGAGTACCTTCCACCTGCTCATCAGAGTACCTGACGCCTGAAGTACCCAAGTACTTGCCGCCTGCTCATCAGTACCCATCACTACTAATCAGTACTCATCAGTACCTATCACGTATCAGTACTGATCATCAGTACCCATCAGTACAGTATCACCTATCAGTCAGTGAGTACTACTCATCAGTACCTATCACCTGCCTGTCACCTGCCCATCAGAGTACCCGAGTACCTGTCACCTGCCTATCGGAGTACCCGAGTACCTGCCACCTGCTCATCAGTACCAGAGTACCTGTCACCTGCCCAACAAAGTACCCGAGTACCTGTCACCCTTCATACAGCCACCATGTCCAAGTCCAAAAAGGTTTATATACGTCCTCCGTTTAAACCTAAATACCGGTGTTATGGCAGCAGATAGCTGCCATAACCCTGGTATTTTTTTAAACGGTGGACGGTTGGCTTTCCGATAAGGGTGGTCCCAGCGGCGGATTCGCCGTGGGATCATCCTTCCGGGATGGCGAAAGAGGCGCCCCCCCCCCTCCTGACGCGTTCCGGTCCTTTTCCCCGCTTACCGGACCCGCCGGCAGCGGGGAAAACGATCCGGTCCCGAATCCTCACAGACAGGATGTCGAGTGAGGGCAAGCTTGCCCTCACTTGACTCTATGGTCTTGGAGGACCGGAGCTACGGAAAATGTTGTTGCCTAGCAACCGGTTTAAAGGTCCTTTTTTTTTTTTTTTTCATTGTATATTATAATTATTTTTTTTCTTTTCTATCTTTTAGTGTACTTGTGAGATCTGAGGACTTTTTGACCCCAGATCTCACAAAAAAGAGGTCCTGTCGTGCCTATTTCTATTACGAGGAATATTTACATTTCTTTTAATAGAAATAAAAATGATCAATTTTTTTTTTTTTAAACGGTGTAAAAATAAAAAATAATAAATAAAATAAATAGTAAAAAAAAAAAAATTAAAGCGCCCTGTCCCCGTTAGCTCGCGCGCAGAAGCGAATGCATACAGAAACCCCGCCCACATATGTAAACAGTGTTCAAACCACACATGTGAGGTATCGCCGCGATCGTTAGAGCAAGGGGAATAATTTGAGCCCTAGACCTCCTCTGTAACTCAAAGATGGCAACCTGTAGAAATTGTTAAATTGTCGCCTATGGGGATTTTTAAGTACCAAAGTTTGTCACCATTCCGTGAGCGTGTGCAATTTTGAAACATGACATGTTGGGTATCTATTTACTCGGCGTAACATTATCTTTCACATTATGGAAAAAAATTGGGCTAACTTTACTGGTTTCTTATTTTTTAATTAAAAAAAGTGAATTTTTTCCAAAAAAATAGCGTTTGGAAGACCGCTACGCAAATACGGTGTGATAAAAAATATTGCAATAATCTCCATTTTATTCTCTAGGGTCTCTGCTAAAAAAAAATATATAATGTTTGGGGGTTCTAAGCAGTTTTCTAGCAAAACAACTGATTTTAGCTTGTAAACACCAAATGTCAAAAATAGGCCTAGGCAAGTGGCTAGGATGCATGATGATGCTCCTTGGATGTTAGGCCCCTCTATATGGCTAGGCTGTGAAAAAGTCTCACACATGTGGTATTGCCATACTCAGGAGGAGTGGCAGAATGTATTTTGGGGTGTCATTTTTGCTGTGTACATGCTATGTGTTAGGAATATCCTATAAATTGACAACTTTGTGTAAAAAAAAAAAGTTTTCATTTTTTTCCCACATTTTCCAAAAACCTGTGGAAAAAAATGATATGTTCAAACGACCCATAATGCCTCATAGAATATACGTTGGAGTGTTTGCTTTCCAAAATGGGGTCATTTTGTGGACTTTTCCATTGTATTGGTGCTCTAGGGCCTTGAAAAGTGTGATAGGTAGTAAGAAAGTTTTATGTGTATTTATGCTCCTAGAACGCCTGAATGTGCTTCTTGGACGTGGAGTCTCTTTTTGTGGCCAGGCTGTGTAAAAGTCTCACACATGTGGTATCGCCATACTCGGAAGGAGTAGCAGAATGTATTTTTGGGTGTAATTTTTGCTGTGTACATGCTATGTGTTAGAAATAGCTTATAAATTGACAACTTTGTGGGGAAAAAAAGAAAAAAAAATTTTTTTCTTCATTTTCCCAAGAATTGTGGGAAAAAATTACAACTTCAAAAAACTCACCATGCCTCTTACTAAATACCTTGGACTGTCTACTTTACAAAAAGGGGTCATTTGGTCGGTATTTGTACTGTCCTGACATTTCAGGGCCTCAAGAAAGGAGATAGGCAGTCAGTACATCTGGTGTGATCAATTTTCAGTAATTGGTACCATAGCTTCTAGACTCAATAACTTTCACACAGACTAAATAATATACACTAATTTGGGTTAATTTTACCAGAGACATGTAGCAGTATACATTTTGGCCCAAATGTATGAAGAAAAATTTATTTTTTGCAAAATTTCATAATTGAAACTAAAAAAAAGTGTTTTTTTTTCAAAATTTTTGCTATTTTTTTGCATATATCACGAAAAAAAAAACCCCAGTTGTGATCAAATACCACCAAAAGAAAGCTCTATTTGTGTGAAAAAAATGATAAAAATTTTGTTTGGTTATAGTGTAGCATGACTGAGCAATTGTCATTCAAAGTGTGAGAGTGCTGAAAGCTGAAAATTGGTCTGGGCAGGAAGGGTGTCTAACTGCTCTGTATGGAAGCGGTTAAATATGTGTGCAAGAACAAAACAAAAAAAGAAGCAAATCAGCCCTGGCAGTGGAAGGGTTAAATATAGTTTCATTGTTAAGATGTTTTTTACCACTTGCCGACCAACCGCCGCCTATATAGGGCGGCAGGGCAGCAGGTTCCCGCGAATCGCCATACCTGTACGGCGGTTTGCTGGAGCGATCCTTGGGCTGCACACGTGCGCCAATTTGCCAGCGGGGAAGCTGAGGAGCAGGGCCAGCAGCCGCGATTGCTGCTGGGCACCCGCGATCGCTCCTCGCAGAGAGAGAACAGCAGTCTGCTGTTGTAAACACAGCAAACCATTGTTCTCTCAGTAATCATCACAGGGCTCCTATGTTCCTCCTATTTAGGAACACAGGTCTCTGTGGTGATTCCATAAGCCCATCCCCCTCACAGTTAGAAAACACCCCCTTGGCATACACTTAACCATTGGATCGACCCTGGGTTAACCCAGTCCCTGCCAGTGCCATTAGTACAGTAACAGTGCATACTTTTAGCACTGATTACTGTAGTAATGTCACTGGTCCCCCCAAAAGTGTTAAAAATGTCAGTTAGGGGTCCGATCTGTCCGCAGCAATGTCACAGTCCCGCTAAAAATCGTGATCTGCATGACACCAGGGGCAATCAAAGGCTTAAGTGTGCTCCTAGGGGGTGCTTTCTAACTGTTTGGGGGTTGTACTCACCGGAGGAACACAGAGACCTGTGCACCTAAATAGGAGGAAAACAGGATGTAAACACAGCCGTCCGTCATTCTCCCTGAAGTGATCACTGGGGCTATGTGATCCTGCTATATAGGATTGCATGTCTCTGTGATGATCTCACAAGCCCAACCCCCCACAGTTAGAATCACTCCCCTAGGCTTACATTTAACCCCTTGCTCAATAATAGTATTAACCCCTTCCCTGCCAATGGCATTGTTACAGTAACAGTGCATATTTTTAGCACTGATTACGGTAGTAATGTCACTGGTCCCCCCAAAAGTGTCAAAAATGTCAGTTAGGGGTCCGATCTGTCCGCCGCAATGTCGCAGTCCCACAAAAAATCACATACCGCCGCCATTACTAGTAAAAAAACAAACAAAAAAAAAACAATAAAAATGACATGCACCAGTTATATATATGAACACAATGTATGTGTATTGTATTTCAAGCACTGTTTGTACATGCACAATCTGCACAAAATTTTTTATTGTCCTCAATGACATGCAGATTTACATTTTTAGAGGAAGGGACTATAAATTTATTTAATCAATCAATCATTTAAGGTGATACCTGTATATAATGAATTCGATTTGAGAGCAGCGCCAATACCCACTTCTATTCAGCACAATCCATACTGGCCCAGTATTCATGTTTTCCGGATTTATTATGCACCCACCTTATGGTTTGAAGACAAACCATACTTCCCTGATCCATTGTTTTTGAGCCATGTCAGTCAATGATCATCTGTAGATTGCCTATGGGTGGCCTTTAGCGTCTAAATCCCATCTTTTGGAATTGGACAATAAGTTTGGCAAGGTTTCTGCCCTTTTTGCCACCCTATGGGATAATAACAAGCTCTTCTGAACAACTTCAAACTTGAAATTGACATGATGACCCCTCCTTCTTCACAACAAGACCAGTGAAGTACGGAGTAAGTATATTTATAACAATATTTTTTAAAAAGCAGAGCTATACTTACTTTTGCTCCAATCCTGGAGCCGCTGTCATCTACAGCTGGGCAACATCTGTGTATCAATCTCCAGCCATTTTTAATTGGCTGGCTGGAGGTCACGTCACTTCTGCACATGCATGAGAGTTCAGTTATCTTGGCATTGCCAAAATTGAGCCTCGTACTGCGCATGCCCAGTTCACTGTACAGCAGTGGGCAGGCAGGTAAGAAACTTTCATGCGGAAGAGTCATAGTATGTCTCTTCTGCATTAAAAATCCTGGCTGTCCCCCAACTTTTTTTTATTTTTTTATTTAAAGTTTCACTTTAATGTGGATAGATTTGTCTAGTGTAAGGAAGGGCTATAAACCTTGGTTAACTTATTTTTTGCTATCTTTGTTCCTGTGGGGAGATTTCCCTTTATTTCCTGCTATGTAGACAAGACAGGAAGAGGAGGGCTTTCCCATCAGGTCCGCCTGTCAGTTTTTTAGGCGGACCTGATCGGACGCTCCATGCACCCCTATGGAGCAGCGGATGTCAGCAGTGACATCTCCACTGACACCCGCCGCTCTCCGATCCGATCCTGTCTGTGAAATCCGGATGGATGGAAACCCTATTTTCCATCCGCCTGCAGGATCGGATCGGATCGGATGGGTCTGTTTTCACCTGATCCCCCATAGAGGAAAGCAGGGATCTGACAGCTCTGTCTCTGTAAAGTAAGAAGAGACGGACCTGTCATCTGCCTGCTCAGCGGGAATCGGAGGATCGATCCCCGCTGAGCAAAACGGAGTCGGCCGGGTGAAAAGCCCGTGTTAAAAGGACCTTTTGAGGGATTGCTGTCTTAGAAAACTGTCACCAGAACAAGTGTCCCCTTTGGAAAATTTACTCTCATCTCTTATTCTGAGACAACGGTGAAAATATGGTTTTCCCGCCATTCTTTTCTGGAGACAATGGTTGCCAAGATAAAAGAAAGGGTGAATCTCCATAGTGGGGATACAATAAAAGAATTTTACAGGGGGTCTAACCCGTCTCTAGTGTATTTGAACACCCAAAACAAATTAATTTTATTTCACTTCTCTCCAGGCCCCCTTACCTTGTGGTGCAGCAGAGAGAATTCTGGAAAATAATCCAAGTCTTGGATCTCAACCCTCTCTCTCTTTCATGTGTGGTCCGAACTCAAATAATTTCAATGGAAAACCTGCCAACAGGTAATGTTATAGTGTTACAGGGAGTAGGCACGCAGCCAAATCCCTGGGATCACACTAGTTGCGGTGCAAATTCACAGCCAATTTGATGCGGATTCGGCACCGCCGATTTAGAAGTATATGTTAAGTTTATGACACACCCGGCTATCAGTTTGCATAACACAGAACGATTTGCAGAATCAGATCCCAGAGGTGTGAATGCCCATGCGATCCGATTCTGGTGCGGGCAAAAAAAGGGTCCTGCACTAGTTTGGTGCGAATGCGGTGCGATTAGAGTCATACAAATCCATGGCTCAAATTGCACCCCAGAGAAAGCGCATGTAATTTGTACAGGAATGTGCTGTGATTTTGCACCGCAGCAGTGTGAACTGTCACTTAACGGGCGAGAAACAAATTAACCTTTCAATTTATCGTTCGTTCGGCAGAATTTTTCAATCTGTTTTTTAGCTCTGAAAAGTCAAAATTGATTTTCTATTTGTGTATTTGTGTCCATTAACTGGACGAAAAACGAACAAACGGTCCAAATGATTTTCAAATGATTTTTCATCTAGTGTTTGGGGACCTTTATGCATAATACTGATTCATTGGGGGAGATTTACTATAACTGGAGCACACAGAATCTGGTGCAGCTGTGCATAGTAACCAATCAGCTTCTAACTTCAGCTTGTTCAATTAGGCTTTGCCAATTAGCTTTAAAATCGTGCAACTTCATCTGAACTCGCACGATTTCAAAGCCGCATTTCAGTCCAACTTCGGGGGGACTTGAAAGACATCTGTGTGGGTTCATGCAAAGAATGAAGTCGCCCTCGAAGTCGGCAAAAGTAGTAGAGGAACTACTTTTGGAAATCGGTGGGATGCCGACTTTGTGGATGGTGCCATTTCCGGCAATACGCTGCGATTTGACATTCTATTTGACCAGTCAGATCGCGCCGATGTGAACGGGGGGCTAAAACCTAGAAGCTCATAGTTACTATGTACAGCTTCATCAGATTCTGTGTGAACCAGTTTTAGTAAATCTCCCCCAATGAATTAGTATTATAAATTAGGATCCCCGTACACCTTTGTCCCAAGCTTACAACGTGTCACATTTTGTACCATAATTCATGCATACATACCAAGAATTCTTGTTTGATTGAGTTTAGCCCCACCTAGTGGTCACATTCAGTAAACATATAAACTTAGCAATTGTTTCCCCTTGTTAAATTGCTATTATTAATAATTCTTCTTATTCTTATTATTATTATATATACAGGATTTATATAGCACCAACAGTTTGGGCAGAACTTTACAACATTTGGGCAAACAGTACAGTTACAATACAATTATTATTATTTTTTTCAATTTTAAGTCAGGGTTACATCTGCCCTTGTTTTCATTTTATCTAAAATGGATAAGCGAAGCTGTGCAGAAGCATAATGAATATACAGAAATATTTTATTTGCTTAAACTGTATGTACAAATTTGCGTATATACCAATTAAAATACACATAAACATAATATGTATGATGTAATACAATGTTTAAAAAAGAATGTAATAAGAAAATAAATAAATAAATATACAAATATGTACAAATTTATTAACGAGTCTGTATTTATACATTTCTGGAGCTAAGGCAGAACACAATATTCTCAGTTTACCATTTTGTATGTAAAGCATTCTATTGTGTTCCTCTTGTGGACATAACAGTTATGAAAAGAATCGTCCACTTTACAGCAAAATCCTTCCATTAGTGAAATGGTATAGAATTACAATTTGGTAGGATTTTTAGGAATATATGCTGGAGATGGGTAAATCAAAAACCTATGGGCTCAATACTGTATTTTTTTCACCATGTCTTATTTGCTTTTTTATGTTTTATATTTCACTAAAGACACTGGGGTCGATTTACTAAAACTGGAGAGTGCAAAATCTGATGCAGCTCTGCATGATAGCCAATCAGCTTCTAACTTCAGCTTGTTCAGTTAAGCTTTAACAAAAAAAACTGGAAGCTGATTGGTTTCTATGCAGAGCTGCACCAGATTTTGCACTCTCCAGTGTCAGTAAATCACAGATCAGTTGTTCTGGGTCTCAGTCTTTATTGTAGAAGTTCTGACAGCAGCTCCTGCGTGTTTGCAGACTTTGTTTAGAAATATATTGTATCATTATTATTGTCACAATGTATTTAGTTATTTTGGTGTACCTTTAGGCTGCATTCACATGTCAGTTTATAATCGCGGGCAGAACCGCCGCGGTTCCGCCCGCGATTCGGAGATTTATTGTAAATCGCGGGACGCCTAGCGTTGCCCGTTGATTTGCAATAGCCTCCCAAATGCCGAGCGATGTTGCCGCGATTTACGCCCGCCGAATCGCGGCAACATCGCGCAAACAAAATCGCGGGACGCAATACGCTCCAAAAAAGTACAAGAGCTTCTTTGGAGCGTATTGCGTCCCGCGATTTTGTTTGCGCGATGTTGCCGCGATTCGGTGGGCGTAAATCGCGGCAACATCGCTCGGCGTTTGGGGGGCTATTGCAAATCAACGGGCAACGCTAGGCGTCCCGCGATTTGCAATAAATCTCCGAATCGCGGGCGGAACCGCGGCGGTTCTGCCCGCAATTATAAGCTGACATGTGAATGCAGCCTTAGTGCCGGTTCACACTAGGGCGACCTGTGAGGCGACCAGGTCGCCGCAGGTCGCCTCCCATAGGGAAGCTACGGACCAGTTCTAATAGGAGCGACACAAGTCGCTCCGACCTAGAAAAAGGGTCCGGAGCTTCTTTGGGGCGACCAGGAGGCGACCGCCATAGACTTCAATGTTATTAAGTCCGTGGCGGCCGCTCCGAGGTCGCGGCGCGCTGCTCGCACCGCGACCTCGGAGGTCGCCACCTAAAGTAGCGTCGCGGTAGTGTGAACCGGCGCTTATGAAACGGAGAATTTTTTTCTCAGTTCACTTCTCGCCAGTTGTCAGAGGAAAATGATCTCCTCTGACACCCTGGAGAATTCAGTTCTCACAGGGAAAACAGAGGAGAAGTTTTTCCTCTGAAAATGGCCGAGATCTGTGTACAAGTGAATAGGCAGCCTGTAATCTCCTACAAGAAAATCACTGAAACACTCCGGTGACCATTTATTAAGCAGTAAACAAAAGGGAGAAGAGGAACCCCCCCTAATGGGACTTTATTGGTCTTTATCCTATTGGTTTTTGATATTCCAATAAATTATATGTAGTACAATAAGTAAAATTAATTACAAATTTACTGTTACAAAAAACTACACACCTTTTTGGGTGTGCAGTTATGTTGCTATATGAGTAAATTGGTCATATACATTATATATATATGCATCAATGTCTGTATACACAATGACAACTTATGATGGAGTCTATTCAGGGCTAGCCACCCTTGTTTGTATGTTTTACACTTTTTTGTCTTTTTTGTAACAAACTTGTAATTCATTTTACTTTTTGTACTACCTATAATTTATTGGGTTATCAATAACCAATAGGATAAAGACCAATAAAGTCCCATTAGGGGGGGGGGGGGGGTTCCTCTTCTCCCTTTTCTTTGCTGTACCAGGGATGTGGGTCTTATCCGGAATTTCCTCCATTCTCTAGCTGTTCCTGCTCTTCCATTTATTAAGCAGTGGTAAATTACCACTGCTGAGTACATGGGCATTCTCAGAGAAGACCCCCACCTAATGTTAATAAAATAATTAGTCCCCTACGCAAAAAAAAAAAAAAATATATATATATATATATATACATATATATATATATATATGTATATATTCACACACACACACACACATTTTATATATATGTATGTGTGTATATATATATATATATATATATATATATATATATATATATATATATATATATATATATATATATATATATATATACATAAATATGGCAGGGGGACATGTTTACTGTCTTCGGGGTCTGATCGAGGAAGACAATATTCTTCCTCCTTCCCCCTCAGTTCTCCCCCCATTCTATCTTCTCCCCCCCCCGATTCTCCACCTCCAGGCTGGTGAATCTGGGAGTGTGATTTCTGGCACAGATCGCCAGTGAAGTGCGGAGATCGCAGCTTCATAAACTGACCGTTTCTGTGTCAGTCAATGACAGATTCTCCGTGTGTAGAGATGATCAGCAGAGAACATGTTCTCCCCCGATCATCTCTGTTTCATAAACCAAAAATGATCCAAAATTAGCTGCGATGATCAGTATCGCTGCTCATCCCGGTTTCATAAACAGAAACTTTTATGTGCAAAAGAGAATCCTTTCATTTACACAAAATCTTTGGTTTGATTTAATAAAGAGTAAAGGCTGCTCAGTGGCCAAAGTCAACATTCACTGTGCTTAGTAAATAAGTTAGTTAACTTTAAATAGGCAATCATGTGCAATGGAAATTAAAAAACAAAACAAAAAAAAAACAGTATTTGGGCTAGTACATGATTAGATGAGTGGAATGCACACAGCTTCCCTGAATTGACTAAGCTCAGTGAACAGTCTCTACTCCTTTAGTAATATAATTTAAATTCTACACAAAGCAACGATGTGTAAAAAAAAAAATAAGATAAAAAAAAAGCTTTTTGCTGAATATTTATAAATTATGAAATCATTTTTTTTTTCGAGCCGGTTCACACTGCCACGACAAGTAGCGCTCCATTCTGTGCAATGCAACCATTCTAATCAGAGCGACTCAAGTCACTCCGACTTAGAAAAAGGTTCCTGCACTACTTGGGGGCGAAGTTGGAGCGGCTTGCATTGACTTCTATTAGAGAAGTTGTTAGCAAGCCGCGATGAAGTCGTGCTGCACGGGCGGCTTCAAAGTCGGGACGACTTTGAGTCGCCCTGGTGTGAACCGACTCTTTTTCATTTTGTTTACTTTTGTAGAAATGAAAAAAAGTTAAATAAAATAAACCTTTTATTTGTAAATAATGCTGTCATTTTAAATATTTTCACAAGAAAAGAGAACAAATGATATTAAAATAATTGTACCTTTTATGAACATTAACACAAGTTGTTTTTTTTTATTTTTAACATTGATCAAACAAGAAAAAGGGTATTTTTTATGTCTTTTTGTCTTTAGATTGTATACAAAATAATGTAATTTTTAGGAAAAAAATATACAAAGTATATTACTCACGCCAATTGGGGAAGTATAAAGATGTATAGGACCTAATGGTGATAATACCAATAAATATGAATATAGATTAAGTGAATAAATAAATAAATTGCAGCTGCTATAGTAAAGTGCTAGTGCTAATGATGAAAAATAGTAATCAAAGGGTGATTACCTATAGCGCTTGCTAAAGTGTATAAACCAAGTTTTATAAATATAAATATAGCAATATAAAACACATTAAGTACTAAATTGCTAAATAAATTACAAATAATATAAATATGGTGCTAATTTTATAAAGGTGATTGCGAATGTAAAAATAAATTAATAGCTGAAATTAATATGCATAGACATATAATAAATTATAAACAGTCCATGTGTGACTTCTAGATGAGAAAAAACAGTCCAAAAAATTGTGTAGATAAAAATATAAAGTGCAGGTGCTCCTTTTTCCTCTTCCCAGGTGTCCCTTCACCGTAGAATATAAGTGAAATTCAAACTCACCAGAAAATGTGGGTCCTATATGCCTTACGGCATTAAAACCAACCGTGCTTAGGAGACACTCTCCAGGTCCAGGTGCGTCCCTCCTGGCGGATAAAGATATCCCTCTGCAGTACCACTTCCACTGCTAGCTGTCTCCAAAATGGTTATGTCTCCTCAGAAACCCAAAGGTACCTTCTTGGTTGCAATAATCCTCCTGTTGGATCACCTCCAGCCGCGGGGGTATGTTAAAGGAATGAGAAACCGGATAGTGTAGTACTGTTTCAAATGGTTTTAATGTTACACACAGCCCCGGTCACTCCAAAACAAATACAGTCCCAAAGGGGATAAAAGCAGGTGTAAAAATTCCAAAAGCATCAATAAAAAGCAGATAATAGCAAACGGTGAGACAAACGTGGGTAAAATCCATAAAAACGAGCAAAAACGCTGTCATAAACATGGGCTACAAGTGGAGAGCGGTGGTTCCGGCTTGCGTTCCACTAAGCCCATATGACGTCACGAAGTGCGTTCCAGCTAACGCGTTTTGTCATTGGCTAGACGTCTTCAGAGGTGGAGTCACACGTCTGGCCCAGATCTTTTATATTGGAGCTGCCGCTCTTCACTCCGCCCCTCTCGTTTGCCCGGAAATAGGCACATATATCCGTGTCCCCATTCTAATATTGGACATAACTAAGCTCAAAACGTTTCTTTTGGTACATATTCTTCCACAAAAAAAACTTATCCGCATTTCAAATATGCCTTAGTACATTCCTCTATGGTTATAATACATCATAATATCGGCTAATTAAAAATTCATTATACGTCATATAACCGGATATTTTGAGAGTGATAAATACTTAGTAATTAAATAAAAAAATTTACCAATAATACCAAGTTTAAAATTTACCATGATTATAATAAGAATAGTTTAATATATATATAAAATATGTATTATTAATTATATTAAAATTACTTTATTAGTCATATTTAAATTAAAATCCCTATTAAATAAATATGTATTATATATATAGATACCTTTCCAAGGGTTGTGTAATATACCAATAAATTAAATAAATAAAACTATAGATTATGCTGTGGACATACAATATGTTGAATATATTAAATACCTATATATATTAAAATGTATTAAAAACATTAATTTATTTTTATGATTTATAATGCATGAATGGGTAATGTCATATGTGGTAATGATTAAATATATATATATACGTTATCTACTAAAATGTAAAATTTATATAATAAAAAGCCAGGGCACACAGCATCAGGCAGAAGATCTGGTCGCCGTACACTGCAGGAATACATCGCGGGATCCCAGGGACAAGGTAAATAATCTCTTCCAGGAACCAGCGACTTCTCCCTTGCAGTATCCCGAGTGTGGCTCGGGGTTACCGCTAATGGCACTGAAATTCCACTCTGAGCCACACTCGGGAATACCGCCAGGGAGGTTAAAGTGCATCTAAAGTAATTTTTTTTTTTTTTTTGTTTAGCTTTGGGTACAGTAAGAAATGGTTAAAACCCCTCTTTAGTTTTTTTTTTTTTTTTGCTGTTTTTGTCCCTTTGGGGAGATTTCCATTCACTTCCTGTCCCAGAGATGCAACAGAAAACTAGAGAAAATCTAGCCAAAGTGAATGAAAATAAACAGCCGGTTCCCTATTGCGCATGCGTGAAGCGCACTTTGGTTTGTTAATGGCCGAACTTCCAGATTACTTTGCCGCGGCGAAGTCACCTGGAAGTGTAAGCGGGTACATTCACATCAGTCCCTGCCCTCAAGGAGCTTACAATCTAAGGTCCCAAACTCACATACATACACAGTAGGGCCAATTTTCTATACAGGATCCAATTAACCTATCCGGATGTCTTTGGAGTGAAAAATTAAATGAAAATCGATGTGCCTGGAGTTTAGATTTAAATTGATCTAAGTGGCTGCTATTGTCACTTTCTTTGTTTATCTTGTCTTTAGCTCGGGCTTTACTTTTAGGGCTGGTTCACACCAGGTGCAGTTCAGTCTGTTTTTTCTGCATAAAAAAATGCATGGACAGTGTTTAACATTCCAATAGACAGTGCAGTGCGTTACACTCAAGAAAAGTAGAAAATGTTGCATTTTCTTCTGTATGAATCACATCTGGAACTTGGCACACCGCATAAAAAACACACCGGAATGCACATTTGCTCAACTGAGATGAAGAGAAAAAGCACTGGAGCGCATAAAAAACGCACAGGAATGCATAAAAAAAAGAGAAAAAACACACAAACAGAAACGCATCCGGAATGCAGAAACTGTGGTGTGAACCGGCCCGATGCTTTCCTGGGTGCTTTTGAAATGCATCCAGACTGCATGCACAGTGTTTGCCATGTATTCCAATGGTCCTAGTTCACACCAGTGTTTTCAACAAATGTATATCCTGCTGTTTTATTTTTATCCGGAATGCATAAAAACATGTGTAAACACACCAGACTGCACCAGAACATTGTACTGATGAAAAATAACATTTACCAAGTGTCACAATAAAAAAAGAGGAAAAAAAAGCACTGGACTGCATTAATAATGCATCAAAACTAGGGATCAACCAATTATCGGCAATGCCGGTATATCGAGGGCTGATATGTACTTTCCCCGATATATCGGAATCGGCCCCGGAGGTGACCGATATTGCCGATATTTCGGGAAAGTGCTTGTACTGGAGTGATGCCTGCAGCTACACGGTCGGCTGTCTTGTAATGATAACCGATGCGGCTGAGAAACTGCTTGGCTGTCATTACAAGGAACGGGAGGGGACATCCCCCCCTCCTGCCTCCTTCCACCGCTCGCCCGGGTGACCCGGGCATCCAGCCTGCACGGCTGCCGAAAAGAAGACCTGATCAAAGCCGTATTCGGCTCTGATCAGGTCTCCATGTAAAAAAACAGGAAGTGATGTCATGACAAAAAAATGTGAGCATTCAAAACAGCAGAACTTGTCGTTTTGAATGATTTTAAGTGCAGAGGAGGGGTTTGGGGTCTTTTAGACCCCCAGATCCCTCCACAATAGTACCTGTGAAAAACAAAAAGTTAATTTTTTTTTAAATGTCCTAAAATATCGGCCGATACCGATCTCTGAAGACCAAAATATCGGTATAAGTATCGGCACTTAAAAAACTATATCGGTCGATCAAAACACATGCAAAAACGCATCGGAAACGCTAAAATTGTGGTATGAACCAGCCCTAAAATGAGGTAGGGGATTCCTGCTCTTAAAGTGCAAATATTAATATTATATTATATAGGATTTATATAGCGCCAACAGTTTGCGCAGAACTTTAAAATAGAAAGGTAGACAGTGCAGTTACAATACAATTGAATACAGGAGGAATCAGAGCTTACAATCTAAGAGGGAGGGTCAAGTGATACAAAATGTAATAACTGTAAGGGTGGGCTGATGGAGAAAGTAAAAAAGACAGTTGATAGTTAGAAACCAGATAGGCTTCTCTAAAAAGATGGGTTTCCAGGGATCGCTTTAAGAGGAAGTAAACTTCCTTCTCTTGCTTTACCTATAGATAAGCCTATAATAAGACTTACATATAGGTACTGTAAATATCTTCATCTTCTTGTATGCAGCCAATGACATCACTGGTGCATGCGCTCTGAAGGAACCGCCACCCATGCCGTTTTTAGGCACTTTTTTCATGCTTCCCCCTGAGGCTTCTTTTCTGGCAGAAATGGGCAGAACTCCGTTTCAGCACCCCCAACGATGGACAAGGGCAGCATGGAAACTATTTTTAAAATGGAATGTAGACTGGAGCAGCGCCTGCCGTGGAGTAAGCAAGCAGCTGCATGAGTTGAAAATGCTTCTGTAGTTCCAGCCAGTCAATGACATTCCCCAGCGGAGCGATTCGCAGCTGTACTCCACCTCTCCCTGTATTTCAGGATCAGACTGCAGGGAGACCTGAGCTGCCTGTGCTTACTCCGCAGTGTCTGACAAGTAATGAGATTCTCAGTATCACACTACACACAACTGTCTTCTGTGATTTTTTAATTTAGGGCCCCCTTTTTTAATTGTGGTACTCTCTGAAGAGTAATCCAAGTATGGATTGCTCTTCAGGGCCCATTCACACTAGAGCAGTGACTGCCACTGGAAGAATGCCAGTCAGTGCTAGAGCACTTGGAAAACAATTGTTTTCTATGTGCCTAGTTCTCATTGCAATACAGCCTGGAGATGCAGTGCAATGAGCTGCAATCATATGCAAACATTCTGCATTTTATCACAGCTCACTGGAAGGCACCACACAGTGGCAATGCCCTGTGTTCCTCTTTGGTTACACTATGTGCGCTACAAATAAAGTTAACAAAAAAAAAAAATAAAGAACTGTGTGATGCAAAAACCATGCGCATCACACCACCATACTGCTAACTCACTGCAGCTCATACTGCTTCCGTCACACTAAACAGCTCTAGTTTAGTGTGCAGACCAGTGTGAACGGGCACTTAGAGAGAATTTGGCAGGTGGTATAGGGGCAATGTATTGCCTTCTCACCACCTGCTGTTTTAGCCACCTAATGCCACCTAGCACCTGCCATGCCACAACTGTGTGTATTCAGTGTGGTTGCAGTGTGGCCCCACTTACCTGAATGGGTCACATTTGACAGGTGGTAGTGCCCACACATGACAGGGGGTATAGTTTTTGCTGTAGTAGCAAATCAACACAGCATTTGTACACCCTTGCCGCAGCTGAGGGATGGTAGAAATGTGGCTCAACCATAGGGTTTTAATATCCCTCAACCACTAGTGTAAGGGCTCGTTCACATGTGCTTTGATCTCTGAAGAGTGATCCATGTTCATATCACTCTTCAGAGAGCATTTGACAGGCCATGTATTGTCTCCTCACCACCAGCTTTATCCCCTATGGGGCGGTTCCAGAGTTCTGCATAACGGTGTCCGCAGCATGTGTACACTCCCACCTGTCACATGGGATGATAAATATCACTTGAAGAAAAAGCTGCATTTTTTTGAGGTGGGGGCGGGGCTGGGAGTGGGCCCAGGGGCAGACTTGTATAAAGTACCCGAAATTTCTACTTGAGTAAAAGTATAAGTGCTCGATCAAAAAGTGACTTGAGTAGAAGTACTAAAGTATTCAACATTTTTTTTACTTAAGTATTGCAAGTAGTTTTTTCAAAAAATTTGCTACTTAAGTACTAAAAGTAAAAAGTACCAGTAGTTTTGAAAAAAAATTTCTACTCAAGTACTGAAAGTAGAAGTACAAGTACTGTGTTATGTAGTTATTAAAGAAAGAAGTCAAAAGTTTAAACATCATATTGTTTTTTATTATTTAAAATGATTTATTCAAATGATTAACCTGTGTTTCTTAGTAGATTCTTGATGCACTTTAAGCGCTGTAGCACCAATTATTTGTTTGTTTCATATTTTCTTTTTATTGGAAAGATTTGGTATAGCAGCTTTTATTATACACAGCCTTTATTTTCGTATGCGCTGATTTACAAATGACATTATACACATTTTTTTGAGCTTTATGCAACCTGCCATCTACTGTTCTGGCAGTGGTAATTTTTATAATTGTAACGAGTAACTATGCAGCACAAAAAAAAAATATCGGAGTAGAAGCATCGAAATCATCGAAAAAATGTAGTGAAGTAAAAGTAGAAGTAGGAGAAAAAATTTCTACTCTAGGAAAGTACAGATACCGCCTTTCGGTACTTAAGTACAGTACTTAAGTAGTTCTACTTCGTTACTATACATCTCTGCCCAGGGGTGGGCTTTGGGCCAGGTTGGAGGCCCCATCAGGTAGACTGTATTGGGCCCCATAAGTTCTAACAGCGACCCTGCATGTGGGGATGGACTAATAGTTGTGCAAACAATCTCAACACATCAGTGGGGGAGGAAATATTATGAGCTCAGTTTTGGACAGCTTGCGTTTGAGGAAGTGAAGTGACATTCATATTGATATGTCGGTTAGTAAATTAGTAATGCGTGAGGAGATGGATGGAGTGAGCTGTGGGGAGGAGAGAAAGATTTGGGTGTCATCAGCGTAAAAATGGTATTGGAAGCAGTGGCGGCCAGCCGATAGGGGGCGCGGGGGCGCCACCCCCCCCCAAAAAAAAAAAGAAAAAAAAGATTAAAAAAAAAAGATAAAAAAAAAAAACTAGGGGCGCCGGACTCATTGGTGGCTATGTTTTCCACCCGGCAGAGGCGCCGATTGGCTGGCTTCTGGGGGGTCATCTGGGCGCAGAGCACTGCGCTCCGACACTCCCCCCTTTGTGATGTCCTGGATCATGATTGGTCCAGACTCCAGCCTGGACCAATCATGATTCAGGACATCCCTGCTGACCTTGTTGGGGGCGGTGCCGGTGCATGCATCAGTCACTCACCATCACCGCCCGGTCACCTTCCCGCCGCCGCAGAAGAGGACGGAGTCTCAAGGAGGGGAGAAGCCGCCGCCAGGACTGAAGAGTAGCCGCCGCCAGGTAAGTGCATTGGTCTCAGGGGAACCCACAATGCATTGAAGGGAGCACGCACGCTGGTCTCTGCATTAATTAGGGACAATGCTGTGGCGCTCTGCAGTGATTGGGGACAATGCTGTGGCGCTCTGTAATGATTGGGGACAATGCTGTGGCGCTCTGCAATGATTGGGGACAATGCTGTGGCGCTCTGCATTGATTGGGGACAATGCTGTGGTGGCTCTGCAATGATTGGGGACAATGCTGTGGCGCTCTGCTATGATTGGGGACAATGCTGTGGCGCTCTGCAATGATTGGGGACAATGCTGTGGCGCTCTGCATTGATTGGGGACAATGCTGTGGCGCTCTGCAATGATTGGGGACAATGCTGTGGCGGCTCTGCAATGATTGGGGACAATGCTGTGACGCTCTGCAATGATTGGGGACAATGCTGTGGCGCTCTGCAATGATTGCGGACAATGCTGTGGCGCTCTGCATTGATTGGGGACAATGCTGTGGCGCTCTGCAATGATTGGGGACAATGCTGTGGCGCTCTGCAATGATTGGGGACAATGCTGTGGCGCTCTGCATTGATTGGGGACAATGCTGTGGCACTCTGCAATGATTGGGGACAATGCTGTGGCGCTCTGCAATGATTGGGGACAATGCTGTGACGCTCTGCATTGACTGGGGACAATGCTGTGGTGCTCTGCAATGATTGGGGACAATGCTGTGGCGCTCTGCAATGATTGGGGACAATGCTGTGGCGTTCTGCATTGATTGGGGACAATGCTGTGGCACACTGCAATGATTGGGGACAATGCTGTGGCGCTCTGAATTGATTGGGGACAATGCTGTGGCGCTCTGCAATGATTGGGGACAATGCTGTGGCGCTCTGCAATGATTGAGGACAATGCTGTGGCGCTCTGCAATGATTGGGGACAATGCTGTGGCGCTCTGCATTGAAAGGGGCACGCACGCTGAACTCTGCATTGATGGGGGCATGGCATGGCACAATGTTCATTGCATTGAAGGGGGCACAGCTCAGTTGCATTGAAGGGGGCACGCACGCTGAACTCTGCATTGGGGGGGCACAGCACAGTGTTCATTGCATTGAAGGGGGCACAGCACAGTGTTTATTGCATTGAAGGGGGCACAGCACAATGTTCATTGCATTGAAGGGGGCATAGCACAGTGTTTATTGCATTGAAGGGGCACAGCACAATGTTCATTGCATTGAAGGGGGCACATCACAATGTTCATTGCATTGAAGGGGGCACAGCACAGTGTTCATTGCATTGAAGGGGGCACGCACGCTGAACTCTGCATTGAAGGGGGCACGGCACAGTGTTCATTGCATTGAAGGGGGCACGCACGCTGATCTCTGCATTGAAGGGGGCACGCACGCTGGTCACTACATTGAAGGGGGCATGTACGCTGGTCTTTGCATTGAAAGGGGGCATGTACGCTGGTCTCTGCATTGAAAGGGGACTTATACCATCTCCTGTACCATGCCCTGTGACATGCCTGTACCATGACCTGTGCCATGCCTGTACCATCACCTGTGCCATGCCTATACCATCTCCTGTACCATCACCTATGCCATGCCTATACCATCACCTGTGCCATGCCTGTACCATGACCTCAAAGTCACGCAATTTTTTACCGCGTTTTTTGACGCGAAGCAATACCTATTACATTTTTCTTTTTGCGCCCCCACAAAAATTTTGAGCACCAGCCGCCACTGATTGGAAGCGAAGGAAGGCTATTAACTGACCAAAGGCAGGAGCTGTAGATTGATAATAGGAGAGATCCAAGGACAGAACCTTGGGGGACCCCAAGGGAAAAAGGAATAGCAGAGGAGGAGGTAGAGTTGTAGGTGATGCTGAAGGTGCATTGGTAATATTGGGTCCAATGAAGTGTGCAGTCATGGAGATCTAAGAAATAGAGTTTTTTGAGAGGAAGGTGGTGGTGGGGGCGGAGGGGTGGTCATTAAAAACAGCAGAGAGGTCCAGGAGTAAGAGTACAGAAGAGTGACCAATGGTTTTAGCAGTTCGTAAGTCATTTGTTTGTAGTTTTAAGAGAGCAGTTTCTGTGGAAATCCAGACTGAAGGGGACCAAGAAGGTTTTTCTCAATGAAATGGCAGCTTAGGCGGCTGTAGACTAGACATTCAAGAGTTTGGAGGTAAAGGGAGCAAGGTTATGGGTCTTAGGATGTTAAGATTGGTGGGGTCCAGCAAGGGCTTTTTATGGGGGTGAACAGTGAATGTTTTAGAGCAGTGGTCCTCAACCCTGGCCTACAGGGCCCACTAACAGGCCAGATTTGCAAGATAACTGAAATACATCCCAGGTGATATCATTTGCTGCTCAGTGATTGCAGTACTCTAGTCTGCATCTCCCCAAGGTAATACCTAAAATCTGGCCTGTTAGTGGGCCCTGTAGGCCAGGGTTGAGGACCACTGTTTTAGAGGGTTGGGAAAGATGCCTGTAGAGAGCGAGAGATTCAAGATGTGAGTTAGAGTGTAGGATGGAGTAAAAGGGTGGCAGTAATATTTACGAGGGAGCAGGGTCCAGTGGGCAGGTGGTTACGTGGGCATTAGAAAAAAATTTAGTGACTTCTATAGTAGCAGGGTTAAATGTGGGAAGTATTCAGGGTGAAGGTGGTCATGGAATGTTAGGTGGGGGATATCTGTACAGCGGAGATCTCTTCATGAATTGTATCAATCTTTTTTTCTTAAGTGATTAGTGATCTCCTGGTCAATGAGTGAGCTAGCGGGTGGAGGCAGTGGAGGACGAAGTAGAGAGTTTAAAGTAGAGAAGAGTTGATGGGGATTGGATGAGAAGATGTTAATGAGAGTGATAAAATAAGTCTGATTGGCAGTATGGAGGCAGAAATTGTCTTTTTTGGAGGGAAGATCTAAACTATGTTTACTATGCTTCAGTTTGTAAAAGAACAGGAAGCCGCTCAGCAAAGGGCACTTCCCATTTGTTCATTGTCCAGTGCAGTTGAAGCTGTGTTTTCAGTCCCGTTCTCTCTGTTTAAACTCTTGATATTTCACCAAAGCCCCCCAACGACTCTCCTAAAGAAATTGTAAAAAAATAATAAAAAATAATATTGTAAAAAATAATGAAAAAATAAAATTGTAAAAGATATCTAAAAAAAAAATAAAAATAAAAACTATCCACTGCCCTACTGACACCAATCGCTACTCTATGTGGGAGCTTACATAGGATGTTAAAAAGGAGGCAGAAAAAAACACAGTAAGAAATAACTTCATGAAAAATAGATTACATATATATATATATATATATATATATATATATATATATATATATATATATATATATATATATATACATATACATATACATATACATATATATATATATATATATATATATATATATACACATATATATACACATATATATATATATATATATATATATATATATATACACACACAATACATAGGAATAAGGATACCGTTTAGAGGAAACTTAATTTATGTATTGCTATGTACGGTATATATACAGTATGGAGAATACACAATATATTTTTTTTTAATTTGATCAATTTTGAGAGGATGTTCCATGAATTAATATTTTAGAAATCCCCTGGACCCAGTGCTATGAGCTCTTTCTTTATAAGCTGACAGCGGAATGTCTGTGTTGCCCGCTGAAACCAATCAATTCTTTTTTACGGCCGGTTCACACCAGGATCGCAAAGGAACTGCATTCCTGTGTGGTGCGATTTTGCAGCATATTCATTTGAATGCCCTGCAAAGTGCACCGAAATGCAGAAAAAGTAGTGCATGTACTACTTTTAAAAATGCGCTGAATCAAACCGCATTGTTCTGTGGTACCATGTGATTGGGTGCCGGCAAATGCACTGTTTGGGCAATCTGTGTTTGGGCCGGTGTTAGCAATACATTTACAACCACATGCAGTCCACAAGGGCACAAGGGCATTGCATTTGAACACAGCCAGAGAGCACAGTCAGGAAGGTGATGCCATTTTCTCTATTACAGTAAAGGAATAAATTGGTGTCACCTCCCCACCTGTAGTTACTGATTGGACAGTATGAGAGCAGCAGCTCTCCAGTATATCATGGGTTCTACTTACACTGCTCCCCTCTCCTGTCCACAGGTTCCCTGTCAGCACATGTGCACGTAGCAGAGCCTGATTGGCTCCTAGCTCTTCCTCTCCCATCTTCAGTTAGAGGTGAATGGAGCCCACTGTAAAATAAAGGAAAGGGGGAGGGGGGTGAGAGATGCCAGGAAATTAAATTAAGACAAATTCTTATAGGTATTCAACACAACTGCATGAAATGGTGCGTTTATATCTGCTTGGAGATTGGTACATTGTGGCTAATTTAAAAAGAACACTACAGCCAGGAACCCATAGCAAGGGATCAGATTTCAGACACCTAAGAAGTGATCCCTTGGCTGGGGGTTACTACAGTTTGTACATCATCATTGCGCTCCACTTCCTTAGAGCCCATTCACACCAGGAATCGCACAGGAATGCGCTCTGTGCTCTGGAACGATTCACTCGCGTTCAGTGCTGTGCGATTTGAGACCATTTATTTTTAATAAGCTGAATCGCACCAGACCGCAGCAAAAGGAGTGCTTGCACTACCCTAAAAAAACACAAAGCAACTAGAGCACAGTGTGCTCGCAATCCAGTCCAGGCAAATGCACCAAATGCACTGTGTTTGTGACCTGCATTTGGAGTGTAAGTGGTTCTAAATGAAGAAGGTTTTTTATCTGAATGCATTCGGATAAAAAAAACCTTCTGTGTGCAGCAGGCCTCCTCAGCCCACCTAATACTTACCTGAGCCCCATCTCGAACCAGCAATGTTGCTGTCTGGGACTCTCCCTCTTTATTGGCTAAAACAGCAGCTGGCACCATTGGCTCCTGTTACTGTCAATCAAAATCAGTGAGCCAATGAGGAGAGAGAGGGGATGGGGCCGAGCCGGGGCTTCGTGTCTGAATGGACACACAGAGCAGCGGCTCAGATCTCAGGTGCCCCCCACAGCAAGCAGCTTGGCGGGTGGAAGGGGGCAAGGAGCGCCGGCAAAGGATCCAAGTAGAGGCGGATCGGGGCTGTTCTGTGCAAAACCATTACACAGAGGAGGTAAGTATAACATGACTGTTATTTTTACACAACAAAAAAAAAAAACAATACTTTAAGCAGAGTTCCGCCCCCCTCCAATAATTAAAGTCAGCAGCTACACGTACTGTAGCTGCTGACTTTTAATATTAGGATACTTATCTGTTTCCATCGGCTGTCGGGTGCTGCCGCCGCCATTGCCGGTAAGGGAACCTGGTTGTGAACCCTTCCCGGCCGGGTCCCTGCGGTGCATGCACTAAGTGCACTGCGCTCGGTAATTGGCCTGGAAGTAGAGGGAGGAGAAGGGGGCCGAATTTCTGACATACCTCCGATTGAAGTGGGGAAAGGGTACCTGTCAAAAACAGGTACCGGCTCCCCCCCTGAAAGGTGCCAAATGTGGCACCGGAGGGGGGGGGGGGGGGGGGGAGAAGACAGATAAGCGGAAGTCCCACTTTTGAGTGGAACTCTGCTTTAATATCCCTTAAAGATTTACACTTGCTGCAGATGGCAACGGCAGTGCATTTTGAATGTTGTGCAGGAAGAGCGCACGGAACGCTGGTTTGAGACCCAGTTCACACTGATGCGAGTGCCGGGTTCGCATGTAATGTCGGAGCGCACTGCTCCGGCATTACATGCGATCAGCTGTGCGGTGCGAGTTTAGCCATACAGTTTGTATGGCTAAATTCGCATCGCACCCGGTGCAAACACGCACAGGAGGCATTTTTGCAGCCGCATCAGGATCGGATCGCACAGCGGTTCACACTTGTGCGATCCCATCCTGTGCGAACTGCACGATCGCACTGCGATATGCGATCAAACTGGGGGTGTCGTTAAGATTACATTGACACCCCCAGCGTATCGCATATGGCAGTGTGAACTGCCGGGGGTGCGTGTGCGATGCGGGAAAAGGCTGCGAATTCGCAGCCTTCCCGCATCGCATATATGTGAACCGAGCCTTACTGAATAAGCATGTTGATTGAATTTACTGTAACTGATGCATAAAAGATGACAAACAAAACTTAGTGATACGTTTAAAAGTAGCGGTATGGCTGTACTGTGGTCATACCAGTTCCTTTTAAATAAGAAACAGAGCTCCACCCTTATTTTATATGTCGGTGATGTGCTATATAAAAGTGCATTGCACTCCGCTGCTTTCAGAAATGTGAAGTTGGTGGAGTGAAATAACACAGGATAGGAGAGAGAGAGAAAAAAAAGAAAGAAAAAGAAAGTAAAAAAAAAAAGCGGGAAGAACATTACATAGGTACCTATGGTACCCTATACATAGGTACCTATGGTACCCTATATGCTGTAAGTACTGCAGGCTAGTTTGGAATAAACTGTTTAACCACTTTACCACCGGAGGATTTTGCTGTCTTACGTCCAGGCCACTTTTTGCGATTTGGCGCTGTGCGACTTTAACTGACAATTGCGCGGTCGTCCGACGCTGTACCCAAACAAAATTGACATCCTTTTTTTCCCACAAACAGAGCTTTCTTTTGGTGGTATTTGATCACCTGTGCGAATTTTACTTTTTGCGCTATAAACAAAAAAATAGCGTACATTTTGAAAAAATAACAATATTTTTCACATTTTTTATATGAAATTCCCCCCCCCAAAAAATGTAAAAATCATAATTTTTTTTAATTTTTGGCCAATTTGTTTTCTGCTACCTATGTTTAGTAAAAAAAAATCACAATAAGCGTATTTTGATTGGTTTGCGCAAAAGTTATTGCGTTTACTAACTAAGGGAAAGATTTCTGTCATTTTTGGTGTTTTTTTTTTTAACGAGTAATGGCGGCGATCTGCAATTTTTTTTCCCGGACTGCGACATTGCGGTGGACAGATCGGACCCTTGACTGACATTTTTGACACTTTTGGGGTTACCAGTGATATTACTACAGTAATCACTGCTATATATATGCACTGTTACTGTAAAAATGACACTGGCAGGGAAGGGGTTAATTTTATTGGAGAGGGAGGGGTTAATGTATGCCTGGTGCTTACTAACGTGTGTGGGGGGGGGGGGACTGTGTGACACAAGGACAGATCGCAGGTTCAGCTATGCTGAACACTCCGATCTGTCACTCCCTGTCACTGAGGAGATCCGCCCGCTCTGTTTACACAGGCGGGCGGATCTCCAAACTAGATTCCCCGACGATCGGGGAAGAGCAGCGGCGATCGCCACCGCTTCTCCCCTGACCCGACTCCCGCTGTGACTGAATACAGTGGGAGCGAGCCTCCGGCGGTGCGCGAGCGCCGCCCACAAGGGGAGGAGTCCAGCGACGATAACGAGCCACTGTGCCGCAGTAGTGGCACAGTGAGCGGTCGTAAAGTGGTTAAAGCAATATACATCAATACATGACCACACATGTATTGCAGCCTAAATGGGCCCTGAATGTTGAGGGCTTACAGTAGTGGTTTGGCTACATGTATGTATGGACTCTGCATAGTACCCCTTTTCTCTTGTTCTTAGTCTCCATGTATGGACTGTACGCAGTAGCACTCCTCTTGTTCTTTATGCTGGGTGGTATTCCCAGTATCTGGTATTAGGTCTGCATGTACACGGCGTGGTAACACTTCTCTTGCATCCTGTAGGCTATTCTTGGCACGTGTTCTTATTTGCTAAATGTACTACTTTCTTTACTTTCTCAACATCTTTGTCACTGTGTTCATTCATAACTATAAGCAACCCCCTTAAAGGTTTAGTTTACCCTTCCAGTAAACTTTACATGGCAGTCAAGGAGCCCCAGTAGGGTATAAATGATGTTGCAGTAGAAATTCAGCTTCCTTTAAGTTACGCACCTGTAGGCCTACCACGGCTTCCACAAGACCTGGCTGAAAAAGTAGCATTGTGAGTGATCAGTGCTGTTCTGGATTTAAGCTAGGATGGATAGTACATTGAGGACAACCCGTGATCACAGGAACGAGCGTGGAGATGCTGTAATGTTTGTCTACATATGCACAGTACTCTGTCTCTTGTCCACAGATCCATACATGTGCATTTCGCTCTCCCTCTTCCATAGATGTATACATACGCAGTGCACTCTTCTTCATCCACATATGTGGAGTGCACTCCCCCTCATCCACAGAACTGAGTATGCACAGTACGCCGTCCCTGTCTCCAGATCCAAACATGCTCTGTGCCTCTGTGTGGATGTGCCTCATCCACAAAATAACACATGTGCTGTGTGCTCTTCATCTTCCACAGATCTGACCATGCGCAGTGTGCTCTGCTTCGTCCACAAATTTGCACATGTGCAATAGGCCCACCCTCGTTCACAGATCTATACATGCACAATGGGTTCTTCCTTGTCTACTGATCTGCACATGGGCATTTCAATGCATGGTACCAAATATCTAAAAAAAATTTAAAGAATAGAAAAAAGTTAACCAATAAAGTTATGTACTCTTAGATATGTACTAGTATGAATATTCGTATCATTTAACATTGTTTAGATGTTTATTGGTTGAGAACATCAGATGAAGCCAACGTGTTTTGGACGAAAAGGCCCTCCCTCTTCCTTAAGGCTAAAAAATGATTTTAATAGAATTGTGATGGGTTGCACTAGAGCAGCGGTTGCCAACCAGTGGTCCCTGGACAACTGATGGTCCACGAGAAAATGTTGGTGGTCCCCAGGGTTTCTGTCAAAAATCAACATTATGACAGATGTACACCGCCCAAAGTTGTTGCAATATCTCATGGGACTTGTAATCAGAGTTGTATAAAGTACTCGAAAGCCATACTTGAGTAAAAGTACAAGTGCTCGATCAAAAAGTGACTTGAGTAGAAGTGGAAGTGCTCGATCAAAAAGTGACTTGAGTAGAAGTACTAAAGTATTCAACATTTTTTGTACTTAAGTATTGCAAGTAGTTTTTTTAAAAATTCTACTCTAGGAAAGTACAGATACCGCCTTTTGGTACTTAAGTACAGTAGTGAAGTAGTTCTACTTAGTTACTATACATCTCTGCTTGTAATCCTGCAACAGCTGGAGGGCCACAGGTTGAGCACCCATGGCCTAGGTCAGTGATGGCGAACCCTGGCACCCGAGATGTTTTGGAACTACATTTTTCATGATGCTCAACGACACTGCAGAGTGCATAAGCATCAGGGCCGGACTGGCCTACCGGGATACTGGGAAATTTCCCATCAGGCCGGCAAGTCCCCCTGCCCTGGGGCTGCTTGAAGGGCAGTGGCACCCATAAAGAAATGGCTGCGGTCGGCCCGACATGTCAACTGCATATGCACCGCCGCTCATGAAAGACCGTATACTCTCGGCCATTCTCAGGCAGACGGCGCATGCGCAATGACATGATGGTGCCGGGCAGCGCCATTTTTAAATGTAAGGCACCACACAGATCAGTAAGTAAGACCCCTGCATCTCCTGTACCATGCCCGCAGCCTCTGCCTCTCTTGTACCATGCCCGCAGCCTCTGCCTCTCCTGTACCATGCCTGCAGCCTCTGCATCTCAGGTGCCATGCCTGCAGCCCCTGCATCTTCTGTACCATGCCTGCAGCCTCTGCATCTCCTGTACCATGCCTGCAGCCTCTGCATCTCCTGTAACATGCCCGCAGCCTCTGCCTCTCCTGTACCATGCCCACAGCCTCTGCCTCTCCTGTACCATGCCTGCAGCCTCTGCATCTCCTGTACCATGCCCGCAGCCCCTGCATCTTCTGTACCATGCCCGCAGCCTTTGCATCTCCTGTCTTATGCCCGCAGCCCCTGCATCTCCTGTACCATGTCCACAGCCTCTGATATGTCCTCCTGTACCACGTCCACACAGCCTTTGACCACCTCCTGTACCATGTGCGCACTTTTACCACTTTTAACCGGAATTTGCTCTTATGCATAAAGTCCTATATGCTTTCATATCTGTCTTATCTATATATAATACACTCTTCAGATGTGCTTTAAAATGCATGGTTTTCCCTTTTATAATTAAGAAAATAATGATCTTATGCTGTTGGGCTGGTATAATAATGCTATGGGGCTGGTATGAAATTATTTCTAGGGCTGATTTTTTTTCCCAGTCCGGCCCTGATAAGCATCATGGGAAATGTAGTTTCAAAACATCTGGCATGCCAAGGTTCGCCATCATTGGCCTAGGTTAAGGTGACCAGATTTTTAAAATGAAATCTGGGGACATTTTTTATTGGCAAATGGTAAACTATTTTATAAGCATATTTTCCACAAAATATATATGCAGTGTATGTGGTATGTGTTTATGGAATGATTGTATGATATATACGTTATAGAAAAACATAATAGAAAAAACAGAGCGCAGAGTTCAGGAGTGTGCTACTTACAAAGTGCAGAGTTCAGGAGTGCGTTACATAAAGAATGCAGGGCTAAGGAGCGCGCTACATAAAGAATGCAGGGCTAAATAGTGCTCAGGAGTGTGCTACATAAAGAATGCAGGGCTAAGGAGCGCGCTACATAAAGAATGCAGGGCTAAATAGTGCTCAGGAGTGTGCTACATAAAGAATGCAGGGCTAAGGGGCGTGCTACATAAAGAATGCAGGGCTCGGGAGTGTGTTACATAAAGAATTCAGGGCTCAGGAGTGCGCTACATAAAGAATGCAGGGTTCAGCAGTGCACTACATAAAGAATGCAGGGTTCAGCAGTGCGCTACATAAAGAATGCAGGGCTCAGTAGTGCGCTACATAAAGAATGCAGGGCTTAGCTGGGCTTATTGCCCAATGCCCAGCAATGCAGCCACACCAGTGCCCATCTAATGCAGCCTCACCAGTGGCCAGCAATGCAGGCTGACCAGTGGCCAGCAATGCAGCCTCACCAGTGGCCAGCAATGCAGTCTCACCAGTGCCCATCCAATGCATCCTCACCAGTGCCCAGCAATGCAGCCTGACCAGTGCCCAGCAATGCATCCTGACCAATGCCCAGCAATGCAGCCTGACCAGTGCAAAGCAATACAGACTGACCAGTGCCCAGCAATGCAGACTGACCAGTGCCCAGCAATGCAGACTGACCAGTGCCTAGCAATGCAGCCTGGTCAGGGGATCAGAGAGAAGAGAGCTGGCCGAATCATCACAGGCCGGCATCGTCCGCTGTGTCAGCTTTAATCTGAATCCCCGGGTGCCGACCGTCACACAAGTCCCACCTCCTGGACCGGCTCCTACCTATGTCCCGGCATTGGACAAGTGTGCTGTCTATCAAAGGAGCCAAACCAGGAGGCGGGACTTTGTGTGATGGCGGGCACTGGTGATTCAATTAAAGCTGACACAGTGGGCGACGCCGGCCTGACACCCCCCAGTGTGTGCCACCGGGGAGGTGGACCGCCCCCCCCCTACCTGGCTCCAGGGACAGTGTCCTCACTCCGGGTACTGTCCCAGGAAACCGGGGATGTCTGGTCACCCTAGCCTAGGTGCTCCTCATTACACATCTAAAAGTTGGCCATCTGTTGAGTGATCAGAGAGTTAGGAGCTTAGGACCAGAACAAGGTCCACATACACTATGGAAGCAATTCCTACATTTTTTTTTTGGTCCAGTGCTATCAAACACATTACCCTTTAAAACTAAGGTGACCAGCTTTTTAAAATGAAATCTGGGGACATATTTTTGTTTTTACTAGTAATAGCAGAAATCAGCAACTTATAGTGGTAGTGCTGCAGACAAATCGGATAATGAGTGACACTTTGTGGGAACCAGTGACACTAATACAGTAATCAGTGCAAAAAATATGCACTGTCACTGTACTAAAGACACTGGTTTGGAAGAGGTTAACATCTAAGGCAATTAAACTGTTGAATATGTGTCTAACAAGTGTTTTCTCACTGTGGGGGAGGTGCTTTTACTAAGGAAAGGCATAGATCCCTGTCCCTGCTTTGCAGGAAGACAGGATCAATGTCTTCCATACTGAGAGAACGGCGATCTGCCTTGTTTACATAGGCAGACCACCGTTCTGCTTGTGTACAGAACGATTGGTGGGTACAAGCAGGCATCAAGTCCACCAGACCCGCTGATCGGCTCTGATACCAGAAATGCATGAAAACGTATATATACACATGAACCTGCGAAGCGTGACCGTAGCACTAAATCTGCTATGGGGCGGTTGGCAACTGGTTAGGATTATTAGTATTATGATAACTCACAGGCAGCAGGCACTCTATTATGGCTCTGACTGGCTCTGTCACAGTGTGTCACATGACATGGCTGCTGATTTTGTTTACTTATGACGAATAATGATTCCATCCATTATGCCAGAGAGACGGACACTGGGCAATGTGGTCTATTCACAGATGCCCCCAAAGCACACCTGTGTTGAAGCTTTGAAGGCACTGGCAGCCCCACGATGGGATCCAATTCCCTTCTGTTCCTGCTCCTGGACACTGACAGCTGAGCTCAGCTGCCTCTCTCTGTCTGTCCCCGCTGCCGCCCGTCTCACAGCTTCTCAAGTCTCACTTTCCGGGCCCTGGCTACTACTGGGTGGGGAGCGGAGTTGAGCGGAGAAAGATCTCTCCACCGGGGAAGGCAAGGAGTTAGGCAGGAAGGTCGCTGGCCAGGACTTGAGCCAAGGCAGAAGAACATGCGAGCGTGAGCGGAATGAGCATGCTCCCGAAACTAAAGAAATTGCACATGATCATCAGAAAGTGGCACAGATAATGGAAAAATATACACCCCCCTAAGCTAGTAGCAGCGACAGCAGCGGGCGCGGGTAAGTAATTCAGAATTTGTTTTTAATTCTGCACTAACGGTCTTTGAAATTGCCCGGGCACCTGTTCAAATCCATTCTGGAGACAAAAATGGGGGCAGACTTGGTCCGGGGACAGTGTCCTCAGTCAGGGGACTGTCCCCGGAAATCGCTGTCGTCTGGTCACCCTATTTAAAACAAAACACTAAGGCCCTTTCACACAGGCGGACCGTTCAGATCCGCCTGTCAGTTTTTTTGGCGGATCTGAACGGTCCCCCCATGCATCCCTATGGGGCATCGGATGTCAGCGGAGACATGTCTGCTGACATCCGATCCGATCCATCAAATCTGGATGGATGGAAACCCTATTTTCCATCCGTCCAGTGGATCGGATCAGATGGGATCAGATAAGAACGGACCGACGGTCCATTCCCATCAGATTTCCCCCATAGAGATGCATGGGGAACTGACAGCTGTGTCTCCGCACATAGTGCGGAGACACAGCTGTCATCCTCCTGTTCAGCGGGGGATCGGCGGATCGATCCCCCGCTAAGAAAAACAGACTCCGTCCGACGGACGGAGTTTGTTAAAGGAGCCTAAAAGTCCTCCCTTACAGCGGGACTGCCCTCACACTTTAAGGGTTAACTGCTCACTCAGTCTAGGGAACGGTTCATGTACCTGATCCTTTGCTCCCCTGGCAGATGGAGCTCCCCTATGCTTTGGCAGTGGACTGTCCCTAGGCGTCCTCACGTTCAATTACAAAGAATTTTAAGAATAACTCAATCCATAAATGTGTATAAACTTTAAATACATGAAAGCAAAAAAGTCACTGTTTTATATAAAATTGCTTCTGTAAAATGGGAAAATCCACAACAAAGTGTATAAAGACAGTCCTTAAATGTGACAGTTCTTCCAAATTAGGGGTGCCAAAGTGAATCCACAACCTTAACCCAAAAGTGGTAAGCTGTAAGCTTAGTAGATAGATATGACCCTCTAGCTCAGTGTTCTACAAACTATGGCCCACATGCTGGAAGCGGCCCTTTGCCTGCTTTTATCTGGCCCTTTGGGCACTATTACTCCCACTGGACACCAACGATGCGGTAATGTTCCTCCCACTGACACTAGTGACGAGGGAATGTTCCTCCCACTGACACCAACGATGAGGGAATGTTCCTCCCACTGACACCAATGATGAGGGAATCTTCCTCCCACTGACACTAGTGATGAGGGAATGTTCCTTACACTGACACTAACGATGAGGGAATGTTCCTCCCACTGACACCAAAGATGAGGGAATGTTCCTCCCACTGACACCAACGAGGAGGGAATGTTCCTCCCACTGACACCAATGATGAGGGAATCTTCCTCCCACTGACACTAGTGATGAGGGAATGTTCCTCCCACTGACACCAACGATGAGGGAATGTTCCTCCCACTGACACTAGTGATGAGGGAATGTTCCTTACACTGACACTAACGATGAGGGAATGTTCCTCCCACTGACACCAAAGATGAGGGAATGTTCCTCCCACTGACACCAACTAAGAGGGAATGTTTCTCCCACTGACACCAACGATGAGGAATTTTCCTCCCACAGACACCAACGATGAGGGAATGTTCCTCCCGCTGAAACCAATGATGAGGGAATGTTCCTCCCACTGACAGCAACGATGAGGGAATTATCCTCCCACTGACACCAAAGATGAGGAATTTTTTCCTCCCACTGACACCAAAGATGAGGGAATGTTCCTCCTACTGACACCAACGATGAGGGAATGTTCCTCCCACTGACACCAATGATGAGGGAATCTTCCTCCCACTGACACTAGTGATGAGGGAATGTTCCTCCCACTGACACCAACGATGAGGGAATGTTCCTCCCACTGACACTAGTGATGAGGGAATGTTCCTTACACTGACACTAACGATGAGGGAATGTTCCTCCCACTGACACCAAAGATGAGGGAATGTTCCTCCCACTGACACCAACTAAGAGGGAATGTTTCTCCCACTGACACCAACGATGAGGAATTTTCCTCCCACAGACACCAACGATGAGGGAATGTTCCTCCCGCTGAAACCAATGATGAAGGAATGTTCCTCCCACTGACAGCAACAATGAGGAAATTATCCTCCCACTGACACCAAAGATGAGGAATTTTTTCCTCCCACTGACACCAATGATGAGGGGCAATTCCCCCCAACTATACCCACAATCAGGCACAATTTCTTCCACTGACACCATTTCCTACTCCCAGTGGTCACAGTCCTGTTCCCCTATAGTCAGAAAACTGGCCCTTTGTTTTGAAAGTTTGTAGACCCTTGCTCTCGTTACAGAGAAGTCATATACAGCATAGCCGATCAGTTTCACTGATGCAATTCCGTCTCCTCTGCAGGGCCATCACACCCCACTGACATCTAGCTCATCACCTCTGGTCTGCTACTGCAAGCAACTCATGGAAGATAGGATAAACAAGGCCGCACATAATGTAGAAAATCCTTTACAGGTCTTTATTAAATGCAGTATTGCACTCACATATATAAGGGAATGATTATACATTTAAAAACATTCAGGCCGGCAAAGAAACAGTTACTTCCGGGTTGACGTTAAATCACAATGACATCAGAAATTGGCTCCACCCTAGGCGTTTCGTCTTACCAGTCGTCTTCCATGACGAAAACTGTCAATTTAGGGCTATGGCCCCTGCATCTGTTGTGATGACATCAGAGGACCATGAGGCCACTGAGCGGAGGGGAGAAGAGGCTGCAGATACCGGTCTGGCAGTGGAGAGGAGCCTGCCAGAGAAAAGGATCATGTAAAAAAACTGCTGCATACAATCTCCATGCATAAACAAGCAATTACCGATTGCAGTGCAGGCGCAGCACCACTGCAAGGCAGGACTTTTCATTTTGCCAAAGTTTAGCTTTAAACTCATGTAGGCAAAGTAAGTTTCTACTGCATCTAGGTTACCGTAGCTCACAGCAACCGATAAGGTATTTTTCTTTCTTTGGTGCAGCGGCAAGAAACTGGTTAAACCAAAGCTTCGGAAAAAAATATTTTTTCTGTACAAATTAGGAAAAAAATGGTATCGGTTTTATGAGAATCGTATTGCAGGAGTAAAAGACAAGAAAACTAATTACTGTCTTTGGGTCCCCAGGATCCCCCCCTCCTCCTTATAATGAGCTGGATATCCCTGAACTGTTTAGGTGACATTTAGATAAATAATGCAAAGATTTGAGACATTTCCATATTCCTCCTTTAATGTCTCCCTGCCTGAGACTTAATCCAAGTTTCCGCGGCATTTATTACTGTTTGTTACACTAACAAGTGAGATTAGGAGAATTCTAATGAAGGCGTGCAGTGGCAAACGGTCTGATTAAAATGCCATAATAAGAGTTGCATGAATTTATGCGGCTGATTAGCATAATCTATTTAGCACGAGTAAACACAAACAGAAGGAGCGGTGTGTGCGCACTTACTTGACGGCTAGGCCGGAGATGGAAATGAAGGCACATACAATGTAAATATGTAAATATCTTATTATATACTTTATATCTGAGCTCCTTATCCCCGGCTCTGTTTGGGAGTTCTTATCTCTGTGTTAGTTTAGGGATATGACTTTTTTTGCTGTTTGGATAACTACGTTTTTTTAATTTTTTTAGGCCATCTGCTGAGACTAAGGAGTAAAACAATACATCCCACTGAAAACCGGACATGTTGGGGTCAACCTTTGACACTGCGGAAGGCAAAAAGATGCTGTTTTGCAGCCCTTCCCCGGGTGTTCATGGAGAATGCACAGCTGTTACTGAGTTAACGTATGGGAGCTGCCATTCTTGGCCTTCTTTTGAATATGCTACTTGCCTGGCAATGTCTGGCTTCAATACTGTACTTTCCAAACATGGACCTGGAACAAGCATACTGTAAATGAGTGTTGGAAAAACGCTGGAATATCTTATTCCTATACTTGTTTCAGGTCAGAGACTTGGCGGTGAAGCCAACGCAACAGCATGACCAACAGAGAGCTGATCTGCCGTGTAATAGCAGCCCCCATATGTTCTTCATAAGAAAAACAATTACAAAATAATTAGACAATAATGAAATAATACACTGCTCAAAAAAATTAAGGGGACCACTTTTTAACCACTTAAGCCCCGGAAGATTTTACCCCCTTCCTGAACAGGGCCTATTTTGCGATTCGGCACTGCGTGACTTTAACGGACAATTGCGCGGTCATGCCTAAACTAATTTGACGTCCTTTTTTTCCCACAAACAGAGCTTTCTTTTGGTGGTATTTGATCACCTGTGCGATTTTTTGATCATGCGCTATAAACAAAAAAAAGAGCGTCAATTTTGCAAAAATAACAATATTTTTCACATTTTTTTATATGAAATTCCCCCAAAAATTTTAAAAATCAAAATTTTTTAACATTTTAGGCCAATTTGTTTTATGCTACATATGTTTGGTAAAAAAAATTGCAAAAAGTGTATTTTGATTGGTTTGCGCAAAAGTTATCGCGTTTACTAACAAAGGGAAAGATTTTTGTCATTTTTGTTGTTTTTTTTTTAACGAGTAATGGCGGCGATCTGCGATTTTTTTTGCGGTACTGGGACATTGCGGCGGACAGATCGGACCCTTGACTGACATTTTTGACACTTTTGGGGTTACCAGTGACATTACTACAGTAATCAGTGCTATGCATATGCACTGTTACTGTAAAAATGACACTGGCAGTGAAGGGGTTAACTTTTTTTGAGAGGGAGGGGCTAAGTGTGTCCCTAGGGGCGTGCTTCTAACTGTGATTGGATGTGGCTACTGGTGTAAGAACAGAGATCAACGGTCCTACATAATAGAACCGTATGCTCTCCATTCTTACACAGGGAAGAATGACAGGCGGCTTTGATTACATTAGCCGCCTGCCTTTCTCCCGATGTAACGGACATCGGGTCCGCCAGGCACACGCGCGGGGGGGTCCGTGACCGAGCGGGAGTGCGCCTCCGGGGGCGCGCGCTCGCTCCCTAGACCCTCACAGGCTAGCGACGTAGTCCTATGTCGCTTTGCCTGTGAGGGGCTGACCGCCGCAGTAAATAGTCGTGCAGCGGTCGGCAAGTGGTTAATCAGAGTATAGCATCAAGTCAATTAAACTCCCGGGATATTGATCTTAAGAAGCAGAGGGGATTGTTGATCAGTTTCAGCTGCTTTGGTGTTAATGAAATTAACAACAGGTGCACTAGATGGGCAACAATGAGACGACCTCCAAAACAGGAATGGTTTTACAGATGAAGGCCACTGACATTTGTTTTCCCTACTCATCTTTTCTGACTATTTTTCACTAGTTTTGCATTTGGCTAGGGTCAGTGTCACTACTGGTAGGATGAGGCGATACCTGGACCCTATAGAGGTTGCACAGGGAGTCCAACTCCCCCAGGATGGCACATCAACACATGCCATTGGCAGAAGGTTTGCTGTATCTCCCAGCACAGTCTCAAGAGCCTGGAGGAGATTCCAGGAGACAGGCAGTTACTCTAGGAGAGCTGGACAGGGCCGTAGAAGGTCCTTAACCCATCAGCAGGACCGGTATCTGTTCCTTTGTGCAAGGAGGAACAGGATGAGAACTGCCAGAGCCCTACAAAATGATCTCCAGCAGGCCACTGGTGTGAATGTATCTGACCAAACAATCAGAAACTGACTTCATGAGGGTGGCCTAGTGGCCCCTGTGCTCACTGCCTGGTACCATGGAGCTTGATTAGCATTTGACATTGAACACCAGAATTGTCAGGGCCACCACTGGCGCTCTGTGCTTTTCACAGATCAGAGCAGGTTCACCCTGAGCATTCGTCACAGATGTGAAAGGGTCTGGAGAAGCATTGAAGAATGTTATGCTGCCTGTAATATCATAATATCATTCAGCAGGACCTGTTTGGTGGTGGGTCAGTGATGGTCTGGGGAGGCGTATCCATGGAAGGATGCACAGACCTCTACAGGGTGGACAATGGCACCCTGACTGCCATTAGGTATTGGGATGAAATCCTTGGACCCATTGTCAGACCCTACACTGGTGCAGTGGATCCTGGGTTCCTCCTGGTGCACGACAATGCCCGGCCTCATGTGGCGAGAGTATACAGCCAGCTCCTGGAGGATGAAGGAATTTATACCATTGAATGGCCCCCATGCTTGCTTGACCTAAATCCAATAGAACACCTCTGGGACATTATGTTTCAGTCCATCCGACACTGCAAGGTTGCACCTCAGTCTGTTCAGGAGCTCAGTGGTGCCCTGGTCCAGATCTGGGAGGAAATATCCCAGGACACCATCTGTCATTTCATTAGCAGCATGCCCCAATTTTGTCAGGCATGCATACAAGCACATGGGAGCCATACAAACTACTGAGGACCATTATGAGTTTCTGCAATGAAATTACAGCAAAATGGACCACCCTGCTGCATCATTTTTTCACATTGATTTTCAGGGTGTCTTTTTTTTTATTCAGCCCTCTGTAGGTTGATCATTTTCATTTCCATCAAACGATGTGGCATCCTCATTACCCAGTCCATATCAGTATAGATATCCAGCATGATATTTTTCTTTATTGGGACCTAAAGTGTTTTCAAAGAGTTCCTTTATTTTTTTTTTTGAGCAGTGTACTTACCTTGGAACCAAGCTTTCATTGACTTCTGGGTTAAGAAGTGACCAGGAAGAAATGCCCGTTATTCCATGACCCAGACATGATTTTACTATTAGACGACACCCTGACACCCTCTTACTCGTATCCTATGTCAGGTAGGTAGAGCCACTGCTTGCTATCTCTCTAACCCCCCCCCTGCAATGTCAGTGCTCCCCTTGCGGTGCATTGGAACATTATATGCACACTGTACACTTCAGGTTTGTTCAGGTACACCTATGCAGTTGCTATGTACATACTTAGCTTTGGTACCCTCCCTCTTTCCACTTACAACCATGCTGACGATGGTTAACTGTTGGGTTTCAAAAGCGTGGTAAAAATGCATATGACTTTGTTGCGTTTTTTGCTTCTTTTTGCTGTGCGTTTTCTGTGGTGCCTATTACCCGACATGCATCAATGAAACTTAGAAATGCGTTTTTGCCGCATTTTGTACACATTTTCTACCAATTTTAATGGGGGCCTTCATTTTAGGGGCGGTTTTGAACCACACCAAAGATGCAGCATGAAGGACTTTTCAAAAGTCCCTGCACCCGCAGCACAGTGGTGTCAAGAGCCCCTTAGGATTAAAAAGATTGCGTTATTGTTACGTTTTTAGCAGCAAAAATGCATCAGTGTGAAAGCAGTAGCAAAGCAGGGGAGATTGCTGTACTAACATTGTATTGTTAGTACAGCTGCTCCAATCTGAGCTGTCAGGCTTTTTTTCCGTTCGCCTACCCGGAAGACATCGAGTGACGGCACCCTCCCTGTCTCCAGCTGACATCTCGGCTTAGCAGTCTCGGATCTCTGCCTACCGCGCTACGATCACCATCGAGCCCTGTTCCATTTGACGAGCTTCTCTTTTATTAATGTGAGTGTGCTATTGTTCGCTTTGTACCAATTAAAACGAATGCACTTAGAGGCGCTCTTCTTGTGTTCTTTTTACTCTTGTGTTCTTTGTTCCCCTTCCAGAGTCTCAAAGCGCCACACTTTTACAATCTGCGGCACTGGGGTCTTGCACTCACTAAGCCACAGGACAGTTGGACTTCTTCCCACCAACTGCCTACTGGCATTCTCCATTAAGCCTCCTCTTGCCCTAGCTCACTCCCTGTACAAAGGTTCTTTAGTAGGCCTGCCAGCTAAGCCTAGCTGGGACCTTGATGCCTTCACTGTGGTTCCTCTAGCTTTTCTGCCCCCTGGGGCAGAGCCCCTGCATAGGGGTCCCCTCCTTTAGGACAGGACCCAGTAACACTGCACAGGTCTCAGACTACTTATGCCACCCCCCCCCCACACCCACCCCATGGGCACACCTCCCCAGAGATTGGCTAAAGTTTCACTAATATTCAGGCTGCCCATCCTGCTCTCCCCCCACCATGCTTCCAGAAGCCTCCAGAAGACAGGTAGAGCAGCAGAACAGCAGCCCGTGAAACACTAAGCAGCCCCAAGCAATTAACCCCTGCTCCACTGTTTGCAGAGGAGCAAAACTAAATTTTCCTAGCAGTGTAATCTGAACTAGGAGGGTTCTACATGTGTATCACTCTCTGTTCAGCAGAAGCTGGTCATGTCGAAGGGTCCTGCTAGAAAACCAGCATTCGATCAGCCACTGTAGCCAATGGCTGCAGCACTGATCAATGTATTCTGGCAGAGAGAAAGTCTGCATTGTTAGAATACAATAGCACAATGGGGAAGATTCCAGCATCTACATCACTTGTGTAGATGCAGGAATCTGTGAGGTTTTTTTTTTTTTTTTTGTTCAATCTGCTGGATAACCTCTTCCCGCCTGCACTATGGCCGAAAGAGAACTACAGCTCGGGCTCACATTGCCAGGAGGGCATCTATGGACATCCTCCCACATTCGCTCTGCCCACATGGCCTCTGCGGCATCAGCAGGGATCTGTGATCACTGTGTACTTACGACACAGCTGATCACAGATTGGGGTGTCTGCTAAAGCCGTGTGATTTTGTGCGCATTCCTGCCACACACAAATGTGAACAAAGCCAAAACGAAAGCTTCCTCACGAGAAAAAACATCACATTGTTGTACTGCGGATTGGTGACTACACTTAATGCCAATTAGTTTTGCTGTATAAAGTGGTTGTAAACCTTTACATACACCCAGTGAAGTGACTGGCATGGAGAGCCTTTTTGTTTTTAAATCCGCGGTCAGGTGGATTAATATCACCAGCAGCCACATTTTGCGATAATGAAATGAAGGTTCCGGCCCTGGCGGAGTGATATCAGTCAGCAGCCTCATCTCTGCCTGACTCCTTCAGTCAATGGGTGCTGAGGAGTAGGTGGGCTCAGACTGAGTGGGAATTAGCGGTGGCGGTGACGCAGCGGCGTGTAGAAAGCACCAAATCTGCAGTGAATTCCTTTGTCTTCAAAAAGGTCCAGTAAGGCTGGCCATACATTATACAATTTTCTTGAAATCTACCTTCAACTATGTAGTACAAGGAAAAAGAGAGAACCAAAGTAGTGGGACTTTAAATGAAGCATTTTTATTGAAAAAGGGGGATATTATTCATGGATCAATAAAAAAAGTATATAAATATCATTAAGAACCATTCATATAAATATAAACAAATACAGAAAGACAACATATAACGAGGTATACAATTCATATTGAAAACATAGGTACAATATGGTAGGATCTAAAAAAGGATCTCTAGGAATGATAATTTCAATATAAAATGTTTGTTTGTCAATTCATAATCTGTTGAAATCAATTGAAATAAAAGAAAGCATCTGAGTTAAATGTAGGCTCGACGCGTTTCTTGGACCTCCGTCCATTCATCAGGAGCATTGGATACATACAATGTATCTAAAAGGAAAAAAGTTTACAAAGTACATTGAAACATTGTTGCATCAGAACATTGAAAATGAATAAAAAAAATTTCAAATTCAGAATAGAAAATATCTTGACTGTCTCAAAGGCCAGTTTGTCAAGGGACAATCCAATACTGGGAAGGAAAAATGGAAGCACCACGGGCACAGTCTCCCCCGGGGCTGAGGCACAGATAAAGCCCAGGACAGAGGGGATGAAGAAGCCACAGCCAGAGCAAGAAAAATGGCTCTCCAAAATAACAAACCCAACGGTGAAGATAAGGCACATTCGAACCGGGAATGATCTAAGAATAAATGATATATATAAAAAAGATATTGGGTATGGGTTAATCACAGAATCTGTGATTAACCCAGATGCTTTATTTTATTTCAATTGATTTCAACAGATTATGAATTGACAAACAAACATTTTATATTGAAATTATCATTCCTAGAGATCCTTTTTTAGATCCTACCATATTGTACCTATGTTTTCAATATGAATTGTATACCTTGTTATATGTTGTCTTTCTGTATTTGTTTATATTTATATGAATGATTCTTAATGATATTTATATACTTTTTTATTGATCCATGCAATCACACGGAGTTCCGGCCTCGGGAGTGAAATTTAGATAAAAATACCCCGGGACAGTCAGTACATTCCATAATGGATAGCCTCTGAACTGTCCCGGGTCGCACTTTTAGAAGAAATACTTACCTAGAAAATTTCTTCTCCAGCGCTGCCATCTCAGGTGTGGGCAGCTGAAGCCAGCTCGTCCTCTTCTGCGTTCTGTGATGTCGGAGTCCCAGAATGCCCTGCACCGGCCCCGCTCGTCACTTCCGGTGCAGGCACAGCATCCCTGCACAGCTTCTGGGCGTGCCCAGAAGCTGTTTGGCAGGGAATGCCGCGCCTGTACCGGAAGTGACGAGCGGGGCCAGTGCAGGCGCATTGACTACTGGGAGCGATGACGTTCAGCTCCCAGGAGTCATCACAAGCCGGAAGTGAAGGTGCGGGCCGCGGCCGGAGAGGGAGGAAGTGGAAGGAAGGTGAGTATATTTTCTTCTATAACAAGGTAAGTGAACAAAAAACAAAAACTCAGCAAGCAGTTGGGCCAAAATCGATTCTTTCAATTTTGAGGCCGGAACTCCGCTTTAAGCAGAGTTGCGCAGGAGAGTGGACCACTAAGTCCCCGCACTTAGCAGCGTGCTGTATTCCAAACTTCCGGTCACGGCCGTAGACTGGAAGTGATGTCACTCGGTACCTCCCGACGCGTTGCGTCACTCCAATCACAGGACTTTATCAAGGGTAATGGTTCATATTTATTGTTACCTGTGTGATTTTTAGCGCCGATTATACATATATATTGCTATATTTTTTTTTTTTTACAATCACACAATACAGGTGCATTGAGCCACAGCACCTGTATTGTGTGAATATCATGATGATAACGATGATATAGAATGACAGTGAAAATAATCTTTCGGCGTCATTTACACAGGGCGTGCTGCAGACATGCGTCTAATATGCAGGGCTGTCATTTACTGGCTTAAGGATGCATAAAGTGTTGCATATATCCCTGTGCCAGCATCCCATTTATTTCTACTGAGACACACAGCCACTGTGTCCCAAAATGTCATGCTTCCAGGTGTGGGTCCCAGAGTGCATGCAGGGTGCATTCATGGACCTGCACCAGCATATCATTCATATCAGGACAGTGCAGTTATGTGTCAAAATATAAATTAATGGCATGCCGGCATGGGGATGCCCGTAACACTTTAAACAGTGTCACTGTTTTAACCACTTGCCGAACAGCCGCCACAGTTATACGGCGGCAGGTTCCCGCAAATCGCCATACCTGTACGGCGGTTCGCAGGGGCGCCCCTGGGGGCACGCGCAGGCGCGCCCGCTTGCCAGAGGGGAAGCCAGTGCATGGGGCTGGCAGCCGCGATCGCTCCCCGTGAAGAGAGAATGGCTGTCTGCTGTTGTAAACACAGCAGACCGTTGTTCTCTCAGCTATCAACACAGAGCCCCTGTGTTCCTCCTATTTAGGATCTCATGTCTCTGTGTTGATATTGCAAGCCCATCCCCCTCACAATTAGAAAACACCCTTTCACACTTAACCCTTTGATCGCCCCTGGGTTAACCCCTTCCCTGCCAGTGTGATTATTACAGTAACAGTGCATATTTTTAGCACTGATTACTGTAGTAATGTCACTGGTCCCCCCAAAAGTGTAAAAAATGTCAGTTAGGGGCCTGATCTGTCCGCCGCAATGTTGCATTCCTGCTAAAAATCGCAGATCACCGCCATTACTAGTAAATAAAATAAATAAATAAATCTTTTTTAGTTTGTAGACGCGATAACTTGTGCACAAACCAATCAAAATACGCTTATTGTGATTTCTTTTACCAAAAATATGTAACAGAATACAAATTGGCCTAAAATGATTAAAAAATTTGATTTTTACATTTTTCTTTTTGGGAATGTTATATAGCAGAATGTGAAAAATATATATATTTTTTTTTTGTTGTTGCTTATAGCGCAATAAATAAAAATCACAGAGGTGATCAAATACCACCAAAAGAAAGCTCTATTTGTGGGAAGAAAGAACGTCAATTTTATTTAGGTACAGCGTCGCATGACCGCGCAATTGTCCGTTAAAGTAACGCAGTGCCAAATTGCAAAAAATGGCCTGGTCATTAAGGGGACAAATCCTTCCGGTCCAGAAGTTAAACAAGGTTAGGACTGTATTATACGTTAAAGAGTAACTCCACTTTCACAGGGAAAAAGAAATAGCAAGAAAAGAAAAAATAATATAGCGTATACAATTGCGACACAAATCATATTGTAATTGAATGTTAATAAAAATGACCTTTCCTTTTCAATCTGTAATTTTCTGAAAATGCAATATGGCAACCTGGAGTTGTTCTGTACAGAATGTATACTGACCACACACCCAGAAACAATTTTTGCTTGTGGGATTGGCTCACCAATTTTCCCAAAAGTCTGCACTAAGATACAAGTCAGATTTCTGGCATCCCCTGCAACAAAAATTTCATTTTTGGTGAGATACTCCCAATAGGAACACGTCTAAAGGGAAGCAGGCCCAGCAGATTTCCTCATTAGTGCTCTGAAGCTGCACAGCTGATAGATAATTATGAAACCACTCCCATTAGACTCACTTAGCACACAGGCACAGAGGAACAAACAGGGATTTCTTCAGAATAACAAAAGGTAGGAATCTGAAACAAATTTTGTTATAATCCTTGCAATGTACAGAGATCACCCAGAGGGGAGAGTTTTTTTCTCAAGAAAAGTGGCGTTATGCTTCAAATACAGTTCTGTAACCAACACCTTATTTTCTGGCAGTGCCCCTCCCGAGACTAGACTCTGGATCCGCCCCTGGCCCCGGCCCATTGAAAGTACAAGTTTGTCTGCCACGGTAGATGACGGTACTTGTAGTTTGTGCATTCACAGTAAACTGTAAATGAATGATGCGGCTGTTTGGGTGGAGCCCTGCACAGCCGTGCTCTTTATAGAAAGTCTCAGTGGGTGCACAGAAAAGAACCCCTGCCCGCTATCACGGGGGAAGGGGGACTGGGGGGAAGAGGCGGCAGGAGCTGGAACATGTTATATGTTCCACCCTAAATATAAGTGAAACATGTAACATGTTAGCTTATCCTTTAAAACAAATTAAAAAGTGTTAAAACATTAAATTACAATAAACAAACTAAAAACAAAAACAAATTTTAAAGCAATTTGCACAAACACAAATGCAGGTGTTTTATGCTGGCCATACACTAGCCAAAAGATCGTTCGTGAATCTGTCATTTGGTCCGATCGTTCGTTTTGCGTCCATTTAATGGGCACAAATAGAAAATCGTTTTCAACTTTTTAGAGCCGGAAAATCGAAGGAACAGTTTTGAAAATCTGCCGATGAACGATAAACAAACGATAAATTGAAAGGTTAATGTGTTTCTTGGCCGACCTGTTTGCACTAGGCATATATGACAAACTGAACGAAAAACTGATTCATTTATGTCCATTGAATGATTTATTGTTCGAAATTCGGTCATTACATGATGGCACGATCGTCTGCTCTCACGGCTGATTTTTTTTTCATTTTTCAAAAATGAATTTGCCCGATGTTTCGACTAGTGTATGGCCAGCTTTAGATATCATTCTTTGATCAACTTCAATACAAGCAGCCTGTCAGCTTTTTTTTGTTTGATCACTGCCAGCAGCTATAGATGATGTATAGATGAGCTATAGGTGATCATTGTATTCTAATGGCTGGGAAATCTCCCGCTGTCAGAATACAAAACTGGGAAACCTCCCGCTGTCAGAATACAAAATCTCTACTGGTGATATTCCCTCATCAACACTGACTGTGTTGATAGAGAGATCAAACAACAGTGGTTGCAGGAAAGAATTGCTTAAAACGTAACTCCACTTATTGTTGAGAAAAAAACATTCCCCTCTCAGTGATCTATGTACATTACAAGGTCTTTAACCACTTGCCGACTGCCCGCCGCAGATATACTGTGGCAGCCTGGCTCAGCTGCGCGAACCACCGTACCTTTACTGGGGTCGCACGCGCCTGCCCCCATTAGGAAGCGGAGAAGCCGATCCAAGGGACCCGCGATCGCTCCCTGAGGGGAGAATGGCGGTCTGCTGTTGTAAACACAGCAGACCGTTGTTCTCTCTGGAATGAACACCTATTTAGGATCACAGGTCTCTGTGTTGATTCCACAAGTCCCTGCCCATACAGTTATAAAACACTCCCCTAGGCTCACACTTAACCCTCTGATCACCCCTGGGTTAACCCCTTCCCTGCCAGTGTCATTATTACAGTAACAGTGCATATTTTTGCTTTAAGACCAGTAACACAGAATCCAAAAATCTGCGTCTAAGAACATGCGCTTTACGCGCTTTTGCATAAAAATGCATGTATACGCGGTTGTAAGGACGTAAATTAAACCTAAACAAAGGGAGGGAGGGAGTATCATAAAAACAAATTATGTAGGCATTCGTGACCTTGTGCGTTTAACCGCATCTATAAACAAATATTTTACTGATCATTATGTAGGAACTTTTCTCCTAGAAAACATATGTATAATACCATCGGTAAAATCTTTATGGCCGTGTAATTAAAGCCTTAGAAGCTGACTCTAAACACATGACCTGTAGGGGCTTTTAAAATGTCTACTGTACTGAAGTCCGTCGCCGTTTCACAGGTGCACACAATTTTAAGGCTTGACATGTTGGGTATCTGTTTACTCCACTCAACCTCATCTTTAATATTTTTAAAAAGATTGGGTAATATATTGTGTTTATGTGCCTTAAAATAACTTTAGTGTATTTTTTACTGAAACCGTTACACTAATTTAATGTGATAACCACCATTTTATTCTCTAGTCCAGCCTTTCTCAACCTTTTCAACACAGAGGAACCCTTGAAATAACTTTACGGGTTCAGGGGAACCCCTGCTAGAAATTACTCTATCTACATCTCATAATACATCACTCTTAAATTCAGTGGGAAGAATGCTCCGTACACTTGTGGTCATTGGGAAGAATTACCACCTTACAGAAAGCTAAAAAGAGCAATGGTGTCAGTGGGAACTTATCTGAGAGGCAAAAATTGTTCATTGCTCAAGGAACCCCTAGCAACCTCAGGAGGAACCCTATGGTTCCATGGTACCCTGGTTGAGAAACCCTGCTCTAGGGTATCTGCTTCTAGAAAATATATAATGTTTTGGGAGTTTTAAGTACTCTTCAGGACTGCATGCAAAAAAAAAAAAATGCAAAAACGGCTCTAGCAAAAAAAAGGTAAAATCCAAAAAAGTGGACAGAGAAGTAAAGACAACACAAAGTTAGAATTGAAAAAAAATGGGAAAGAAATTTTCACCAAAACATCAAATAAAGTCATTCATTTATAGAAAATGTGTTACTTTATTATTGTTGCTTAAAAAGTTATACAGGTGAACTTTAAATAGTTATTCATAAAATGTTACCTGTGACAAAGCACCGGGCCGTACTGTATGCCCATCACCTTCCCTACTTCTCATGTATCCGTCGCTTCCTGGGTGGTGGCGAAGCTCCGATGTCTTGAATGCCAATAGTGGAGCTGAACATATGTGAACCTTTCCTAATCCTGCTAATCTCCCTTCAAAAACCTTCCTGGCAACAGTCAGATTGGAGGGGGGAGAGCAACTGAGCATTTTAATGACAAATAATCTTAGTGTTAAAAAAGGAGGAGGAGGGGGTGATCTCCACAGCTGGAGAGAGAGCTTATGAAGTGCAGCAGGTACAAATCACTGCTATATTACCTCATGTAATCTCTACCATTCAGGCTCAGATTATGCTTGAATACAAGACGAAATAGAGTTCTTTTTTAAACTGAGGGCTTTGTCCCCGCCACAACTATTAGGCAGTAATTAGCTGCGACACACAATTATGAGGCTCACAATGGTATTAGCAAGCCCGTGACACCTTTGAAACTGATTACAGAAAGTGAATAACTTTTTTTTCCATCTTAATTCTCTTGAAGTGCTGCGATTTTCTCAGATAAAAAGTTGTTAAAATCGAAGGATTGAAACCTCCCGCGAATGGAAAAGAATTACAAAAGTACAGTAACTGTTTAGAGTGCTTGATGATTGCAAGAACATTATATTTTCTGTTCCTGTCCCCCCAGGCCAAAAATCTTGTGTCACCCCGTACCTACCCCAGTATACTGGCTAACTTTTGGCAATTGCCAGCCTTTCTCAACTAGGGTTCTATGGAACCCTAGTGTTCCGCCAGAGCAGCCTTTCTCAACCAGGGTTCTATGGAACCCTAGTGTTCCGCCAGAGCAGCCTTTCTCAACCAGGGTTCTATGGAACCCTAGTGTACCTCCAGAGCAGTCTTTCTCAACCAGGGTTCTATGGAACCCTAGTGTTCCTCCAGAGCAGTCTTTCTCAACCAGGGTTCTATGGAACCCTAGTGTACCTCCAGAGCAGTCTTTCTCAACCAGGGTTCTATGGAACCCTAGTGTACCTCCAGAGCAGTCTTTCTCAACCAGGGTTCTATGGAACCCTAGTGCACCTCCAGAGCAGCCTTTCTCAACCAGGGTTCTATGGAACCCTAGTGTTCCGCCAGAGCAGCCTTTGTCAACCAGGGTTCTATGGAACTCTAGTGTTTTCTGCCAGAGCAGCGTTTCTTAATCATGGTTCCAAGGAAACCTAGCGTTTCTCCAGAGCAGGTTCTCAACCAGGATTCTTAACCAGGTTTCTATAGAACCCAAGTGTTTGTCCAGAGCAGCCTTTCTCAACCAGGGTTCTATGGAACTCTAGTGTTCCGCCAGAGCAGTGTTTCTTAACCATGGTTCCAAGGAAACCTAGCGTTTCTCCAGAGCAGGTTCTCAACCAGCATTCTTAACCAGGTTTCTATAGAACCCAAGTGTTTGTCCAGAGCAGTCTTTCTCAACCCGGGTTCTATGGAACCCCAGCATTCCTCCAGAACAGCTCTTTTCATCCAGGGCTCTTTGGAACCCTAGTGTTTCTCCAGAGCAGCCTTTCTCAACCAGGGTTCCATGAAACCCTAGTGTTTCTCCAGAGCAGCCTTTGTCAACCAGGTTTCTATAGAACCCTAGTGTTCCTGCAGAGCAGCCTTTCTCATTTCAATAGTTTTTATTAGAAAATTTTCAAACATACAACAAGCAAATCCGTCAGTACATACAAAGATCAGAATATACAAATATAGCCAATAATAGCATATACCTTAAAGTGAACAAAGTACCTCAAGTCTTAAGGAGGACGGGGTGAGGGACCCAAAGGAAAAACCAAGATCCTGCAACTAGGGCGCCAATCAAGGCCAAGGGGAACGCGCCACGAGGCAAGGCACCCCACTGGGAGCATAATGTGCCCAGGCCCCACGGCCTGGGCCCCACCCTGAACAGCCCCCCCAATCAACCCTCCGGTCCCCCCCAAAGCCACATTTCAAAAATGGTACACTCCCAACCTTCATAACTTAAAATATGGTAGGCATTCAAGGGACTTGAAGTACATGATAAGAGAAAGAAAAAATGGTAACAGTCAAATTACAAAACTGGTAGACTATCAACGGGACAGTCCAAACAGTGCCTCCGATTAGTAGTCATTAGAGCAGCCTTTCTCAACCAGGTTTCTATAGAACCCCAGTGTTCCTCCAGAGCAGCATTTCTCAACCAGGGTTCTATGGAACCCTAGTGTTCCTCCAGAGCAGCTTTTCTCAACCAGGGTTCTATGGAACCCTAGTGTTCCTCCAGAGCAGCTTTTCTCAACCAGGGTTCTATGGAACCCTAGTGTTCCTCCAGAGCAGCTTTTCTCAACCAGGTTTCTATAGAACCCCAGTGTTCCTCCAGAGCAGCCTTTCTCAACCAGGGTTCTATGGAACCCTAGTGTTCCTCCAGAGCAGCCTTTCTCAACTCGGGCTCTATGGAACCTTAGCATTTCTCCAGAGTAACCTTTCTCAACCAGGGTTCTTTGGAACCCTAGTGTTCCTACTGAGGTTGCTAGGGTTCGTTGAGCAATGAGCAACTTGTGCCTCTAAGATGAGTAACTACTAACAACAATGATCATTTTATCTATCTATAAAGAGGCATTCTTCCCAATGACCACAAATGGAAGGAGCACCCTTCCCAATAACCATCACACTAATATACTGTGAGCTGTAGATAAAGTAATCATTAGCAGAGATTCCCTGAACCCAGAAAGGCATTTCAATGGTTCCTCAGCATTAAAAAGTTTGAGAAAGACTAATACAGATGTTGATAGAGATTCTTTGAGCTGTGGCTGATTGACCTTTTATCTGATGGTATCTGCATAGTTCCATGTCCAGTGCCAGATGGCAAAGCCAGCTACATGACACCAATGATCGAAAGAGCTGGGTGGAAAATAGTCAGTCAAACAGCAGCTGCAACCTGCATACAGCACCTATTCACTTATTCTGACAGCCATGGCTTCCGCCTGTCAGAATACAATAACATACAGGAGACATTTGTCCATCAATGCTGCTTAGTGTGGATGGAGGAATCGAGTATATAGCAGCCTTTCTCAATCTTTTTACTCTAGAGGAACCCTTAAAAAAATTTATTTTTGATCAATTAATTGAGGGACAATGGGAAGACTGCCTCTTACATTGGTGGTCAGTGAGAAGAATTCACCCCTTACAGTGGTGGTCAGAATGACAACTTTACTGACAAAAAAAAAAAAAAAGATCTTTTTTTTAAATTAAATGTATTCCTTTTTAACTCCTTATGAACCCCTAGTTAACTATATTTAGCCCTAATTAACTAATTTCCCCCTTCTCCCATAATCTATTATTTTTCTGCTGATATTTAATTTTTTTTAAATAAATATTTTTTAAAAATCATTTTCATTCATTTTGTTATTTGGTTATTTTATTTTTGTTTGCTTAAACTTAAAAACAAAAACATTTTCAACATTTTAGAGTCCTTTTTAAAAGGCACAATTCTAAAATAAAAGGTATACAGTAAACTCCCCTCCATTGCGGGGGTTACGTTCCGGACCCAGCCGCGAAAAGTGAAAATCTGCGAAATAGAAAAACCCTATTAAAATGCATTGTAGGCATGTTTATTTTACTGTCACTGTACGTGTAAAAGCATTTTAAGGTCTTTAAACACACTTTTAAAACAATAGAAACTCATTTAAACACATAAAAGATACTGAGAGACATAGCAAGAGCTATGGAAAACACAAAAATATTTCATTTTTAATGATTTATATAGTAAAATAACATTACAAAAAAAAAAGCAATATACCGGGACCGCAAAAACTGAACCGCGATGGAGCGGGGGTTTACTGTACTTTTGTATTTATAGTAAAACTACCAGTACAAAAAACAACTATCACTGGCCAAAATAGGAAACACTTTTTTTATTTTATATATTGTAAATATATTTTGTCTATAGATTACACAGGAAATATATTAACTTTTGCAGAACGATATTTCCTAAAAAAAATAAAAAAACACACTATTTTGATATCTTGAGTTATGAAAAGGTATCTCCAAATAAACAGGACCATAGTGGAAATAGAAAAAAAATATTTTGGTATACTAGTACAGGAAGTTGAAGGTTAATGCTGTAAGAATATTTTATTTTATTTATTTTTTTTATTGTGGTGATGGTGTGTAAAATTAAGTTTTATCAGAACTTTGTCCCGCAATGTGTAGATCATCATTCTAACCCCTTCTTACCCTACTAAAACAATAACTTGGATTTGATTTGTAAATTAATGTAAAAAAAAAAAGTAAAATCTAACAGTTAACACCATGTCACAGTAGTAAATTTGTAGCAGAGATTTCCCTTTGGGATTAATAAAGTGTTCTGTATTTGTGACAGCTACAATTTATTTTATTTTTTTTTCTGGGAATTTGTAGCTGGATACAGAGTTGCTCCATATGCAGCTACAAATTTTGGATGTGCCATGGCCATCAAAAGATGCATTGCACGCTACCTGAAATTGGTTATATTTCTGGGTCAATATTTTTTATTAATTTTGGAAATTGGTTATATTTCATTCAGCAGGTATACTAATTATACTGAATTAAACATTGTAGAAGTATAGCATGGAATCAAGTTAAAAAATATAATAATCCAGTAAACTTTATCATAATAAAAATGTTAATGTGTTCTTATAGGAACTATAGCTTTCTATAAAGCAGAGTATTATTGGTACTTGTGCGAATAGGCTGACTATATTAGTGCATCTATGTGAGTACTTGGAATGAGCGCACATGTTCAAACATGCTGAGGACAGCAGCTTTTGTCTAGTTTGATACAATTAAGAAGCTGGTTGGACAATATTCAAGGGCCGTGGATGAAAAAAGTTAATTTCAATGTATCTCTTCTGTCCATCATGTCTGTGAATAAGATTTTATGCACACCCTGTGCCCATGAAAGGACCAGCTACAAAGGGATGGGGATAGAAAGCAGGGAAGAGGAGGCTTCTAAGCTGCTGGAAGGGGTGTTAGCCCTTGACCTGACACTTCCAATGTTCTGAATTTATCCATTTCTATGTCCCATGAAAGGACGGGCTCATGTGTTACATTCTGTAACATGTAAAGCATTTTTCACAATAAAACTGAAATTCAGGCCAAAATAAACTCCAAATAACATATATATATATATATATATATATATCTATCTATATATATATATATATATATCTATATATATATATATCTATATATATATATATCTATATATATATATATATAGATATATATATATATATAGATATATTTACTATCAAAGACAATTAAAGGATAAGTTAACTTTTTACAAAACAAAAAAAAAATATTAATAATTCAACATTTTTTTAAAGGTTAAAAAAATATAAATGTATTTATTTTTTTGTTAGGACCCTTTAAAGCATTGCACCCATGATCAGCAAATTGTGGGTGTAATGCCACGGTCCTGCAGACTGTCTGTGCAGTTGTCGGCCCGTACCTCCGATATGGACAGTCATTTACACTGTGGCAGGAAGACTCAAGGAAGTACCTAGAGCAGTGATGGCGAACCTTGGCACCCCAGATGTTTTGGAACTACATTACCCATGATCCTCAACTACCCTGCAGAATGCCTTATCATCGAGGGAAACATAGTTCCAAAACATCTGGGGTGCCAAGGTTCGCCATCACTGACCTAGAGCAATCAATAGCACCCTGGTAGTTCATTGAGAAGTACAAACTGGCAGCTGCAAAGGCTGTCAGTAGTTGTAGTTCATTCATTCACTGAACACTATGAATGAATGACATGGCTGGGCAGGCGGTGCCCCACACGGGTACGTTTTCCGAAGATCGTGATGGCGAGCAGGGGGGAAGGTCCCCCGTTCACTCTTACAATAGGGATAGGTGGGGGGGCAGGGCTGGTACATCTGTAACATGTTACACCCAGAATATGGGTGTAACATGTAACATATTACAAAAGGTGAATATATCCTTTAAATATGTTTTTAAAATTAAAATAGTAAAAGTATCTGCATTTGCAGTGACATTAGTCTCCTATAATACCCTGCTTGCAGGTCTCAGCCTCTCTTTTTCTGGGAGTGTCTAATTATATTCTGTGATGGCCCAGCTCCCCAACCTTCTCCCCTCACTATCCTACATAAACTTTTGTGTAGTAGCCAAGGAGAAATACTATAGAGTGTCACATAATTTGACAGCTCTGAGTTGGCTTTGGCTGCTGGCATCAGATCTACAATGGTGGCACCCATCAGCAGTCTCAGGACTTTTGGATGTCTACACAAGGGTGGCTTTTGAAGATAAAACACGTGTAGAGAGCATATAATGTTATAGGGGATTTTGTCAAAATTAAATTAGTTAAACATTTCTGCAGAGAAGTTTATTACGTTGTGCTTTTAATACCATAGAAACACATCCAGCTCTACCATTCAGGGCAAAGTGACAGTGTCTTTGCAGAGGGGCTCCCTGACCCATTGATACCCACCTTGCCAGTCAGTGCACCTTGCTCTGTTGCAGCCAGCACTAAAATCCCATGTCAGCTGGTGTTGGACAATAGGGGTAGTGGTGACATCATGCCCTTGGCTATGTGACAGTTCTCAAACCTTGGCTGCTAGACTTGAATATTGTCATATGGGGGGGGGGGGGGGGCGGCAAATGCTCTTTCATACCCAGATGAGCCTGGTATTGTTGCCAAAATGAAGGAGAAGAGGAGGAGTAATAGTAAGGTGAGTATCAGTTGCCTGGAGAGGGAGAGTGCAAAATCTGGTGCAGTTGTGCATGGTAGCCAATCAGCTTCTAATGCAGGCCATACACTGTGCAAATTTATTTTCTGGATCCATGGGTTGCAGGAAAGGCATTTGCATGATTCCCCCATCAACACAGACAGTGCCAACAGGGGAATCCGTCCTGCCGAGCCATTGTCTGCTCCCGGTGGGGGGATGGGGGAGGGCAGGGGAAGCCGTCCCCACTGGGAGAAGACAGCGATTATCCATAGCAGCTATAGCTGAAGCTGATTGGCTACCATACACAGCTGCACCAGATTTTGCATGCTCCAGTTCTAGTAAATCAACCCAACTGAATGGAGAGGGTAACATTGAAGTTGATTTACTAAAGGCAAATAGATTGTGTACTTTTGAAGTGCAGTTGCACTCCTTTTCCACAGAGCTTTGTGAAAGTGGGGAAGCTTCACTTTGAAAAGAATACCCAATCAGGTGCAAGGAAAATAAAAAAAAAACAGCATTTTTGCTCGCACATGATTGGATGATGGAAATCAGCAGAGCTTCACCACCAGTGGTGGCCCATCCATTGGGGGCACAGGGGCGCCGCCCCCCCTATCCATACTTCCAGCCCCCTAATCTACATGCAGGGCACCAGACGCATGGATTCCAATGGGGTTTTTTTTTTTTAAGCTCGTGATTAGAGCCAGAGGCTCTAATAGGCTTCAAAAAAGGGTGGGCTCGGGGCGCAGAGACCCAGTTGTGTGACAATAGCGATTAAATATTTGCTATTGTCACACGGATTCTCCTCCTGGTCAATCAGGAAGCTGAGACCTGCTTCCCGATTGGCCGAAAGGAGAAGCCATGCTATTGGCCAAGGAGGAGGAGGGAGGAGATGCAGGGGAAGGCCGACCCACAGAGGAGACTGAGGGGGAAGCCGCCGCTGCCTGCCCTCAACATGTCAGTTCAGGGTGAGTGACCCGGCAACCGGGGGGGGGGGAGGGGTATGGTGTGCGGGCTGGAGCTGGTGTGGTCCGGGGGGGGGGGGGGTATGGTGTGGTCCATCTGCCACCCCTCCCAGCCCAAGGAGCACCAGCCGCCACTGTTCACCATATTCACTAAGCTCTAGTGAAAATTAGTGCAACGGCACTTGCAAAATGCACATTCTACTCAACTTTGAAAATGAAAGATGAAAGCTGATTGGTGGCTATGCACATCTGCTCCAGTGTTGATAAATTCCCCTCAATGTGCATACTTACTAACTGTCCTAGATTTGCCAGGACAGTAATGCTTTTCAGTAAGTTGTCCCACGAGTGGCTGGGCAGCAGGCGATGTGCTATATGCTCTGCATTTTTTTCTTCTTCTTCCCTTAAGGCTCCATTCACATATAGGCGTTTCGGATCGCGGGCAGAATTGCCGCGATTCTGCCCGTGATCCCAAACCATTGCAAGTCGCGGGACACCTGGGTGATTCCCGTGACTTGCAATTGCACCCCAAACGTGGCACGATTTTGTCACGATTGTCGTCCGATGAATCGCGTAAACAGAATCGCGGGACGCCTGTTGCCCAAAAGAAGTACAAAAACTCATTTTGGCCGACAGTTGTTCCGTGATTCTGTTTGCGCGATTTTCTCTATTTGTCTATTTATAAATTAACCCCATTGCATTATTTTAATAAATAGGCACCCCATTCATTGTTGACATTTGTAAGTAATAAGGAAGGGCACCCTAAGGCTCCATTCACATTCGCGATCCCGAACTATTGCAAGTCGGGGGACCCCCGTGTGATTCCCGTGACTTGCAATGGCACCCCAAACGCGGCACGATTTTGCAGTGATTGACACCGCAGTAAAATCGCACAAACAGAATCACGGAACAACTGTCGCCCAAAATGATGATAATCAGTGCCCTGATTATCAGAGTAGATGTCCCTTTAACACAAGCCGGTTATCGGCTCTCTTTTTCTCTCCTCATGCTGTCAACGTGAGGAAAGAAAAGCCGATAACCGGCTTGTGTTCTCTTCCGTGATCAGCTGTCATTGGACACAGCTGATCACATGGTAAATGTGATTTTGGCCTATTACCCGATCTGTGATCATCTGTGAGTCCGAAGGACTTGGCAAGCACAGAGCGCACTGCCGCAGTGGGGGGCGCGGGCAGCGTGATCGCGGGAAGATGTCCATGTACGCCCTCCTGGCAAAGGAAGCCCATGCTGTAGCTGTCTTTTGGCTATAGCGTGGATGGAAACTGGTTATGATTGTTTACTCAGTATTATTAGTCTTTATTTCTCATGTCTATACCTTGCACTACTCTCTTGACTAAAACTGGCCATTAACTTGTAGATTTC